>NW_028274817.1:107630541-107976316 GCF_037043125.1 Eumetopias jubatus
TTATGGAATAATATGGCACTGTGTGCCAGCAGTGTGCTGGGCAGTGAGGGGTACGAGGATAACTCCACTCAAGTCCCTGTCTTTGAGACTTGTCCAAGCATGTGGGGAAGATGTGTGTGTACACAAGTTTTTGACGCAATGCACAGGATGATCATGTATAACGCAGGCTGTGTCTGAATGGAGGCTGAGATGGCATCAAGGAAGGCCTCAGAGTGGAGGTGGCATTTAAGTTAGTCTTGAAAGATGAGTAGAATTTAGGGAAGGGGGAAGATAGAATTAGAATGTAACCCCGAGAGTAGGGACCTCGGCCTGTGGTACTCACTAATAAGTACCATCTGCCTATCATAATAGTTTGAATAGTTGCCATATAGCAGGTGGTCAAGAAATGTCTGTTGAAGGAAGGCCCATAGAAACAGAGAAGAATTGTGGTTGTCAGGGACTGGGGGTGGGAGAAATGGGGAGATGTCAGTCAAAGGGTACAAGCCTTTAGTTTTAAGACGGGTGAGTTCTGAGGATGTCATGTACAGCATGGTGACTATAGTTAACAATACTGTTTTGGGTACTTGGAATTTGCTTAGAGAGTAGATCTTAAGTGTTCTCCACACACACAAAAGAATGTAACCATATGAGGTGATGGATTTGTTAATCAGATTGTGATCATTTCACAATGTATACATATATCAAATCGTCACATGGTATAGTTTAAATATCTACAATTCTGTTTATCTACTTATACCTCAGTAAAGCTGACAACAAGAAAAGGAATGCCCAAACACAGTATACATATGTGAATGTTTTTGGTGGGAGAATTCATGGTTTTCATCAGATTCTCAAAGGGGTTTGTGGCCCCTCCAAAAATTAGTCAAGTGGATAGTCAACATCTTTTCTGAAATGTAAAACACTCATCCCCTAATACCCTGTGTAGTTAATTTGTACCTCTTGCAAGCTCTTGCTGATCTCTCAATACAAGCATGTGATCGATGGTGAGGTTATTCATCACTCACTGCTGGTTTTGCTACAGCTCCTGCAGAACATGCCCCCTACTTTGAAGACCCATCCAGAAATGCCTTCTAAGGCTTCTCAGGCGATGCCTCTGCAGCTTCTGATTCCTATTTCTATCTGGAAGCCTCAGTCAATAATTGTAAGCTAACCTAATGCCTCATGTATGATTTAAAGTACCTAGTGCTCAAAGTACCTTTAACACCTACCTTCATATTTATCTTGGAGATCCATCAGATATATGTAGAGGTAAATAAATTTGTACTGTAAACTTAACTTTGACCCACAAAGGCAAAGCTGTTTTGCAAACTCGTCAAAAACTGGTTCAAAATCAGTGAAATGTTACTTTACCCAATCCCCAATCCGAGTTAGGTTACAGAGTGACTTTCTACCTCTCATTGTCTATGATTAATGGTACTTTTTGTTGATTTGCTAAAGAAGAAAGTCTTAGGAATCTGTATTTTTCTTTTATCCTAAGATAATGATTTCTTCCTCTGATGCTCTAGTATTTGTCAATTTCCTAACTACAGTTTGTATAGAAGTGTTGATTTTTAGAAGATAAACATGTTATTTAAAAAAGGTTCAAGCGAGTTTCCAAATTGTATTTTGGCCAGAGACTACTTCAGGGATTGCCTATAAATTATACAGCCTCCCTAAATGAAAAGATAAACCTGTTTCAATCTTCCTTCAACTGATAAGGAGAGAATCATTAGCTGCAATGTTAATTAAGCCAGATTTTCTTAAAAGTTTACTATATACAGAAAGGTTTTGCTTGTGACTATTTTCTTGGCCCATAATATAGGAAGAAATGCCATACATGATCCCTAAGACCTTTGACTTTATTCTCTCAGACCTCTACTGTTCCCTTTGGGTTTTTTTTTTTTTTTTTTTTTTTTTTTGATGGTATATTTCTCTGGATGCTTGGCTTTAAAATTCACAGCATTAAGTCTCATATTCTGCTTTCTCCAGTTTCAGCTACTCTCTCTACGGTCCAAAGAATGCCTGTACTCTTATGATTTCTGTCTAGTAATGTTTGCTTCATTTACAAAATCAAGATAGTTCTATTACAAAGAAAGATTATTCTAAGGTTGACATTTTAAAAATCAGTTTGACTTACTGTTTCACTACCAGGTTTCCAACCAGCAGGACAGACTGAAATGAACAAAAATGGGCAAAAAGACAGTTTAAGAACAGATTTCAGTTGTCTTCAGCAACTCTTGGTTTTTCTTTTTCCAAAATGAAACTGAAAAGAGCCTATAACAATGAGAACATTTCTAGGCCACCAAACACTTGACTACTGTTCGCCTGCCCGCTTGCACCAAGAATTCCAGTCATGGAGTTTATCAGCAAGCAGCTAATCTATGTCCATTTTTGCCAATTATGTCTAGTTACACTTACAACATAAGAAACCAAGTTGAGTGTTCCCCTAATAAAGTTGGAAGGTTTGGGAATCTGGTGTACTGACAGGTCGGGGCATGGCAAAAACTTCTCTGAATTTACAAAAACTTCCAGTATTAGCTTATCTTCTGTTTTCTGCAGTACTGTGTACTGATGCCACAGTATGCCAAATTACTAGGAAAGTGGCATTTCCCCTTTATTTAGAATGCACCCTTACTCAGGCACTGAGTTACACTTTTGAAAGGAATATATAATGTATGTTCTGTTTTAGCAAAATCTGACCTCTTCCATTTAGCTACTGCAAAAACTTGGAGTAAAAGGATGAACTGATAGATTACCAGTGTGATACCGGACAGCTGTGAGGGAAAAAGCTAAGTCAAATAATGTACACATGCAAATAAACCTGCATCACTAAATATTGCCAGACTGGCATGTTTTAAGTTTACACAAACATAATTTGAAAAATTACAGTAGCAGAAACTTTTCTCTGTGGACTGTGCAAATAATGAATATTTTTGCATCTTGTTCCGTAAGTAGGATATATTAGTGATATTTTGTTAAAAGCACTTTAAGTAATAATTGGATCTGCTAAGAAGATCAGGTAATAATTTGAAAATAATCAGAGGACTTTGGAACCATCCAAATTACTTTTTGACTAAGAAACCAAATTAATCATGCTATCATCTCTCAAATGAAAAAATCAAAAGGCTAAGATGCTTAAAAGGAAAGGGTACCTTCTCCATGTTTGTCAGTGTACTGGAATGCTTGAACCAAACGCAGTGTCTCATCCACTGATCTACCGACAGGAAGGTCATTCAGAGTAATCTGCCTTAGGACTCCTTTGTCATCAATAATGAAGAGACCCCTGTAAAACACAAGAGTGGTACAGGTGAGGTCATTTCATCTCAATTAAGACAAACATTAGTTAATCTGATCCCTATGCCGTCCACATGGAAGGATGTCCTACACAACCAACAACACACTACCTACCTGCTTGACTGGTGTACACACACACACACATACACATGCGCGTGCGCACAAATACACCCCTGTCCCCATACCCAAGCTTACCTGCTGTATAATTTGGGATTATCACTGTCAAATGGTAGCTTTAAAAAATTTGTTTTTTTCTATGCAATGTACTCTTGTACTTCCATTTAAATCTTCACGAGTACTAGGTTTGGGATTTTACTGCACTGTTAATGAAATGATGCATCTACACAGCAAAGTCTTCCTCTGGGTGAAAGAGTGATCCATCTTTCTTATCACTGACTGTTTAGAACACCTTTGTATTTCCTTTTTCAGAGGTGGAAAAGACAAAGTCCCAATACAAGCAAAGTTACCTTTCCCTCTAAATCTGTGTATGTGATTCACTTTTTTGGCCTAGGGAATAACGGAGTAGTTTCACCTAAAAGACCTGCTGTTGAGATGGAGTGGCATTGCAAGAGTTAAAGCAGACCAGAGAAAAACAAAAATCTCTAAAGGACTTTACTGTCTTTATTTCAGTCAATATGGATTTCAACCCAATATTTGGTTTAGAAAAAGATCTCAGGTACTAGGGCTAATTGCTTGCATACAAGTATTATAAATAATAATGAAATTTATTTTTGATAGAAATACATGGAATTACTTATTACATGAAATTTTGTTTTATAATCATATTAAACATTACTAAAATGTTCCTGCTTATCTTACTATATATATATATATATATATGTTTTAAAGATTTTATTTATTTATTTTCACAGAGAGAGAGAGACACAGTGAGAGAGGGAACACAAGCAGAGGGAGTGGGAGAGGGAGAAGCAGGCTCTCCGCTGAGCAGGGAGCCCAACTTCGATCCCAGAACCCTGCGATCATGACCTGAGCCGAAGGCAGACGCTTGATGACTGAGCCACCCAGGTGCCCCACAATATATATTTTTAATGAGCACCATGATGTCTGAACCAACTACAGCTCACTCCCCTTTGACTAGGTCAACTTGGCTAAACTCGGGTAAAACTTTTAATTATTATTCATATGGGTGTTCTTTTATGTAGCTACTTTTACAGTAGAAAACGGTTGTCATTGGTGATGAAGTTTGTTCTGGAGTGAGTCTAATGTGAAATTTTGAACTTACTTTTTGGTAACATACATCATACCAACACACAGCACACAAAAACAAATATGCCTTGGGTGCCTGGGTGGCTCAGTCGGGTAAGCAGGTAACTCTTGATTTCAGCTCAGGTCATGATCTTGGGGTTACCTGGTTAATGTTCAAATAATTCCAAACTTTAAAATAGCTTAATAGCTTCAGTCTTTATAGTGGCATATTTACTTTTTGGGAATTAACTTAGTCATAAACTCTATGAAAGGAGAAAACATTAAAGACTCGGCAAGTACAAAAAAAGAAACTATTGGTAGTGACACATGATACAATATGAATGAACCTTGAAAACATATGCTAAGTGAAAGAGGCTCGTCATAAAAAAAGTATATATTGTAGGATTCCATTTACATGAAATGTCCACAATAGGCAACCAGAGAGACATAAAGTAGGTAAGTGGTTGTCCAGGGCCAGGGGAGGGGGATTGGGGGAAAGGGAGAGTAACTGCTAATGGGTATGGGGTTTCTTTTTAGAGTAATGAAAATGTTCTAAAATTGATTGTGGTGATGGTTGCACAATTCTCTGGCTATACTAGAAACCACTGAGTTGTATGCTTTAAATGGGTGAGTTGTATGTGAATTATATCTCAATAAAGCTGTTATTAAAAAACATAGGATTATAAAATACTGGCACCTTCACATAAAACATTTTAAAAAAACTACTAGCACAGTAAAGCAAATTGACAATATAATTATAATAAAATTACAACTCTTTTAAGCTAAAGTTGTCCTTTTACCAAAGACTTCTAGTGGCACTTCCTTAATTTGTCCCACTCCCTAAGGCACAAGTTTGCTAAATACTAGGATACTTGCATTTGGAAAAACCATTACTGGAGTCATTTTAGAAAAGAGGAGAAAGAAATAGGCAAGGAGTCTGGGTACCTGGGTTCAAGTGTGGGCTCTACCATTAACTGATTATATAACTTTGGCTAAATTCATGGAATTCTATGAATCTGTTTATCTGTAAAATGACAGGGTTGGTCAAAGACCTCCAAATAATCTTCAAGCTTTAACAGACTATGATACTCACATAATTTAAGTAGGGCACTTACCAATTATTTTAAACAGTATCTACAACATTTTTGCAAATAGAGCAAATAAATCTTCTTGATCAAACCTTGTATCTTCTAACTCCATTTCAGGGATGATTACAAATATATTTGGATCTGTCATAATATAAAACCACTGAAAGGTACCTAAGGGTATGGCCTGAGTCCTCCAGATATACGCCATAGTCCTTTGAGATTTGATGGGTCAGATCTGAAAGAAGTGGAATCCTTATTGGCCCGAGTCCTCCTTGTCTGCGAGGGGTATTAATCCTATAACACACAAAACATTTACCACTCAGAGCGAAGTAAATGTATTCAAACAGCACTGTTTGTCTCCATCACACACATATGAATGAACACACAACACACACATTCTCTCTCTAAAAACAGGCTAATACACACTCTATTTTTTGCCTTTACGCCAGACCTAATATATTCATTTCCTTTAAACAATAAATATGGAGATACGTATCACATTTTTAAAGTATTGACATACTGTATTTTACCAATCTCTATTGCTAGACATTTAAACTATTTCCATTTTTCTTTTGCTTTTATCAACACTGCTGGAAACATCTATGTATTCTCAACTTTGCACATTTATTTGATTAATTCCTAGAAGAGGAATTGATGGATCAAAGGATATGCACTGTCATAACCATAACCTTAGAATTGTGATCACAAGACAAAGCCTTGAGAGACAGAATACAACTGGATATTTTAATATTCTGAGACAAAGGAATGCAAAGTCCATTTGAAGCAGGGAAGGAAGTTAATTATAATCTCAGACACATCAGTCTTCAGATACAAGCATTCTTTTACTTGAGACCAGGGAATGTCAGTGTCCCAGTGGGAGGGGACTGACAGAGCAGCTAGCAAACAGGGAAATACTGCTCCAGATGTCTGCAGCCCCAGTTCTGACATCCAAGTAGAAATCTCTGGTTGATATGAAACCTATCCAGCTCAGAATGCATCCCCCTCAGATTCCTTGAGAAGCCAATCCCAAATTATTTGGGAGGATATAACTTTTTCCTTAGTGGATTTATGTTGTAATCCTACAAAGATTTAGAATTACTATAGAAGTGACGACGCAAATTAAACCCATTGTTTTCACTTTGTGATTCCAATTTAAAATGTATAATGTGAAATTTTATTGTTTATAAATATAGTAAAGAAACATTTTTTAAAGAACTTAAGGCGTGCCATATTTGTCTATTAGATTTGCAAGAATTACTTAAGTTCTTGGAAGTTTTATCTGAAAATTGAGACACTTAAAGGAAATCAAATAAATATATAACTGCATTTAAAAATACTTGAAAGAATTAATTACTTAAGAGAATATAAATTAAATTGTAGCTCTTCACCAGTTAAAATTTTAGTTGTATATATATGTCTCTATATAATTGTAAATGGATAAAAAGTTGTTTTGAATTTACTTTAATGAAATGAATATTAACTTCTAAAACTAAGATAATTGTGAACCATCTTTATTGTACATAAAATCTTGCACACAGAATTGTGGACATGAAAAATTTACATCAACACACACATTTCAGATTCTGAAACATACTGCCTAACTGCTCTCCAGAAATGCTCAACCAACTGTATGTGTGAGAGGACCATTTCTTCACACCTTTGTCATCACTGGATGAAATTTTTCAATATTTGAAATCTTAGCCAATCAGACAGGGGAAAAAATGGCATCTCTTGTCATTTTAATTTGCAGTTCTTGGCAATTAATCAGGTGAAACATCTTTTCACATTTAATGAGTTAAAAAAACATTTAAAAATTAAGAAAATCAATGCTTCTTGAAAAATAATTACAAAAGCTATTTTGAGTTTGACTTAATACTAGACAACTATGTAACAGAGAAATGGAATTTTAAAGAATTTTTTCCCTCCAGATTAAGGCTACCCAATTTATCATAATAAAAGAATCATACAACTCAGTGGTGTTTACTATGGATATTATGGTGTTTACTATGGATATTATGTCTTTTGCACTGAGCTTTTTTCCCCAATTTGGAAATGTCCTACAAAATCCTTAAGCATTTTTACCATAACTTCATTGAACTGGTAGCTCTCAAATATATCTATTCCCAAACTGTTTGATAACTATATTCCAGGGTGCTGGGCTGGCTCAGTTGGTAGAGTGTGTAAGTCTTAATCTCAGGGTCATGAGTTCAAGCCCCACATTGGGTGTGAAGCATAATTAAAATAAAATTAAAAAAAAAACCCCTATATTCCTATCACAATGAGAGTTGTCTACCTATAACTGAAAAGTAAATTCATTTTTTTTTCCCTACAAAACTAAGTGTAAGATACTGACCAGGCCAAGTGGGTAAACTGTGAATCGACAGAGCATGCTACCACTTCAGTGTTTATAGATCTAAATTCTTCAATCCTATCACCAAAGGCGATGATTTCAGTTGGACACACGAAAGTGCTGAAAGTTAAAAAAAATTTCAGTATTCTCAAAATATGCATACACTTTAAGTTTCAAATGACTTAGTTTTTACAAACACCTTTAATATATAAAAATGCATATTAAGAACAATTTTATATATGAACATTGTCACAATGCAGGTGTCTAGAAGATTATTTGATCAAATATCATTTAATTAAAAAATATATATTACAGAGTTCCCAGTTACATCTCAATAAATGTTATTTTTATAACTTAATGGATCCGTGGTCAACCAATGTTCCCTTCTCCATTACGGCAGCACCTCGTCCTATTTCATTAGCTTTTATTTGACAATGCTTTATATTTATATAGTGCTTTACAGCTTTCAAAGGATCTATACAAATTTTCCATCATTCCACTTCTATGAGCTAGATGCACTGATCTTTATTTCAGAGATGAGAAAATGCTCTTCCATCCCCCTCCCTTTTTTTTTTAAAGATTTTATTTATTTATTTGACATAGTGAGAGAGAGCACAAGCAGGAAGAGCAGCAGAGGGTGAAGCAGGCTCCCCGCTGAGCAAGGAGCCCGATGCGGGACTCGATGCCAGGACTCCGGGATCATGACCCGAGCCGAAGGCAGACGCCCAACCGACTGAGCCACCCAGGCGTCCCCCCTCCCTTTCTTGAAAGGTTCTCTTCTACCTTGTCTCCCAGTCCTGTCAGAAAGGCACGTTTAGAGATTACCTTAGGGTAGTATTTTCTGAACCATGGTAGGGACTCCTTAAGCCAGTTTATGGAGTTCTAACTAACATTTTAAACAAGTGGAATAGAAAATATGAGAATACTTTATATACAGGAAGGGTAAGTCATGAAACATATATGTACATACACATACATATCTGTGTGTGTGTGTGTGTGTGTTCAGGATTGATACTAAAAATACTGAACAACCTTAACTCAAAGTTGGCTTTAGCTCTGGAGGTTTCTGAAAGGGACCAGATGGGAGGGGCAACTTGGGGAGGAGGTTGGGAAAGTGGCTATTTACCATTTGGTATGGAAGTGTTTCAGGATCTTAATGAGCACGGCTGTACTGGTGCTTATAGACTGAATGTTACCCTGTATGTATATGTAAATGTATTGGGTGGCAATGAAAAATGGATTTTGTACTGTGTTCAGGTCATGGTCAAGAAAGTCAGAAGAACACAGACTGAGGGGACAAATTCCTACTGAAGCCCAATACAGGCTTTTCAGAGATTTCGGTTGTTCAAATGTAGGACTGCCGCATGCAGGCAGACAGTTCTAATCTAGATTATATCCCTGGAAACCTGGGCTATGATATGTATTTTTAATACTTTCCCAAAGGTAGGAATGGTCAGCCCCTGCCTGCCTTCCTATTATTCCAACAAATGCTACCTAGAGATACATTTATTCAACTTCTTAGTGAAGACAGAGAAAAAGTTCTGGCAAAAAACTAAAGGGTTATGTTTTTGACTTTCACACTTGCAGACCGTGACAAATGTCTCAGAATTCTTCCTTTCTAACCAGGCCTAATCTGGCATCACATGGAAACAGAAAGAAGCGATCTTAGCTTCTTGCCCTAGGAGGCCACTGGTGACATCATGCTTTAGATATGTCTTATTCATTACGGAGTTTTAAGTAACACTGGGAGAAACAGGATATTTGTCTGCTATATTAGACTAATTTCAAAACTCATGTTTAGCGTCCTATTTACTTGACAGATGTGTTAACTTTTTGGTTTTGTAACAACATGAATTTAGAAGGCCTATCATTTTTATATATTAAAATTTGTACTTCTGGGGGCACCTGGGTGGCTCAGTCGTTAAGTGTCTGCCTTTGGCTCAGGTCATGATCCCAGGGTCCTGGGTTCGAACCCCGCTTTGGGCTCTCTGCTCGGCGGGAAGCCTGCTTCTCCCTCTCCCGCTCCCCCTGCTTGTGTTCCCTCTCTCGCTGTCTCTCTCTGTGTCAAATAAATAAATAAAATCTTTTAAAAAAACTGGACTTCTAGTTTCTATTAGAAAATAAGTTATATCATACATTTTAGCTAGTCAGGCCACAGTACAAGTTGATTAGAAAGAAGGAAGTTCATACTAATTTAAAAGATTATGTATTATCCACATTTATGACTTGGTTTAGTCTCAGTGAACTAATTTTTCTGAGAATTTTTCCTATTTAGATTAGAGTAGGGGTCAGCAAACTTCAGTCCACAGGTCAAATCCAGCCTACCTTATTTTTTGTAAATAAACTTTCAATAGAAAACAGTATTCATTCGTGTATAGTCTATGGCTGTTTCTATGCTACGATGGCAAAGTTGAGTAGTTGCAATAGAGATTTCAAGGCGAAAAATATTTACTATGTGGCCCTGTACAGAAAAATTTGCTGACCTCTGGCCTAGAGACAATCTATAGAGATGAGCTTAAGTATATTCTCCCTGCAAGTTTAAGGTTTTATTTACACAGTTCTAGGTTAGTCCTAATGGAAAAAAGACCTTAATATACAGTGGCAAAATAGAAGTTCTCTTTTTTATAACCAAAAAACATATTCAAATAGAAAAAAGATAAAAGTCAGGATAAGTCTCCTTTTCACTTTTGTGGAATTTGAAAAACACTCCAGATAAAACTATATCCTTGATAAGAATGAAGCTGCAAAAGTATTTATTTGAGTCAACTTTTTATCTAAAGTGCTTACCATCAGAGTTAAAGAGAAAATTCCCCCAATAACCATAATTTATATTAATAGGCATTATTTCTTAAGCATATGCAGTATTTTCAGGAAAATGTTCAAACCACAGGAAAGCAAGAGATGCAGCAAAGAATAAAAATGATAAAACCATAGTTAAGTGGCATCATCATTGTAGAGGGTTAATTTTCTAGTTAAAAGAGATACATTAAACAGATTTGTGGCATAAGTCTTGCTATTAAATGCTTTCTAAAATATCCATTTTCTTGCCTTAGTAGGTATAGCTTACTATAATTGTAGCTTTCCTTTCTTTGATGATTATATTATAACATAATTATGTAGATTTAAGGATAAAAAAAAACCAATGGGTTTTGGTTCTGAAATACATGGTAGATGTTACCTTCTTGAAAAAATTCATCTCAGCTTGCCTTTTAAGAACCAAGAGCTAAATAAAATAATTTGTACTTGATGTTCTTGAATAATGATTGATAATGACTGACATTTTAGGACCTGTACATGTATTACTTACAAATCAAGTGGGTAGAAGAAAAAAACCAGGTATTTCCCACGATAATCAGTCAACTTGAGCTCCTTGAATTCTCCATCTATCACAGCTGTTCCTTCCCAATAAGGTGCTGGCTTGGAAACTAAGAAAGAGAAATACATGATGCTTTACAACACTGAGAAAATTGGTGGGATGACAGAAAGACATCTTTAGGAAATCACTGAAAATTAAGGATTCTAAACCTTTGGATCTCTTTAGCAGTCTGGTGAAGCTTATGGACTTTTTCTATGGATAGTGTTATTGAATGCATAAAACAAAATATATGGATTTACAAAGGAAGCTGAGTATATTGAAATGTAATTATCAAAATAATAGAAAACAAACTGGTGATATAGTAATACATATACCCTTTTATTAACACTTTAAGACTGCAAGATCTATGGGGCGCCTGGGTTGCTGAGTTGAGCAGCCGACTGTTGACTATTGATTTCGGCTCAGGTCATGATCTCTGCCCCCCCCCACCCCCACTCCACTCATGCTGCGCCCTCAGCGCAGAGTCGGCTTGTCCCTCTCGCTCTGACCCTCCCTTGGCTCTCTGGGCAAGCACGTGAGAGCGTGCGATTCCCCCCTCTCCCGCTTAAATAAATAAATAAATAAAATCTTTAAACTGCAAGATCTAGAAGTGGTCTAATAACTGTCCAAGACAGTGATGAGTGTAAATTTTGTTGCAGGATACCTGCAATTATGGGGCATAAAAATATTTGTGATTCTCTTGGCAACAGGCACAAGCAAGTACTGCTGAAGCTAGCGCGATTTGTTGCTGATGTTCATAAAGGAAATTCTAAATTTCAGTTGTAGGTTAGTGAAAATACTTTGTTTTTCTATGCATGCTCACAGACCCCCTACATTCCATCCCTGCACTAAATCCTACTGGATACTTCATTATAGCCCCTCCAAGTTAATCAACTTCCTACAGTTCAAATAATTAGATTTTCCTTCTTTAATGGCAGTCTTCTAGATGTATTCATTTTTTAAATGTTTGTCCAGTTTCTCACATTCACACAGAAGACCTGCTGCCACACTCAAGGAGTAGGAAATCTGCAAATGTCAGGTGAGAAGTTTAAAATCCCAGACCATGGGATTATTTTCCCAGAGGGCTCTGAACAGGTTTCAAGTGACTGATGGAAATTGAATAGTTCATGCTGCTCTCCTGTAAGGGCATGCTGTAATTCTAGCCAACACACTTTCATAATAATGTACCTTGATCTTCTGTTAACACGTTCACATGGCACTTAAACTTTCAGAATCATTACATACATTGAAGTCAATACTTGATTCCAAGTTTGACTAAGGTTCCTAGAAAGTGAGGCTTACAATAGCTAGCATTTTTGATCACTCTGAAAATGAAGACAAACTTAAGATGAATTTCTCTGTGAAGCTAATATATAACACATGATTATTTATCTTGAGCCAGCAGGCTACCTCATATAAATATCCTCATCTAGTTAGGTAAAGGCCATGAGGGAGAATTGGACAGAAGGGAACTTAACTGTATATGTTTTATATACATTACTGAAAATGCTACTCAAGTGTGAGGTTATAATTGTAATGATCTGTTAAAATGACACTCCTTAATGATTTTAGCATACAGGGAAAACCAAATCCGAAAAATAATTTTTTTTCTGAAAATTGTGATTTTGGAAATTTGGGGTTTTTGACTTAAGAACTGCAGTGTTCTAATAGTTTTTTTAATGGAGTCTTTAGGGTTTTCTATATATGGTATCATGTCATCTGCAAATACTGTAAGTGTTGTTCAAAGAAAAAAACTCATCAATTTTTAAGGCAGACTGCAATTACTTTATTAAGATCTATAAATGGAATTCCCAAAGCAACCCCCTGCATCTGTTACAAAATAACAACTGTCCCAAATATAAATAGCAGAGTTAACAGAGATTCTGGCAAATGCAGAGCAGTAAAGAAGAATGTTTAAATACCTTCTTCCCATATCTGCCCCCCCATCAATTTAACTACTGTTAACATTTTGATGTCTTTCCTTCCATTCTTTTTTAAACACATAAATTTGGATCATGTTGCACCCATTTTTAAAAAGGGAACAGTAATGAGAACTGAGTAATATATGGAACTGTCAAATGACTGTATTGTACACCTGAAACTAATATAACACTATATGTTAACTACACTGGAATTAAAATTGAAAAAGGGGGGGGAAGTAAATCATTAACAGTTTTTCATGTTACTAAAATTTAAAATTTAATGGTTCTATAATATTCCATTTTATGAATAAAAGTCCTCCTATCTTTAATTCTAGATAAGCCTACATATGACACAGAAATGTAGCAGGTATCTAAACTCTGAAAAGGTTTACTGGTAAAGGGAAATCTATTATTACCATTTTTTTGCTTCCATGAGCAGACTTGGATGGGATTCGTTTCTTATGGGAAATTTATGTGATGCCAGTAAATACTTAACAGGCTGCCATATTTCAAAATATCTCCCCAAGCCAAGTAAAAGCAAAAGGACTTGGAAATACTATGATTTTAAAAGTGCAAGACTGGCTCTTTAAAAACAAAAATCTAAAAGTAACTTTCAGTTAACTTTCAGTAGGAAAGAACTGCAAATGTGTAAGGAGGCAAAACAGTTTTTCTCATTTATGGCTCCCACTCCATCCTAAGTTATAACAACATCCCATTTAAGACTGAGGATTCATAATTGTGAAGCATTACTTTTGTTACTGAATACAGGCAGGGAACATGCTATAACTGAACCAAATATGTATCCACAGAATGCCAAATAATCACAGGAAAAGCTGATTACTTAAAAGCAAGCAAGAGATAATCTTTATCCTTTAGCCCCTGGCCACTTCTTTTTGGCCAATCTTAACATCCAGATGCAGTAGGCCACAAGTTTCTCAGTATCTAGTCTGACGTGTCCTTCCTGAAAGTGGCCATTAGCTGTGTACACTGGACAGAAATGCAAATAACAGAAAGCCAAATTGGCAGGACACAAATTTGCCACAAGGTTTATCATCAACCCAAATGCATTACTTCCAACCATTTTCCCCCCCATTTTCTTACAAGGAGCCTCCCAAGTACAGCCTGTAACAAATTCTTCATTTTTTGAGAAACACAAAGAATACCCACTAACTATACAGGTTTTGGGGAAGGTGGCTTTTAATAGTCTTTATAAGATGCAATAAAAAAAATAAAGAAAGAAAGGAAAACGAAAGGTTTGCCTTCCTGAGCATTTTGGTTAGCCACTTTTCTGTTTAATTCAACTTTCTGTGAACCATTATTCAACTTTTCAATGTATTCTTCCCTGAAATAGTACTTGAAAACAGACGCGATGTGCTGCTGGTACTTTTTTAATGTTTGAGGAAGTGCTTCAGTTTGCACAACATCCTGATGCCTACAAACTCTGGGCCAGGGCCACCCTCTTTCCCTCATCTGCGGCTTTGGGGTAACCACTACTTTTTCCAAAATCTGATTCGTGGAACCCATCCCTTCACAGCTGGAACCCCTCTCCACCCCCCTACCCCGCCCCCCAGGCAGGCCCGCCCAGGGACCTAAGGCCGCCCAGAGGGTGCCGCCCAAGCCAGGCTCCCAGGTACTACCAGGGTGCACGTGTCTCCGGCCCTCTCCACCTCCCGCCTCCCTCTGCTACCCCCCACCCTCCCTCTTGGCGGGGCACCACCTACTCTTGGCTTTGCTGAGGTGCAGGGAGTGGTCGGCGACCGAAACCCGGGACGCCTCCCCTGGGTACACCTGTCCACCCGCGTAGAAGTGGCACTCCTCTTCGCGGGTTCGGGGCCTCTCTTCTGCCTCCCAGCCTCGCAGAGCTCCGGCTGGCAGCAAGAAGAACAGCAGCGACAGCAGCAGCAGCAGCCTTCGGCTCCGGCCACAGGCCGGAGTCGTCGCGGCTGGCTGCTGCAGCGACGCCTCCATGACCACGCGAGCGCAAACACACGTCCCTTGGCGCGAGCGCGACTTCTCCCGCCGTCAGGGAGCTACAACCGCGCGCCCGGAGTCCGCGTGAGCCGGGGCGCGGCCTCGCGAGACTTGCTCCGCCCCCACCCCGCCCCGGCCCCCCCTTATTCCCTGCTCCACCCACTCCCCCTCCCCCCGCCACGTGGACTCCAGCCCCGCCTGCGCGCCCCCAGCCGGAGTTTGCGCCTGCGCCGTGGGCGGGCCAGGGCCGGGGAGTTTAGCCGAACTCTGCGAACGGAAGCCGCCCAGTGGCGTCGCGCGAGTGGGTCGAAGCGCGCCAACCCTCTGTACAGATTTAGATATCCTTCCACGCCTATCTCTTCGACAAAGCCTCACCACCGCACACCAACCCCAAAGTGAAACTAACCTATCTGCCTTTGAATGGCTTAAATTTTGTACTTCTCACAGTTACTCGGTTTTTCCTTGAAGCGATGTTTGTGAAAAGTGCCAGGACTACTTGCTCAAGCTGCAGCCCTTTTAAGTCCCTGGAAAACTTGGAGAAGAAAGGTCTAGCCATTTACTCTTCTCAAGCAGGCAAGAGCAGACAGTTTGGTGACTTAAGCCTGTCTCAAAGTTTTTTTTTTTTTAACTTAAAACTTGATAAGTTACCAGAAAACCAGACTTTCTCCCAACACAGCGTTGTTCCATCTTCTGATAATTACCCCATCACATTACAGGAGTCTTCGGCAGCCCTTAAGCTCCCCAGGATCCCTTCTAGCTTCCTGTGGGCTCTTGTCTTCTTTCTGAATCCCGCAAAAGTCATCCTGTTTCCTCCATTAGACTGTCAGCTCCCTGGGGTTGAAATCGTTGCGTAATTCATCTTTGTTTCCCAAGGCACCTGGCACTCTGTGAGCATTTGCTATCATAAGAACTTGATTTTCTAAATGACACCTAATGTTCCCAACAGCCTGTCTTAGCTTCCAGTTGCTTTCACATATTATGTCCTTGCTCCTTGTGACAACCCTTTGAAGCAGATAGGAAACCTGATTTTTTCCAGCCTCAACCCTTACCCCAGTCCAGCCCATTGTATACCTTGGAAGACTTTGATGGGAATAGGGCTGAAGGTCCCTGGCTCCCTACCCCCTCTTTTGCTCCCTCAGGCCCTCACCTCCTCCCTCACCCCGCGGGTATTTGCGCCTGCGCTCTGGGGCCAGACCCCAGCGGCCAGGTGGTTCCTAACCCCCGGAAGACCAATTTGTGGCACCGTGTCCCGTCCGCCCTCAGCATTGTTTTAGACGCTGCTCATCCTTGCAGGCCCATCTCTTCTACAAAGCTTAGCTGGAGATGGCCTCCGGCCCTTGCTGGTGATTGGTCTTTGCACTCAGCACTGTTTTAGATCCTCTCACCCTTCGGTGCCCACCTCTTGCCGGAAGCCTCGCTTCCGCAAGCCAGTCTTCCTACCCACCGAAAGCTGAAACAAACCATTCTGCCTTAGAAAGGATTGCATTTTATACCTTTAACATTTACTCTCCTTTTCCTTGCAGTGAGCGGGTCAACAGCGATGACTCCCCCTCCCGTTGGATCCCTTTTACGTCCGGGAAAACTTGAAGAAAGGTCTAACCTGAAAAGCATTATCTGGAGACCATTTATTCCCATCCAGTGAGAAAGGACTCTTCCAGCCGTAAAGTCAGTTTGATGACTTAAGACTGTCTAAAGGTATGTATAATTTTTAAAAAATTAAGACTTGATAAGTTCCCGGAGAATCCTTTCTCCCAGCAGTTAACCCCCTCACTCACCCATTTGTTAGGATGGCAGGTGAGAATTGGGGGGAGAGGTACAACACACACCAGAAGGACAGCGGCCACTGACAGCCCTTATGCCCCGCCCCCATCCTTTCTATCTTCCCCTGAGCTCTTGTCATTTTTCTGAATTCTGCAGAAGCCGTCCTAACAGTTTGTCTTTCTTCTACTAGACAGCTCCCTGGGGTTGAAATCGATGTGTAATTCATCTTTGTTTCCCAAGGCACCTGGCACTCTGTGAGCATTTGCTATGGTAAGCACTTGATTTTCTATATGACACCTAATGTTCCCAACAGCCTGTCTTAGCTTCCAGTTGCTTTCACAAATTACATCCTTGGTCCTTGTGACAGCCCTTTGAGGCAATAGGAAATCTGCCCTTTCAGACTCATCTCTCACCCCAGTTCTGCCCATTTTATGCTCTGATTTTTGTTTCCTGACACCTCTTTCTTGTGGGCAGAGAAGGAAAATATGAAGCTACCTCTCTTTTCTGAGGCGGGGAGGGGGGGAGAAGCTTGTTCTTACCCTTAACATTGTCTGACAATTCTTCACTTTCCGGGGGGCCGTAGACAGGTGTCCTCTGACGAGGTTGCTCTCGTTGTTCCCATTCTTCTCCTTCCCTGGCCTCCTGTTCCACGTGGAAGGGGAACGGGATCCGAGAGGTTCGGGACTGAGCCCCAGGGATTCGGCTCAGGCCTATGCCCCGAGGTCGGCTTCGGTGATCCATGCTGACCGCTGGACAGCCACCAAGCCTCAGTGAATTCTAGGCCCTAGGCTGGGTCTCTACGTTTGAGAACTGGGAGAGGAAGCTTGAGGAGAGTGTTATTTCCTGACACCTCCGTTCTAGGCTGAGCTGAGGTGCCCCAGTTGGCAGCAGGGGCTGCCCACCAAGTGGGCCCAGCAACCTTCCTGCCTGCTGGTGAGAGTGGCCAGGGTGACCAGCTCTCAGGCACAAACTGTGCTCCCCTTACCTCCCTGTGAACTCCTTGGCAGCGGACATTCTAGGTGGCAGTTGCTCTGAATCCTTCTGTCCAATGAAAGCTCCTGAGCTCCTGCCTCATGTAGGCGACATTGTGCTGTCACAGTGGCAGTCATGAGGGAGCTGGAGGTGGGGGCCCTGCCCCCAGGGCACTGACCGTCCAGCTGGAGTCAGCTGCCCATAATAATAATACAAAATTATCAGGCACGGAGGGGGTGGTTCTATATATAGGATGCGTCTCAGAAACATCTGGGGAGCTTAAAAACATTCAAGTGTACCGACCAAGCCCTACAAATGATTATTTAAGAGGTCCTTTGGAGGGGGGTCCCAGGCAGCTATGGCTTCACAACTTAGGACTCACTTCTGATGCATATGTCAGGAGAAATGCTTTGTGACTTGGGAAGCTCGGTCATAAAAAGGATAGTTTCTGTCTTGCACTTAGATTACTCATTCTGGGGGAAGACTTTCTGTTCAAACTTTTTTTGAAGGAAAATTCATAAAACATGTAATTTAAAATTTTTAAATGTATAATTCAGTGGTTTTAGCATAGTCATCATGTTGTGCTTTGTGCTCACCACTATTTAATTCCAGAACATTTCCATCACCCCCAAAAGAAACTTTATGCTTTTAGTAGTTAATTCCTCCTTTCTCTCTAGCCCCTGGCAATGACTAATCTGCTTCCTCTTTCTATAGATTAGCCTATTCTGGACATCTCATATTCATATAAGTGGAATCTTACAATGTGTGTCCCTTTGTGTCTGGTTTCTCTCACTTAAGTATAACGCTTTCAGGGCTCATCTGTGTTGTAGCATGTACTGGTACTTCATTCCTTTTTTTCTTTTTGTGGTAAAATATACATACTGTAATACCATTTTAACCATTAAGAGAATAGTTCAGTGACATTAAGTTTGTTCACATTGTTATGTACTCATCACCGCAGTTTTTAGTATGCTTCAGATTTTTTCATCTTCCCAAATTGAAGCTATACCCGTTAAACAGTAACTCTCCATTCTCTCCTCCCCTTAGCCCCTGGAAACCACCATTCTACTTTTCATCTCATAATTTCACTACTGCTGGTACCTCATGAAGTAGAATCACATACTTATCTTTTTGTGTGTGGCTTCTTTCATTTGAGCTCAATGGTTTCCATGTTGTAGCATGTATTGATACTTCATTCCTTTTTATAGCTGAATAATATTCCATTGTATGGATGTACTAATTTTGTTTACCCACTCATAAATTGATGGGTTTTTAGGTTTTTTGTCCTTTTATTTATTTATTCATTCATTAATTCCTTTATGTATTTTAATCTCCATACCCAGCGTGGGGCATGAACCCATGACCCCAAGATCAAGAGTTGCGTGCTCTACCGACTGAGCCAGCCAGGTGCCCTGGTTGTTTATACTTTTAGACTGCTATGAAATAATGGTGCTATGAATATTCTTGTGCAAGGTTTTTTTTAATAAGATTTTATTTATTTATTTAGAGAGTGTGAGTTGCGGGGAGAGACATAGGGAGAGGGAGAGAGAGAATCTCAAGCACACTCTGTGCTGAGTGTGGAGCCCGACTCAGGGCTCGATCCCACAACCCTGAGATCACGACTTGAGCCAAAATCAGGAGTCAGGTGCTCAACCAACTGAACTGCCCAGGTGCCCCTCGTGCAAGTTTTTATGTGAACATATGTTTTCAGTGCTCTTGGGTGTATATCTAAGACTGTAATTGCTGGACTACATGGTAACTGTATGTTGAACTTTCTAAAATACTGTCAAAGTGTTTTCCAAAGCAGCTGTACGATTTTACAGTCATACCAGCAATGTGTGATGGGTCTGGTTTCTCTACATCCTATTCAACAGCTGGTAGTTTACATTGTTTGGGTTATAGTCATCCTAGTGGATGTGAGCAATTTCTCATAGTGGTTTTGATTGGCATTTACCAAATGACTAATGATGTTGAGCAACTTTTCTTGAGTTTATTGGTGATTTGTATATTGTCTTTGGAGAAATGTCTATGAAAATCTCTTACTTAGTTTTTTAAAAGATTATTTGTGAGAATGAGCAAGAGAGAGAGTGCATGAGTAGGGGGAGGGGTAAAGGGAGGGGGAGAAGCAGACTGCCCGCTGAGCAGGGAGCCTGATGTGGGACTCCATCCCAGGACCCTGGGATCATGACCTGAGCTGAAGGCAGACACTTAATCAACTGAGCCACCCAGGTGCTCCTACTTTTCCTTTTATAACAATCAGGCCACTGTCTTTTGTGGGGTCCACATTTGTTCTCTAGAAACATAATTTTTTTCTGCATTTTCTGGCAGTTCAGTTTGCATCTAAGGCTGTCATTTTATTGTCCCATCTGGTAAGGACAGTTCCAGCCACAGCCTCTAGACTTTACTTGTGTTGAGTTAGACACTAGTTCCTGTGATCTTCAACCTGCAGGAGACACCAGCTTTCTGAAACCTTTTGTCATTTGCTTGGTAGCAACATTTGTCCCTCTCTCATTCTAGAAGTCATCTATCAAGTCATGAGGACACTCAAGTAGCTTGTGGAGAAACCCATATGGGAAGAAACTGAGGCTTCCCATGAACTACCAGCACCACCTTGCAACCCTTGTGACTGCACCTCCTTGGAACCAAATCTTGCAGCTCCAACAGATTCTGATGACTGCAGCCCCAGGGACCTCTGACTGTAGCCTCATGCTATGCCCTGGACCAGAAGCACCCAGCTCAGCAGTTCCTGAATATTGTGACCCACACAAACAGTGAGTTTGATAAATATTCATTACTGTTTAATTTTGCAATTTTTGAAATACAATTCACATATATACAGTGATTTTTAGTATATTCATTGTTGTACAACTCTTTCTACTATCTTATTCCAGAACATTTCTATTACCTCAGAATGATACTCCATACCTTTTAGCTATCACTCTTAGTTCCCTCTACTTTGTGTCACCTGACAACCACAAATCTATCTGACTGTAAGGATTTGCCTATTGTGGGCATTTGCTATAAATGGGATCATACAATATTTAGTCTTTTGGGAATGACTTCTTACATATATATATCGTAATGTGTTCAAGGTTCCTCCATGTTGCAGCATGAGTCAATCATTCATTTCTCTTTTTAAAAGATTTTGTTTTTAGAGCAGTTCTAGGTTTATAACAAAATTGAGGGGAAGGTACAAAGATTGCCCATATACCCCCCACTCCCACACATGTATAAGCATCCCCATTATCAAAATGGCTCGCCAGAATGGTACATTTGTACTGAGTATGAACCTACACTGACACATCGTAATCACCCTAAGTCCCTAATTCACCTTAGGGTTCATGCTTGGTGTAGTACATTCTGTGGGTTTGGACAGATGAATAATGACATATATCCATCATTATAATATCATACAGAGTATTTTTCTGCTGTAAAAATCCTCTGTGCTCTGCCTTCACTCTTTTTATGGGTGAGTAATGATCATTATCAAGCTCATTTTTTTATCTGTTCTTCAGCTGATGGACGTTTGGGTTGTTTCTACTTTTGGCTATCATGAATAATGTTGCCATGAACATATGAATATAAGTTTTTGTGTGAACATATTTTTCAGTTGTCTTGGGTATATCTATACTGGAATTGCTGGACCGTATGGTAACTCCATTGAACTTTTTAAGGCCCCTTTCAAGTGTTTTCTACAGCAACGACACCATCACATGCTAGTAATGTTCAAGCATTCTGATTTCTCCAAATGGTTGCAAACACTTGTTATTGTCCATGTGTTTGATGATAGCTATCCTACTGTGTGTGAAGTAGTATCTCGTTGTGGTTTTGATTTGCATTTGCCTAATGACTAATGAGGTCAAGCATCTTTTCATGTGCATTTTGGCCATTTGTATATTGTCTTTGGAGAAATGTCCATTCATATGTTGGCCCATTGTTTAACTGGGTTGTCTTTTGTTTATAGAGTTTTAAGAGTTGTTTGTTTGTTCTGGGTACTACAACCTTATCAGATATAATTTGCAAATATATTTTCTCACTTTGTGGATCATCTTCGCTTTTTGATACTGTTCTTTGACACAAAATTTCAAAAATTTTCATAATTTCCTGTTTAATTACTTTTACTTTGGTTGCTAGGGCTATCAGCATCATACTAAAGAAACTGATGTGTTTTAACACCAGTTTGAAATATGGCAGAAAAGGAGAGAAAAGTGGGGGCCTAGAAGGGTCCTGGGAAGTCACACTGGGGTAAAGTGAGGGAAGGCTGTCTCCCTTTATCTCATCCTTGTAGGAGTTTTCAGGGTGCATGGAGATCCCTCACATATGTGACTGCCTTCATCTATCTCTGGACCAGAATTCTCCTGATTGTTCTCAGAGAAAATTTCCATATAGGAACATCCCCATTGTGATGTTGTCTATGCACTTTCAAGCCTCAGTGTTTAGCCTTTTGGGTTCTCTCAGGGAACCTGTTTTGTAAATTTAAAGGCCCCCTAAAAAGTCTCAGTATTTGTTGGTTGTTGAAATCACTGCAGCTTAATGGGTCTAGTCAGTCTGGCTGGCCAGTGTAGGTAGGGCTTTGTTTCAGTGAACACCAGTTCCTCGCCCTTATGTTCCTTCTGCAATTTGTGTAGCACCGTATCAGTCCTCCAGGCTCTATGGGCTCCTTACCAGGCCAGAAAGCCTGAGCCCAAGTTTGGGCACATGGCAGTGAATGTTCCTTGAAGTGACCTGTCTTCATGTGGGTCTCTGGCCCAAGCTCTTGAGCTTTCAGAAGCTTTTGACAGATTGATCCCACAGGATTTTTAACTCCTTCCTCTTGGAGGCTAAGGCCACAATATTCTTTTGGAAAAATATAGGTGATACTCTGTAGGCTGAAATGGCATGCTCTCATTTGAGCATCATAGCTGTGAAATGGGACCTCATCATTTCCTCTTTCAGAGTTGAGGTGACCTTTTCTAGAGTTATCTATACACATTTGCACAGCCCTTTCCAAGAATGTTTCTTTTTGGAGATACTTTTTTGATATTGCTGTCCTACAGTTGTTGGAGGGAAAACAGAAGCTTTTCCAAAAAATGGGTTTTTCCTCTGGAATAGGTCTTCATCAACAGTCTGTTGAATATCCTTTGACAAGTGTAAAGAGAAAATAACTTTTTCTCTTTCTACTTGTGCATGAAAACTTCCTTGGGGATCTGTTTGTCCCTAGTCTGGGAGGAAATTTCCAGAAGGTCCCATAGCCAACTGTTAACTCTTAAATAACCAACCATCCTGTGGTCACTTCCAAGCAGCTTGAAGTGTACTATAACAATCAAAACACTATGTTCCTGAATACTGGGAGCTTCTGTCTAAACCAACTGGTGCCTTCATGGGTTTTTTCATCTTGTTAGTGATGTGTGTATATGTGTTCATAGGATGGATATAGTACTTATTTTTGCCTTTCCTCTCTTTACTCCTCCCTCCACTCCTTGATCACCAGGGGGAGAGGTGTGTGGAGAAGAGCACACCCTGGCATGATCTGTAAAGTTGTAATGTAGTTTTGGGGCTGTGACAGTGAAATCCTGAGCTGACATTTTCATGGGCACATTTTGAGCTTCTTAAAGGGACCTAAGACTGCTGGCTCCTGCCTCATCATGTGCCTTTGCTCTAACTGGCCCCCAGACTCCACCTTAGCCCCTAGTCTCTTGTGACCCACATTTCTGTTGGGGTCATTACTTCTCTGGGTGCTCTACCTTGATTCCTTCCTTTTAAGACAGCTGATATACTCACCTGTACAGGGTTCTCATGTCAACCAGGGAAACCACCATCCTTCTGTGCACGTAGTCATAGTGTAGTTCTCCTTCAATCAAGCCCTCTTAGTGTAGCTTCTAGCTGGACATTTCCAGCCCTCGACTCCTGACTTATTTGCATGAGTCAGGCATTAGTTCTGGTGTCCGGCCAACTGAAGAAGACTCGAGTTGAGCTTTCTCAAGGTTGTTTATATTTGATTAAGGTAGGAAGAAGTAATCCTTGTCCTGTCCTCATGAAGGTGAAGAAAACACCCACCATTATCGCTTCCCAGGGTGTACATACTGACTTTGGAAAACAGAGACCTTTCCTCCGCAGGGCAGCTCTACCTGTATCTTCTTGTCCTGTGTCAGTTAGAGACTAGTGCCTGTGTCCCTTTATCTGAAGGGACCATGGGTGCAGCTTCTCTCTGGACATTAAACTCCCCTAAACACTCGGGCTTTTGTAGGCCTCTCTTGGATTGGGGTTTTCTGTCTCCAGGTGCCCTTCTTGGGTGCTTTACTTTTTAAAAAAATTTTTATTGTTATGTTAATCACCATACATTACATCACTAGTTTTTGATGTAGTGTTCCATGATTCATTGTTTGTGCATAACACCCAGTGCTCCACGCAGAACGTGCCCTCCCCAATACCCATCACCAGGCCAACCCATCCCCCCACCCCTCTCCCCTCTAGAACCCTCAGTTTGTTTCTCAGAGTCCATCGTCTCTCATGGTTCGTCTCCCCCTCTGATTTACTCCCCTTCATTCTTCCCCTCCTGCTATCTTCTGCTTCTTTTTTTTTCTTAACATATATTGCATTATTTGTTTCAGAAGTACACTTGTGCAGAGTCCGTGTGTGGACCATAGAAAACACAGCTGTTCTCATAGCAGCTGTTAGAAGTGCTCTTTGCTCCCAGCCAGTCCTCTCTTGTATCTTCAGACCCAGTTGGTTCCTGCCTCAGGCTCTCAGCTTCATTTCTGTGAGTCACACACTAGTCCCACTGTCCCCCTAACTCCAGGGGACATACATCAAGCTTTCTAAAACTGTCTGTATTTAGTTTGAGGCAAGGAGGGAATAATCTTTGTCCCCCCCACCCATGAGGGTTGAGAAAATGCCCACTGTTGTTCCTTTTTCAGGGTCTACATGTGAACTTTGGAAAATACATTTCTTTTTTTTTTTCTGGTTTGCTAATATTTTATTTGAGTTTATACAGCTATGTTCCAATGTTTCCATCTTGTTCCTGTGTTTTGCATGTACATAATTTTCCCTTCTCAAAATATTATTATTATTTTAAATTTTATTTTATTATATTATGTTAGTCACCATACAATACATCATTAGTTTTTGATGTAGTGATCCACGATTCATTGTTTTCATATAACACCCAGTGCTCCATGCTGTATGTGCCCTCCTCAATGCCCATCACTGGGCTAACCTATCCCCCCACCCCCCTCCCCTCTAAAACCCTCAGTTTGTTTCTCAGAGTCTATGGTCTCTCATGGTTCATCTCTCCCTCTGATTCCCCCCCCTTCATTTTTTCCCTTCCTTTTAATGTCCTCCGTGTTATTCCTTATGTTCCACAAATAAATGAAACCATATGATAATTGACTTTCTCTGCCTTACTTATTTCACTTAGCATAATCTCCTCCAGTCCCATCCATGTTGATGTAAAAGTTGGGCATTCATCCTTTCTGATGGCTGAGTAATATTCCATTGTATATATGGACCCCATCTTCTTTATCCATTCATCTATTGAAGGGCATCTCGGCTCTTTCCACAGTTTGGCTATTGTGGACATTTCTTTCTTCAGTTGGGGGACGTGCAGTTCTCTCCCATGTCAGCCTCCTTATGTCTTTATTGCCAGGGGAATTCTAGCTCCTGCTACTCTTTCTACATGAATCCAGGGAACACAAGTGAAGCTTTCTGAAAGGTTGCCCTTGAGTCAACCATTCCAATCCTCATCCTCATGAGGCCATTTTTCTCATCATCTTGGGGTCTGTTGAGATATGGGAATTTCTGCCCTGCCCTCATATGAGAATAGAGCTGCAGGATAGAAAAGCACTTAGCTGCAGCCTAGAGGTGGTTCTCCATAAGGGGGTATCCTACAACTCAAACTGAGGTCTTAAGTTACCCTCTTGTTACCCTGTCTTTGTTTTGGTGTGTGGGACAAGAATTGTGGGAAGCTGGCGCTTTTGCCTCATCCTTCATTTTACTGTTTTTTTTTTTTAAGTATTAAAGTGTTAAAATATTAAAAGTTTTTTTTGTGTTTTTAGTGGAATAATAATTTGGGTTCTGGCTTTGGCCTTGCATGTCTCTGTGCATGGGATGACAGATTTGGTCTGGAATGTGTGGCCCAAAAATTTATGATGCCCTTTTATTAGACAAGAGGCCACTCTGGCCTGGTTTGGGCCTCAGATAGATTCCTTAGGATCTGGTAGTGCATCCTGTAATCCGGGTGAGTGAGAGAGTCTGTAGGTCCCCCCCACTAGGGCATAGTGCATTCTGTGTTAGAAAGGATAAGGTACCAGGGATCCATGGCACTTGGGTTGACCCTGGTTGGATCAGTGGATGAGATGAGACTCTCCCGATCTGTGTGGTAACACAGTAAGGTCAGATTAGGAGAAATCCATGCTGCGCTGGATCAGCGTGGGCCAGGTTACAAGAGGTGTGGCTCCCCAGGATCTGGTCACACATTCCTTATCTACATGGTGGGTGATGGGGAGCATAAGGGTCCTCCCACTGTCCAACTTCTTCTAGGGTGTCTGGGCCAGTTTAGGAGTAAGATAGGTTTTCTGGGAGGCCATTGTGTATGCTACCTGTTGAAAGAGTTTGGAGGGTTAGGCAGGTAGAGGTAGAATTAAAATCACCTATCCAATTAATGCCTAATTGTTTTTAAAAGTACCTTTTTGTGGGCCAGAGAATGTCTGAAAGTATGTGCTAATCAGGGCTTACTAGTGCCAGTTGCTCCCACTGCCTGCCCCCCCCCCCCCCTTATATCCTGAGCTTCCAACTGAGGAGAGTAGATGGTCTCCAGGAAGCTGGTGTTGTGGCATCTACGTAAAAATATCCCTGGTCTCTGTTTCTGCAGAAGGTGTCTGAAAGCAGCTGAGAGAACTTGTGAAAAGAGGAAAAGTTAAAAGTGATTTTGTCACTGAGAGGCCTGTGAGCGCAGCCAGTTCACCATCTGCTCTGTGTACTAATATGTAACCGGTATTGTAATGTGTTCTGTGCTGAATTGTGAATGTTCACATGGTATCAGGGAAAAAAATTCCCTGATGTTCAACACTTTCATGGTATTATGATATCTTGTTGATTGGCAAGTTGAAGGTGTTATTCTCTATGGCCTTGGATGCCCACCAGTAAGGAGACTTACAGTCTGCAACAAAATTCAGGGCTTACCTGCCAGTCACGATACTTGAAGCAGGTAGGTGGGTTTGCACACTGTATCCCGTGTAGCCAAAGAGCAACTGCTGTCTTTCCCAAACTACAGTGTTCTGTGTTTCTGAGACAACGTTTGTTGCTGCTACAGTAGGGCTGCCAAAATTCCTCAGTTTGTCTTACTATAAAAGAGGGAAAATTACACCTGTTTTTGGCAGATTGACTCCATGGGATTTTAAACTCCTTTTTCCTGGAGGCTGGTAAGGTCACAGTGCCCTTTTGGAAAACTACAGGCAGGATCCTGCAGGTTGGCTAGTCAAGTATGGAACAGGACCTAGGGGCAGTAGCAGACCTCACTGATAAAGTATTTGGTGACGAGGGGCAGTAGGTTGTGCAGAATGTACTGAGGTCCATAAGTAGAGTGAACGGGAAAAAATGATATGACAATTGTATTTGGGAAAATGCCCAATGGGAGGGTATGTGCTGAGCTCCTTGGCTATGAAGATCACCTGGTTATCTATGACCAACCCCGTGTTTCAAGCCTGTCTGGCCACGTCCGTATTGCTAATGACAGGAGGAGGATCTAGAGACTTAGACCCCCTTGCTGAAATCTGTGCTCTTCAGACTGTTTCTAGCACATTCAGCATCACCTTTCTACCCAGCCCTTTCTCTTTTCCATCAGTTTGGCCTCTAAATGTAGCATTTCCCCAGCAGGAGTCTCCCAGATGTTTGATTTTGAGGTTGGGGAAAGTGGGAGGAGGCCCAGATTCAGGACAGTGAAGATAATGCCTATCACACTGATAACTCTCAAAATTTCTTTCCTCCTTTCTTCCACTTCCACTTAATGGGTTAATGGTAGCAGACCTAATTTTGGTCAGGTTTTATCTATTTAACACAGTGCCTCACCTTATAATATAGAGTTCTGGGCATTTATTGTTCGGGTCTTGGGAGCCTCGGTCAGTGCTTATTATCAGAGGATGAGTTGCTTTCAATATTCAGGTCAAGACAGACTTTCAGAGATGTGACTGACCCATAGCCCTTTCTTTCATTGTACCCTTAATTGTAGGTATGGCGGGTGCATTTCCTTACCTACTTTACATATTTCAAATGTGGGGGCAAGCCAGTGTTCCTTCATCCTGTAATTCTGTGAGATGTCACGTGTACACAGGCCCTGCCACATACTGACTTCCTTCTGTTCTCTCTGGACTAGAACTGTTCCGGTTGTTGTCAGAATTTTATATTGGATTATCTCCTTTCCCTTAATGTTCAAGTAAAGTAGTTAGACTAGTGGGTATTCTCTGAGAGCATCTTTTATATTTTTAAGGCCCCCTGAAAAATTGGTGTTTGTTGGCTTTTAAATTCACTGTAGCTTCCGGTGTGTAGTCAATCCATGTGTGGTCCTGGAATTTTGCAAAAACCATTTCCCCCTATTTGTACTTTTACTGCCCTTCTGTGTCATGACATGTTAGGTGTCGAGTTGCCAGGTAGGAAGTGTGATACCAAATTCGCAGTGAAATAGTGGTGGCATGTCTGATGGCCCTATCTCTAGATTGGGCCCTGGTGTCAGCTCCTGCATGGAGTGGGCATTCAAGGTGTCAGCTGCTTTTGACAAATTTACTCGATGAAATTTTTAACCTTTTAGTTCCAGAGGCTTCTGAGGCTGGAGTGTATTCTTGGAAAAATATAGTTGATCCTGCAGGTTAAAATGGGACAAGTTGATAGTGAAAAGGATGGGAGGAGAACCTGGATGTGTTCCATGGTCATTTGAGGGCAGATCTAATTTAGGAAACCACATGTACAGAAGATGAGTATGTGGAAATAGATTCCACTAGGATTTTCCCAGCCCAGCCACTGTTAGAAAAGTGTCCTTGAGGTTAGAATCCAGTTGTCAGTGTGAGAACCACTGTATTTTTCAGTAGATATTTCTCAGCATAATGAATGAGAATCCTAGAGGCATAGGGTGAAAGAGACAACGAGCAAAAAGGGGAAGGACAGGAGAAAAGGGGGTTGAACTGGGAGCAATCCAGGAAGACAAAGTGGGTATAATATGGGTGTAACGCAGTGTCCCTTCATTCTGTCCTTTTCTGGATTACCAGGTTGTATGCACACCCCGTCACATATGTGAATGCATTCAGCTCTTCTCTGGGTTAGAAGCCCTCTTTTTATTCTTGAAGGTTCATCTCCAGTGTGAAATTCACTTCCCCATGTCAAGGAGGGGAATTTGTTGTACTAATGGATTTTCTCAGGGGGGGCTTTTTATTTTTCATATTTTCAATGTCTAATTAAAAAATACTAGAACGGTAGTTTTGTTCATCACTGAGAAGTCACCATGTATTGTAATCTCCTGCCTTGGGTTTTCAAATAGTCCAGAATGGAGTCCTTTCCCACACTCCTCACTATGATGGCCTGCCTGTCCAATCGATTTGGAGTATATTCTGATGGGAATTTGTTCACTGTGACTGTAATTGTGTTATTGTTGAGATTACCTTCATGGGTATAAAGGGAAAGTAACTTTCTTCTTCTCTTTATGTGTGAAAGCTGGCTTGGGGATCTGTTCTTCCTATGGATGGGAAGAAATCTCAGGAAGTTCCAGCAGTTGTTTACTTTTAAATAACCTATCTTATGGTTACTTCCAAGAAGTTAGAAACCCAATCTAGAATAATAATCATAACCCCCAACTCCTGAATATTGAAAAACTTCTTCTTAGTCCCAGTTGACACCTACTGTTTATTGGCCCTGTGTCAGTGGGAGAGATATTTAATCTCTCTGACCCTCAGTTTTCTCTAGTGTAGGTGGGAGATATTTCATGACCCTCACTATGTGTGAAACTGAAATGTGATAAATATAAAGCCTCAGTACAACTCCTGATACTAAATATCACAGGCCCCTTGTAGCTTTGGGGTCCTGACCCAAATTAGAGAACCACTGCATACTTTATAAATATGACTAGACAGAATGAGCGAAAATAGGAGAGGAGTAGTGAAAAATAGAGAAAGGGGAATTTGGGGGTGAAGTGGAAAAAAGAGGAGATAGAGAATTTTCAGAAAGTCATGGTCAGGTAAAGTGGGGAAGAGCCAGTATACTTTTTCTCATCTTATTGGAGTTGTCAGGAAGAATGCAGACCACATGTGTGACTGCCTTCATTTCTCTCTAGGCCTGAGTCCTACCGGTTGTTCTTAGAGAGAATTTATATATTGGATTATCTCTAGTGTGATGTTGTCTCTACACTTTCAAGCCTGCGTGTTTAGCCTTGTGGCTTTTCTGAGGCAGCCTGTTTCATATATTTAAAGCCCTCTTTATTTATTTATTTATTTTTAATTTTATTATGTTAGTCACCATACAATACATCATTAGTTTTTGATGTGGTGATCCACGATCCATTGTTTTCGTATAACACCCAGTACTCCATGCAGTACGTGCCCTCTTTAATACCCATCACTGGGCTAACCAATCCCCCTCCCCCCTCCCCTCTAAAACCCTGTTTGTTTCTCAGAGTCCATAGTCTCTCATGGTTCATCTCTCCCTCCAATTCCCCCCCCCCATTTTTCCCTTCCTTCTCCTAATGTCCTCCATGCTGTTCCTTATGTTCCACAAATAAGTGAAACCATATGATAATTGGCTTTCTCTGCTTGACTTATTTCACTTAGCATAATCTCCTCCAGTTGCATCCATGTTGATGTAAAAGTTGGGTATTCATCCCTTCTGATGGCTGAGTAATATTCCATTGTATATATGGACCACATCTTCTTTATCCATTCATCTGTTGAAGGGCATCTCGGCTCTTTCCACAGTTTGGCTATTGCGGACATTGCTGCTATGAACATTGGGGTGCATATGGCCCTTCTTTTCACTACATCTGTGTCTTTGGGGTAAATACCCAGGAGTGAAATTGCTGGGTCATAGGGTAGCTCTATTTTTAAATTTTTGATGAACCTCCACACTGTTTTCCAAAGTGGCTGTACCAACTTGCATTCCCACCAACAGTGTAAGAGGGTTCCCCTTTCTCCACAACCTCTCCAACATTTGTTGTTTCTTTCCCTGTCCATTTTTGCCATTCTAACCAGTGTCCAAGATCTATAAAGAACTTCTCAAACTCAACACCCAAAAAACAAATAATCAAGTCAAAAATTGGGCAGAAGACATGAAAAGACACTTCTCTGAAGAAGACATAAAAATGGGTAACAGACACATGAAAAAATGTTCATCATCTTTAGCCATCAAGGAAATTCAAATCAAAACCACATTGAGATACCACTTTATACCAGTTAAAGCCCTCTTTAAAAAAATTTTTTTTTAAATTTATTTACTTGAGAGAGAGAGAGAGAGGGAGAGAACAAGCAGGCAGAGTGGCAGGCAGAGAGCCCAACGTGGGGCTTGATCCCAGGACCCTGAGATCATGACTTGAGCCAAAGGCAGATGCTTAACCAACTGAGCCACCCAGGCACCCCTATTTAAAGATTTTATTTATTTATTTGAGAGAGAGGGATATCAAGAAAGAGCACAAGCAGAGTGGAGGGGTACAGGGAAAGGGAGAGCCTGATGAAGGACTTGAGCAGGAAGCCTGATGAAGAACTTGATCCCAGGACCCTGGAATCATGACCTGAGCTGAAGGCAGGCGCTTAACCAACTGAGCCATCCAGGTACCCCCAGGCACCTCTATTTAAAGCCCTCTTAAGAAAACTTGGTATTTGTTGGCTGTTAATTTCACCATAGCTTCAGTTAGTCAAACCAGGCCTGCCATTGTGAGGAGGCCTTTATTCTGTCATACACTGTTTCCACATTTGTACCCTGTTTTCCTAAGGTAAAGAGACATGTTGGGGTTCCAAGTGTTTTTTTTTTTTTTTGTCATTTCAAAGAACTCTGAGAAAGTACTAGAAAAATATATTTGTGGAGAGCTGACAAGTCACAATGTGTCATTATCTCTCACATTGTGGTATCAAATATTACAGCGTGGATGACTCTATGGCTCTCCTGCAGTCCTCACTATGACTTCGGCATGTCATGTAATTTTGGAGCATTATCAAATTGGAATTTGATCAGTTTTTCTTCATTCTAGTTTCTATTGATCTGATATAAATGGGGTCTAAAAGAAAGCAACTTTATTCTTTACCTTTTTCCTATGGGAACTGTGTTGGGGACCTCTTCTTCCCAGGTCTGGGAGGAAAACCCAGATAGTTCCATAGCTTTTCTGGTTACTCTTACATAGACAAATTTCTTTTTTTTAATTTTTATTTTATTTTTATTTATTTATTTTTTTGAGAGAGACAGAGCATGCTTGCATTGGGGGGGCAGAGGGAGAGAATCTTTTTAAAAATTTTTAAATTTTAAATTTTTATTTTATTTTATTAATTTATTATTATGTTCAGTTAGTCAGCATATAGTGTATCATTAGGGAGAGAGAGAATCTTAAGCAGGCTCCATGCCCAGCATGGAGCCCGGTGCAGGGCTTGATCTCACAACCCTGAGATCATGATCTGAGCCGAAATCAAGAGTTGGATGCTTAGCCAACTGAGCCCCCAGGCACAGTTACTTTATTTTATTTTTTATTTAAATTTTTTTAAAGTTTTTGTCTTAATTCCAGTTAGTTAACCTATAGTGTTATATTAGTTTCAGGCATACAGTATAGTAATTTAACACTTCCATACATCACTCTGTGCTCATCACAGCATGTGCACTCCTTAATCCCCATCATCTATTTAACATACCCACCATTAACCCACCTTTCCTCTGATAACCATCAGTTTGTTCTCTATAATTAAGAGTCTGTTTCTTGACTTGTCTCTCTCTCTCTCTTATTTTTTCCCTCTGCTTGTTTGTTTGGTTTCTTAAATTCCACTTTTGAGTGAAATCATATGGTATTTGTCTTTCTCTGACTTGCTTTGCCTTAATGTAATATTCTCCAGCTCCAGCCATGTTGTTGCAAATGGAAAGATTTCATTCCTTTTTATGGCTGACTAATAGTCAATTGTATCTATATACCACATCTTCTTTATTCATTTATCAGTCAGTGGACACTTGGGCTGTTTCCATAATTTGACTATTGTAGGTAATGGTGCTATAAACATCGGGGTGCATGTATCCCTTTGAATTAGTATTTTTGTATCCTTTGGGTAAATACCCAGTAGTGCAATTGCTGGACTGTAGGGTAGCTCTATTTTTAATGTCTTCAGGAAACTCCATACTGTTTTCCAGAGTGGCTGCCCCAGTTTATTCTGCACCCACCACTGTGTAAGAGGGTTCCCCTTTCTCCACATCCTTACCAACACCTGTTGTTTCTTGTGTTGTTGTTTTAGCCACTCTGACAGCTGTGAGGTGATATCTCACTGTAGTTTTGATTTGCATTTCCCTCTACAATGAGTGATGTTGAGCATCTTTTCATGTGTCTGTTGGCCATTGGGATGTCTTCTCTGGTGAAATGTCTATTCATGTCTTCTGCCCATTTTTTAATTGGAGTATTCATTTTTTGGGCATTGAATTTTAGAAGTTTTTTATATATTTTGGATACTTTATCAGATATGTCATTTGTAATTATCTTTTTCCATTCCATAGGTTGCCTTTTAGTTTTGTTGATTGTTTCCTTTCCTGTGCAGAAGCTTTTTATTTTGATGTAGTCCTAGTAGTTTATTTTTGCTTTTGTTTCCCTTGCTTCAGGAGACGTGTCTAGAAAGAAGTTGCTATGGCTGATGTCAAAGAAGTTGCTGCCTGTGTTCTCTTCTAGGGTTTTTATGGTTTCAGGTCTCACCTTTATCTCTTTCGTCCTTTTAGAATTTATTTTTTGTGTGTAGTATAAGAAAGTGGTTCAGTTTCATTCTTTTGCATGTTGCTGTCCAGTTTCCCCAACACCATTTATTGAAGAGGCATTCTTGTTTCCATTGCATATTCTTTCCTGCATTGTTGAAGATTAATTGACCATATAGTTATGGGTTCATTTTTGGGTTTTCTATTCTGTTCCATTGATCTATATGTCTGTTTTTGTGTTAGTATCATACCATTTTGATTACTACAACTTTGTAATATACCTTTAAGTCCAGAATTGTGATGCCTCCAGCTTTGCTTTTCATCTTCAATGTTGCTTTGGCTATTTGGGGTCTTCTGTGGCTCCATACAAATTTTCAGTTTGTTTGTTCTAGCTCTGCAAAAATATTATTGGTGTATTGAAAGGGATTGCCTTGTGGTTGACTTCTACTTTTATAATGTTGTGGACAGAAAAGGTGCATGGTATGACTTCAGTCTTCTTGAATTTGTTGAGGCCTGTTTTCTGGTCTAATATGTGATTTGTTCTGGAGAATGTTCCATATATGCTTTTCATTGCTTTCATTTTAATGAGGTCTGAGGCCACTCAACCATTGTAGGGTCGTCATGTGTACACGAAAACCCGCCCTTTCTTCTGCATATGATGGAAGTGCATTTCATTCCCAAGCCAGCAGTTTTATTATACCTTTCAGCAGGTGCATCTTTAGTTTCAGGTTCATGACTTGATTGCATGAGCCAGATATTAATTCTTCTGTTTTTCACAGACTCCACAGGACATCAGACAGATTTTCTGAAGCTCTTTGTCATTTGCTTGAAGCAAGTGAGAAATAATCTTTGTTCCTTCAGGGTGGAGAAGTTTACCACATTCCCTTTCCTAGGGTCTTTTTGTCCACATGGAGAACATAAAACTTCATTCTGTAGTAGGTGGAGGTGTAGGTCACTCCCCAGCCCTATCCCAATACACAGCTGATCAGTACACGCACATATAACTGTAACTGCTGTAACTGATACTGTTGAGTGTATTGTGGGAAGAGTTAAGTATGTGTAATTCTCTTGATTGTAAGGGATGTTCCCAGTGGTAAATGCAATAATAGAATAGTGGTAGTGGGACGAGTGGACAACTGGGAGCCCACCAGACTTCCCCAGCCCAGCCACAAGGTATCAGTACAGCAGTGTAGGATTCTGATTTGAGGTATGTGTAACAGAAAGCCTCTACATTGCCCAAGGAACTAAAGGAGGTAGGTGTGCTTAAAGATTTATGGTGGCTCTAGGCAGCCAGAGAAGAAAACAAAGGGTACTTCGGGCCTCATTAGAGATTACAATAAACAGACTTCCTTGCCCTGGTAGGTCTAGATATCATAACATTTTAGGACTATAGTGTGCATACTGAAGTGTCTTGTGTGCAGTGGTGGGACATGCTAATGCTTTTTTCAGATCCCACCAAACCCAAGTGATTAAAATCTATTTGCCTCCATGGGTCAGATTACTTTATATATTAATGTGAAATTAAGATCCATAATTTCTCACCAGTGGATAGGTCGAGACCAAGAGAAGACTAATACCTCATCAGACGTGTTCCAGTATCATTTTGTGGATGACATTATTTTGGTTGGAAGTGACAAGAGCAGTGGATGGTCTGTCTTAGATAGTGGGTCCAGTTTTCTTGTAATTGGCACTAGGAGATAAACCTGTTATATATTAAGGATCAGCAGCCACCCAGGTAAGGAAATGACAAAGTTTGGGGTTTTATTTTCCCTTCTTAGGACTTAATTGTTCACATTCTTACATCTGTGAAATAATGGATTATATAGTCTATTAATGCCACTAGGCACCCAAAGGTATTCCTGAGATTAAGTCATTAATACAGCATCCAGTATTGGAAACTCAATATCTTTGAGTATATCAAGGTAATGTTGCCATTTGGCTTTTGTTTTGTTTTTGCTGTATTTGTTTATATTGAAGTAAAGTTGACAGACATTGTTATATTAGTTTCAGGTGTACAACATAGTGATTCTGATAAGTCTGTACATTATGCTGTGCTCACTGCAAGTGGTGCTTGCCAGACAGTACCACTGGGTGTATTTCATTTGAGAGATGATTGCTGGCTTGTTTGTGAGTAATGATGGACAGTAAGAGAGCAACACATCAAGTGCAGGGGTTTTTACACCCTCATATCTCTATCAAGGGATTGGTAAAACGAGAATCTCATGAAGTGGTTATGGTATAGTGAACCTCCATGTTTACATGGAAGTGCCATATCAAGGAAAGAAGTTAACTGGGCATTAATGGTGTCTCACAGCTACAGGAAAATATACCTAGTCACTCTCCAGGTATGGTTGTCTTAGATGTAGGGGCTGGGACATCAACTCAGGCTTCTTGGTGTCTTTGGTACACCAAGTTTCCTGTGGATGCCTGGGCCTGGTTTGTGGATTTACCAACTCATTTATAGTCCAGTGGGAAAGGTGGGCCAGTGTAGCTGCATAACATCAAAGAAAACCATTTACAGTTGTGCCTGGAATGGGAATTCTGCTCAGTTAATGGAATTTAAGATATGCTTGTCTGGAGAATAAGCACCCAAATGAATCTTCCTGCATTTTTACTGATTCAGGTGCAGCTTGTAATGTCCTGGCAGTGTGGGCTGCTGGCTGGTAGCTGAAAGACTAGATGATCAATTTTTAGCCTTTGTTGGAATGAACATTATCAGCAAAACATTAAAAATGCACACCATCTATTCGTGTGTTATATGACCATAAATAAGGACCCTTTGAGGAAAATTCTGTGGAATCAACAAGCTCATCAAATATGTCATGCCTAGATCAGGACCAGTGCTAACTGGAGAGTCTATGCAACAAGGCATGGTAATTTATCTATAATTTGGGAGTTGGTGCAAAACAAGACCCAGAGAGATTCCATTGCCTGAGGCCATGGAATCTTGGAAATGTGCAGAATGCCAACTGCACAGTCAAGTAAAGAGGATCATTGTGTTCCATAGCCAGAAATACTAGAGCTGGTATTCTGTTCTCCTTTCAAGTGTACCATTGGTCATGGATTGTAGTAGATACCTTTTCTGACTATGGTATTGCCATATCCATTTTTGGAGCAAGTTGGGGAATTTTTGCAGTAGAATTGGACTTCGCTTTGTGTTTGCATTCATTGACTGCTTCCAATCAGGCAGCATTGCCTGGTATGTAGGAAGAAATGCCCAGCATTTTGAGCTCCCTGGATGTTTTCTGGGCTGTTCATGCTCTGTAGAATAGCCAGGTGGCAGGTACTGTTCACTGAAGAATGGCTTGGATTCTCATAGAAGAAACTGAAAAAGAGAAAGGGGTGACTGCTGCTCAGCTCCCAGTAGAACACATGTCACTTTGGGTTCTAAATGTGACAGTTCCCCAGAAGGGAGCCTCTCATTTACATCGTGTTTAATTATGTCTTCGGGAGTGGGGGGAGGAGACCCAGAGTCATGATGGTTGAATATATGCTTACCACAACAACTCTCATCAGAAATTCTATATTCCTTCTAACTGAACGTTGGGAGGGGCCATGGGATAATGTTAGCAAAACAAATTTTGGTTCTTTTTTGCAACATAGCCCAGCACCTCCCTTTAGAATATGGTTGTACTAGGTATTTGTTGCTTTATCTTTTGAGTTTCTGCCATATCTCTTACAAGAGAAGAGTGGTTGCTTTCAATGTCTTGTTCAATACATACTTTTAGGGACAAGTCTATCGCACAGAAACTTCATTCACTACATCCTTAATTGTAGGTATTGTGGGTGCATTTCCTTTTGTACTGTGCTTATTTTAAGTAAAGTGGTCAAGCCTGGGTACTGCTATATTCTCAGAGTAACCACGAAAGGGGAGGTTTATCTGCTTACGACATGAAATGATGCTTTCATATTGTGTGAAACCTCCTCTTCCTCTTGCTTAAGAGCATATATTTTGGGGTCAGTGTTTTAGGTTCTGCTTATTGTCCTGGTGGCCTTGGGAAAGTCATTAAATTTCTCTGCATCAGTTTCTTCACCTTTATCTGAGATATATTTCAATACTTTCTCTATGAATTGAAGCTGAAATAAATGATAAATATAAAATCTTAATACACGTTCTTTGACTTAAAATTGATATCTTATTAACTATAGAAATCAGATGTTAGATTCAGTAAAAAATATAAGAGTTCAAAGTAAAGGATGTGTGATAAGGCTCATCCAGCTAGGATCCACAAATGTTTCTCCCAGACCTGTGTGTTTTGGAGCCATTTGAACTCTGAAAGTAGCCTCTAGTTGAATATGGACAAGTTTTGATGGTCCATCACTTGTACATGTGGTCAAGGTTGGGTGAATGACAGAAGGGAATGAGAATGAAAGAATGAGCTAAGAATGAGAGAAGGGAAGATGTTAAATATGATTGTCCTTTATATCTGGGGGAAAGAGCTTGAGTGACAGCTCCAACTTACATGTATTTTCCCTCTAGTGTTCTTCGTTGACCAGGCCCATGTGTTTTTCTATGATAGTCTTAAAAATTCAAGGTTGTGGGAATTGGTATATGGCTTGTGGAACAGGCCTTATCCAAATGGAGAGACCCAGGGGATGTGAATGTTTGAACCCCTGAAATCCATCCATCTCCAAACGTCTTTCTCCATTACCTGTTCCATGATAGGCAATTCTGTCATAGACCCGTTTATTCTTTGGTTTATTCTTTGGATTGCATTTCACCTTTTAATGCTCCATCCTGGTCACACTCATACAAATTGATCTGTCAACACTTGATCTTATATTAAGTATGTCATTTCCAGAATACTTCTGAGTACTTATTATGTACCTACCAGACACTATTATTTGGGAGGAAGCACTAACCACAGGGATGTGCTTCTGCATTTAAAGAGCACATTTTAGGGGCAGTATCAGTAATTTACTGATAAATGTTATATACTTATAAAACTGTAAAATGTTTTTTTCTGAAAGAAAAATCCAGACTGCTGTGAGGGCCCATAGGAAGACACAGAGTTTAGTCTATAGTGGGGTCAGAATGGATGAGTGAGTCATGAGGGAATACTTTCCTAAGAGTATAATTTTGAGGCACTGATTATATGGTTGTCCCTAGCTGAAGAAATCCCCTGGGTATAGGGTAGAGTTAAAGATCAGGAATGAGCATCCCAGTGGGCCAGAAAACAGCATTATGGAGGTTCTTGATACTGGAAGGGGTAATGTGAACCCCAGGACCTGGAGAGACCCAGAAAATGTGTAATATGAATTACCCACCTTAATTTAGAGATCAGGAAATTCAGTTTAGGGAAGGGCACTGTGCTAGAAAGTGTCAGAGCCAGTCTCCAAGTATGGGTCTTATGAGTCCAGATCCTTTGTTCCTACCAGTTCTTCCTGTCTCTTTCATGGATATTAGTCAATATTTCTGAAGTGCTTTGTCAATGATTTTGTAGTAACTGGGAAACAATCCCCATCCCTCCCTCATGAGGATGGAGAAAATTCCCAGCATGCTAACAACTCCCTCTGAAAATTCTTTTCTCCTTCCAACTAAAGACTTTTCTATACCTGGGTTGAGTGATGGGTTAATTCTTTTGGATCCATTTCTTTGCAGGGTGGGCTGACACTCACTTTATTATTTACTTGTTTATTAAAATTTAAAATTTGAGTAGAGTTGACACACAACATTACATTTATTTATTTTGTCTTGGCCTTTTTAGCCTCTGCCAGTGTCTTACCTGGGAGGGTGTGTGTTCAACTTCTCATTCAATACAGGCTATCAAAAATATGTCTGTCCACAGCACCTGCATTTGTTGAAACCTTAATTTTTGCACTGTGGGTGCATATCCATATGTTCTTTACATATTTGAAACATTCCTCTTGGTCTGAAATCAAATGCTTGATTGTCTTTCCTAGTGGTAGAGCCTATGCACTGTTGAAAATCAGCAGGTGCTCATGGGGCTTCCACCTCCATTTGGTGTGAAACCTTCTTCAAGGTGGAGTGGATTGGTATTTGGCTGATGGAACAGACCTCATCCATATGTAGACAGTCACTTAGGGGGTGTGATTCCATGAGCCCCAGGAAGGTCCATCCATCCCTGAGTGTCTTCCACTATCTTCTGGCCATAGTCCAAAATTTTGTCATAATTGCATTTATTTATTACAATATGTTTTTATGTTTCCATGCTATGTCTTATTCATAATCATAGAAATTAAGACCTTGGAAATGCCTATTATATTAACTACTTAATTTCAGGAATACTTCTGAGTGCCTGCTGTGTCTCAGGCACTGTTATTTGGGAGATTTCATTAATCAAAGAGACATTTCTACCTTTTAAGAGCTAAAATTTTAGTTGCATTATCAGGAATTGAGGGAATGCTCATATAACTATGCGACTGTGAAATGATATGTGGTCTGTATTTTCTATCACTTTGCCCAGTGTAGTGTTGGGACGGGTGAGTGAGTGGTCTGGAAAGGCTTTCCTGAGGATGTGATGGGTGGGTTTTATTTGCTTAAGATGGAGCAAAAGCTCACCACCGTCTCTCAGGATCAGATGTCCTCCATGGAGAACACACACCTTCCTTCTACAGGAGGTATAATTGCTGATGACAGGAAGAACGCAAGAGACCTAGATCCTTTGCTGAGATTTGTGCTATTTGGACTGTTGGTTATCTAATTTATTCTATCCCCCTTTTCTATCCAGAACTTTCTTCTTTTAAGAACATAGAGGTCTAGGGTAGAGATTGAGAGCCATCTCTGTTTTACTGGAAGAAGAGGCTTTATCCACTGATCGAGGTGTATTGGAGACTTGATGGCACTCAAAGTTGTCTAACCTTTCACGTGTTATGGGTACTGGGGCAAAAGTCACCATGGTTCCTAGAAACTTCCATAGCTGCGGTGAAAAATTTACCTTAGACATGACTATAGCTCTCAGATTGGACTGTGGACCAATGTGTGCTGAAGAGTGGGTACTTTTGAGCCAATACACATAGAAGATGTTATCATTTATACTGCTGAATGTATTGTGGGAAGAGGAGTATTAAGTGTACTTCTCTTGATTGTAAGGGTTGTTCCCAATGGGGAAATGCCACAATAGAATGGTGATAGTGGGGTGAGTGGGCAACTGGCAGCCCATCAGCCTTCCTCAGCACAGTCATGAGTTATCAGTAGGTACTGTAGGATACGGGAATATGGGGCAGGGGAATGAAAGGAGGTCCCTACGTCGATAAAGGAACTGATTGTTGCAGAGCTGTTTCTATACCGTGCTACAGAATAGCTTTTTGTGGCCAGTGAAAAACACCTCTGGTACTTTATGAGACACTGCTGGAGTACAAGCTCAGTGCAGCAGTGTTACTCATCACCCTTCCACTTCCAGGTTGTAGAGATCATGGCACCTAATGAAGTGGCATTGGTGGACCTGTTAATGTTTTCTTCAGTTATCTGCATCCATGTCATGGAAACCAATTTACCTTCATGGAGCTTACATCGTAATATAAGGCAGCCTAAACTTTTCCATGACACCTCGCCAGTTGATAGGCTGAGATCTACAAAACAGGAATTCTCACCAGAAGATTTATGGTACTTTTAGATGATGACATTATTCTGATCGGAAGAGCTAAGGACAGTGGATTGTCCTTGTTAGACAAACTGTCCATTATCTAAGGAATCAGGCCAGAAGATTAACTCTGCCAAGAATCAGTGTTCAGCAGCCCAGATAAGTTCTGGTGAACCATGGGGGCTGATGCCCAGATAACAACCCCAAGCTTATTCAATAGAATTGGTGTCCTTAACCCTCCAGAAAACCAAATTTGGCAGAGCATATGATACATTTGTTCAGTACTGGACAGACTGTACATATAGGTATCCTACCCATACCATTACATAAAATTATTGGAAAGACATAGAGTTCACCAACAGCCTGCCTTAGAAAATATACAAAAGCTGTACAGATCACCTTTCCTTTAGGGACAATTACCTTTTGTTTTGACAAAAGTGTCAATGACTGACATTTATGCAGAGTGGGACTTGTAGCAAAAAGATATGGCCATTAGGCAATAACACCCTTGGGGTTTGTTCATGGTGCTTGCCTGAAACTACTACCCAGTATACCCCATTTAAAAAGCAGTTGCTGGCTTATTAGTGGGTGCTGATGGACCTTAACAGAGTGACAAATCAAGATCAGGGGTTGTTAAGCCTTGGTTTCCCTATCATGGGATGGGTTAAAAATGAGAATCCCAAAAATGTGGTTATTCCCCAAGAAACATCTGTTTTTAAGGGAGAGTGGTATATACAAAGAAGAAATAAATCAAGTGTTAAAAATGCCTCAAAAATACAAGAAAAAAATGTCCAGATACACCCAATTTCTTGAAGATGCCTGGATGTGATTGGATCTTGATGGGTTAATCTGTTAACAAAGGTAGAAGGAGTGTAGCGGGATGCAGAAAATCGAAAGACTGTGAAAACCCAAATTATACCAATTCTGCGTGGAAAAGGAATTCTCAGTGGGTGAAGAAGTCTGTGGTATTTTCACTGGAAAAATCCCCCTGAAATGCATTTTGTTATATTTTGACTGACTCCTTGGTAGCTGCCTCTAGGCTGACATTGTGAACTGGTGCTTGGCCCAGGCTCTCTTTAGCTGAACATGATGAGCCAAGTACACAAGACATACAACTCCTATTTGTGTTCCATGTGCTTGCTCATGAATAGGGATTCTTAGGATGAAAATCAGTTGAATCAAGAAGCTCATCAATCTGAACTGCCCAGGAAAGGGCCATGGTTGAGTGGATTGACTATTGCATAGGGCATGATGATCTATTTTCTATTCAGGTTCTGTCCTGAATACAGGATTTTAGCACACGAGGCCAAGGAAGGCTGTGAAAAGTGCTTATTAGAGTGCCAGCTCTACAGTCAAGTACGGAGGGGATCCTTGAGTCCATAAACAGGTGTGCCAGACCTGGTGCTATATTGTCTTGTCAAGGTTTTGGCTGGCATGAATTGCAGTTGATTCCTTTTCTGACTTTGGCACTAGCAATCCTGTGAGCACAGCAGATGGAAAATTGTGTTTAATGACTGTTAGTTGGGTTACGTTTTCTATTTGTATTCGGTGACCACATCTAAGCAGACAATAGTGTCTACTTTACAGCGAAAAGTACTCAGCATTGGGGAACTTCAAGAGACATTCAATGGACCATTCATTCCTGTGTCATCCCAGGAAGGCAGATGCCATTGAAAGATTGCTTAGATTCTAAAAAAAAAAAAAAAAAAAAAAAAAGAGCAAGGACAACTAGTCAACCAATGGTCAATTCTCAGTGGAGCATATGCTTTATTAAAGTCAGTTTGGGCTTTAATTGTGACATTTCCCCAGCAGGTGCCTCCCATTTAAGTAGAATCCTTAATTATGAGGTTAAGTAAAAAGGATGAGGCTCAAGAGTGGCTACCATGCTGAGAACTCCCTCCAATGTTTTTTTCCTTCTTCCACCTCAATTTTTCATGTCTTGAAGGGGAGCAATGGGTTATTGTTATTGACCCAGTTTTGGTTTGATGTTTAGCAAGATAATACAGTACTTTACCTTAGAATATGGGGTCCTTGGCATTTGTTGTTTTGACCTTTGGAGCCTCTGCCAAATGCTTATCCAAGGACGAGTTGCTTTCAACATCCTGTTTAAGACAGACTGTGAGGGATCTGTCTGATGCATAGCATATTCCCTCACTCTATTCCTTATTGTAGGTTCTATGGGTAAATTCTTTATCTACTTTTCATATTTAAAATGCTGGGGTAAGGCAGTACCCTTTCATCCCATCATTCTGTGTGTTGTCAGGGTGCATTCAACCCCCCCAAACCCATATATGTGACATATAAAGGCCCCTTATAAAGACTTCGTATTTGTTGGTTGTTGATTTCATCACAGTTTCAGGGATCTAGTGAATTTGGGCCTGCTGGTGTGGGAAGCCCTTCATTTTGTCCAATACCAATTTCTGCATTTTTATTCTGTTTTTGCCTGTCATAATGTGACCTGTTGGGATTCAAGGTCTTTTCTTTCATTATTTTATAGACCTTTAAAAAACACTAGAAAAATATATTTATGGAGAGCTGACAAGTCACAATGTGTCATTGTCTCTCACCTTGTAGTATCAAATAGTGGAAAGGTGGATGGATCCCCTATAGTCCCAGTGCGGCTTTTGGGTTTTCAAAGAACTTTGGAGCATAGTCATATTGGAATTTGATCAATGTCTTCACTTGAGATCCTGTGGAGCTGATGTAAGTGAGGTCAAAAAGACAGTAAATTTATTCTTTTTCTCTTTCCTATGAAAACTATGTTGGGGATCTGTTCTTCCCATGTCTGGGAGGACAGTCCAGGAGGGTCCCATAGTTTTTCTGGTTACCCTTAGATAGCCAAATATTCTGTTGTTACTTCCAACTGTAAGGAGCTTATTACAGGGCGGTAATCAAAACTTCAATTCCTGGGGGCACCTGGGTGGCTCAGTTGGTTGCGTGTCTGCCTTTGGCTTGGGTCATGATCCCAGGGTCCTGGGATTGAGTCCCGCATTGGGCTCCCTGCTCAGCACAGAGCCTGCTTTTCCCTCTGCCTCTGCTGCTCCCCCTGCTTGTATTTTCCTTTCACTCTCTCTCTCTGTCAAATAAATAAATAAAATCTTAAAAAAAAACTTCAGTTCTTGAACATTGAGAAATATCTTCCACTCCCAGCTAGGGACTCTTTTAAAGATTGGAGTCTTGCAAATGGAGTGTATATGGATGTGGAGTTCAAAATAGGCAGCCATGTTTTGCCTTTATTTTTTTGATCAGTGAGCAATTGTACAACTTCTCCCTAGTTGTACAGTTGCTCATTCTCATCCCTCTTGATGTGGTTCCCAAAGAGAGAAAGACTTAGAGAGAAGAGCTCACCCTTGCCTAGTTGACTAAACTGTAGTGTGGGTCTTGTGTCTGAGATATGGAGGAAATTCTGAGTGGATGCTCTCTTAGAGACATTTTCATTTCATCTTTTAAGGACTTAAGACTTTATGCCCCTGCTAAATGTAATGCCTTTCCTCTGATTTGTCATGAGACTCTCCCTCAGTCCCTAGGCCTTTTGTGGTTTTTACCTCTGTTAGGGGTCATTTTGCCTTCTCATGTGCTTCTCTTGGCATTTAAGTAATTTTCAGGGAACTTTTGCCCCTAGAATCCATATATAAACCCTGGAAATCAGGGTTTTCTTTTCTGTAAATGGTGGGTTTGCTACCTTCTCCCGAGATGCACTTTTATTGTTCCTTATCCAGGGGTACCACTAGCCTCTTGATTTTACTTGGGTGAGTCAGACACTAGTTCCTGTCTTCCTTGATCTTCAGGGGCCTTAGTCAATTGTTGTGAAGCTCTTTGTCAGTGATTTTGTGGCAAGGGGGAAATAGTCCTCTTCCCTACTTCATGAGTGTGGAGAAGATGCCTGTCACACTGATACCTTTGAACTCTTTTCTCCTTTCTCCTCAGTTCTTTTAGATCTCTGTGGTGGGTGATGCGCTAATGTCAAGAGAACCCATATAGGTCCATTTTTTGCAGGATGATTTATTAGTTTGCTCAGGTTCCTATAAGATACCACAGACTAAGTGGCTTAAACAGCAGAAATTTATTTTTTCACAGTTCTGGAGGCTAGATCTAAGTGTCCAAGATCTAAGTGTCAGGGTTGGTCTCTGGTGAGAGCCCTCTTCCTGGCTTGCAGATGGCTATCTTCTTGTTTGTCCTCACATGGCTTCTTCTGTGTGCATGCATACAGAGAGACAGGGTATACTCTGGTGTCTTTTCCTACTCTCAAATGGGCACCAGTCCTATTGGATTAGGGCCCCACTCTGATGGCCTCATTCAACTTGAATTATCTCCTTAAAGCCCTATGTCCAAATAAGTCACATTGGGGGTTAGGGCTTCAACATAAGAATTTTGGGGGACACAATTCAGTCCATAACAGGCATTCTAGTACCTCACATTACATTATGGGAGTATTTGGCATTTGTTGTCTTGGCCTTTGGAGCCTCTGCCACTGTTTTTTAGAAGGGTATGTATTCAAAATTCCGTTAAATGCAGGTTTTCAGGAATATGCCTTTCCTTGACTGTCTACCTGACTCATACTCAGCTCCTCAGACTTTTGTGACTGACCCTTCAGTTTGGCTCCTTCTGTTCTTTTGACATACTTCTCTGGATGCTTTCCTTCTAACACAATTTACTCCACTCACGATCATAACATTCACATGTGGACGTGGGAAATGCAGTCCTTTCTCTTGCACGTGGCAGAAGTGCAGCTCACCCCAAACCACCCTTTTATGATACCTTTGGCAGTGGCTGCTCCAGCCCCAGGTTCTTGACTTTATTTGTGTATCTCAGATACTGTACCTTGTGTTTCAAAAACTCCACAGGACATAAGAAGAGCTTTCTGAAGCTCTTTGTTATATGCTCTTCTTTCCTGACAAGGGTGGAGAAAAAACCCTACCACATTTCCTTTCTCAGAGCCCACATGTTGACCATGGAGAACAAAAACCTCTCTTCTTCAGGAGGTGGGAGTACAGGTGCTCCCAAGTCAGTGATCTTATTATTCCTTCTGCTAAGGGCAGCTCTAGCTCCAGCTTTTTCCTCTGCAAGTCAAACATTAGTCCTTTTGTACTTCTAACTCCAGAGTCATGAGTGAAGCTTCCTGAAGCTGCTGCACTTATGTCATTTGTCCCATCTGTCTTAATTCAGCTCGGCTACTATAACAAAATACCATAGCATGATATACTTAAATAAAAGACATTTATTTCTCATAGTTCTGGGGGCTGAGAAGTCCAAAATCAAGGTCCTGGCAGATTTGGTTTCTGGTGAGGGCCCTCTTCTTGGCTTGCAGATGGCTGCCTTCTTGCTGTGTCCATATGTGATGGAGAGTGAGCTCTCATGTCTCTTCCTCTTCTTATAAGGGCATAAATCCCACCATGATGGCCCTGTCCTCATGACCTCATTTAAACCTATTTACCTCCTGAAGGCTCCATCTCCAGATACCATCACATTGGGGGTTAGGGTTCAACATATAAATTTGGTGGGGGTGGGGGAGAGTAGGACACAAACATTTAATCCATAACATCATCCCTCATTTCATAATCTATCATGGGTCTCCAATCATGCAAGTCTGAGTATTATAGAGAAATGTGTGATGGATGAAGGACAGTCTAAGCTTCCCTCAAGAATGCAGTGATTTTATGACTTACAGATGTCCCAAATGGAGAAGCTCCCTGGTGTTATCCATGTATAGGGTATTCACTTTATGTTTTTGCCCTGGTGACTTTGTACCTATCCTTATAGGTTACACAGGGAAGAGCTTGAAACAGATCTGTCTCATCAGAATGTGGCAGATCACCTTGCCAGGTCCTACTCGCCTTCCTATTCCCCTTTCAAGGTTGTCATGAGGCAAATTCTCATTTGCTCCATAGTCTTTTGGGATGTGGGACTTTCGGCTTACCCTTTACCCCTCAAAATAGATTTGCTGAAGAGATAAGACTACAGTGTCCACAACATTGTATACAGTTGCAGATTATGTTTATAAATGCTTTGGTGACAGGGAGGCATGTGATCCTTCAACTTTGTCCCTGAAACCCCTGATGAATTGTATAGGTAGTTTGAGTTAGACATAAAAGGTAGAGAACCCCATAAATCTAAGAAAAACATTCCTTGGTTATTACCCACTCATCTATGTCACTAGGAAATTGAAACTGTTTCTGTATGACTGATGGCTATGATTATAGGCAAAATACTCCCTCTTGCTCAAGTGTAGTCAGTTATGTAGAGATATACTGAGTTTTGCTCCCACAGAAAGCAGAAAGGAAAAAACAGTAAGGATAGGTCTGGGCTAAAACCTAATGAGACTTTGGAGGCTTCCTCCTTAGGTAGTAGATGAGGAAGCCCCGTCAGTTGTGCTGGTGGGAAAGGAGTGGAGATCACCCAGTCACCCAACAACCAACCCCATGTTCCAAGCCAATCTAACCACGAGTACTTGGGTATTGACAAGAAGAGTCCTGAGAAGACAGAAAAATTTGCTAGATTTTTCTTGTTCACACTGATGTTTATTTAACATATTCAACACTGACTTCTACCTAGGCCTCTATTTTTTCAAAAACAAACAGATCTAGACCCTAGACAATCTCTAACTGGGACAAAAGGCTTTATCCACCAGTCAGTGTGTTGGGGACTTGACTGCACTCATGTTTTTCACACTTTTCCAGTCCTTGTGCACAGAGACACAAGTCACTGTGATGCCTTGAAATTCCCATGAGCATTGTCAAAATTTACTTTGAGGAAATAACTCTCAGATTGGACTATGTACTGATGTGAGTTTATGTGTGGGCCCTTACAGACCAATGCACATGCACATTCAATGGCCCATTTATTTCCTTGGTCATCTTCAGGTTGCAGATACCACTGAAAGATGGCTTGAATTCTTAAAGAAAAAAGAGGAATGGATAGCTGATGCTCAGCTCCCAGTGGAGCCCATGCTTAAGAAAGTCATTTTGGGGTCTAAATGTGACATTCCCCCCAGCAGGTACCTCCCATTTAAATTGGATATTTAATGAGTTTGGAGATGTGGAGAGGAGGCCCAAATTCAGGTCAGGGAAGAAAATGTCTACCACACTGCTAACTCCCCCAAAGTTTCTTTCTTCCTTTTTTTACCTCAACTTTTCATATCTCTGTGGTAGGAAATGGACTAATGCCAACTGACCCAGTTTTGCTCAGGTTTTTGGCAAGATAGTATATTACTTCACTTTAGAATATGGAGTTCTAGACATTTATTGTTTTGGCCTTTGGAGCCTCTGCCAAAATGCTCGTATCCAAGGATGTGTTCCTTTCAACATTTTATTCAAGGCAGGCTTTATGGTCACGGGTGACAGGACCTTCCCTCAATGCACCCTTAATTGTAGCAACTGCACGTGCATTTCCTTACTGCTTTCAAATGTTAGGAAGTCAGTACTCTTCATCACATCATTCTATGAATGATTTGTCAGGGTGGGTTGTCCGGGTGCATGCAGACCCTTCCACATATTGACTGCCTTGTGCTCTCTTCTGGCTTGAAATCTTCTGGTTGTTCTTAGAATTTTATGTTGAATTATCTCCAGTCCAAACTTATCCTCGTACTGTCAAATTGAGATGTTTAGACTAGTGGGTATTTTCTGGGAGCCTCTTTTGTCTTGTCCAAGGTCCCCTAAAAATACTTGGTGTTTGTTGGCTGTTGGTTGCACCTTCTGGTGTCTGGTCAATCTGGGGTGACCAGTATGTGTAATCCTTTTTTTTTTTTTTTTTTGTAGTTCTTCTATTTGGCAAATACCAGTTTCCCATTTTTGCCCTCTTTCTGCCATTTAGGTTGTGATATATTGGGGCTCCTAGCAGTAGGCTAGAATCTCCATCCTAAGCTTGCATGTAAGGTGGTGGTGGCACCTCAGGAATCCTATCTCCATGTTGGCCTTGAGTTCAGCTCCCCACTAGACAGTGCAGTCTGCCCCTACCTTCTTATACAAATTATCTCCATGATATTTTAGCTTCCTTCTCCTGAGGTCAGCTAAATTATAGTGTTTTTCTGGAAAAAATACTTGTGAGACCTTGCCTTTCATAATAGGACAAGATGATATTGGAAAGGAAGGGCTGAGCTTCTAGAAGTGCTCCATGGTCATTTGCTGGCAGAAGTAATTTAGGAATCTGTCTATCTATTTATAGGAGATAAGTATGTGAAAATGGATTCCATTAGGATTCTCTCTGCCCAGCTTACCTAAGAGTCTTCTTAAATGATTGGGGTCCTATCTTCAGTCTTAGAACCATTGCATTCTTTATAGATATCAGTCAGCATAACGAGTGAGGACAGGGAGACCTTGGGAACATTTGACAAAAACAGAAAAGGAGAAAGAAGGGAGAAAAAGGGGTGAATTGGAAGATGTCCAGGAAGACAAGGCACATACAGTGTGGGTGTAATCCAGTGTGCCTTCATCTCATGATTCCCTGAAGACAGATTCTCCAGATCTGACAGTGTATGCAGCCTGTTGAAAAATGTTTGTTGCTTTAGGCTGCTAGTGGCTGATTAAAATCTCCTGAGATCCAGGTATTTGGACTTTTGTAGATCTAAACCTTTCAAAACAGCCTATCTAGTCAGATCTTACTTCATTCAAGAAGGAAGAAGCCTGTGGTAGAAATTGAGGTCCCTCTATCACTAAAAAGAACTGAAGAGTTCATGCACTGGTTAAAGTATTAAAGGACTTGATAGAACCCATATTGCCAAACCAGTGTGGGGTAGCACTTCACTTAGGTGATACCAGTTCCTCCCATTTATGCTCCTACTGCCTTTTGTATAGTGCTTTGTCAGTGCCCCCAAGCACTACTAAGCTGGGAGAACTGAGGCCACTGGTGCAGTTTTGAGTGGCTGCCCTTTGAGTGGCCTGTCTTCATGTGGGGCCTAGATTGACTCCATGAGATTTTTGATCTTTTCCTCCTGGAGGCTGCTAAGGCTACAATGCTCTATTGAAAATACTGGTGAGTCTCTGTAGGCCTAGATGAAATGCTGTCATTCGAACATCATAGTTGTGAAGTGCGATGTTATCATCTCCAGTTCATTCCCATGTCAGCTCCCTTTTGTCCCTTCTAGCAGTGGCAACTCCAGCCCTAGTTTTTCATTGTGTGTTAATCAGACACCATACCCATGTTGCCCTAAATGCAGAGAACATGATGAAGCTTTCTGAAGCTCCTGCACTTGGGTCAGTCATTCCAACCCTCATCCTCATGAGGCAGTTTTCTCATCCCTTGGGGTCTATTGAGATAAGGGAATTTCTGTACTGCCCCTATTTGAGCATAGAGCTGCAGGATAGAAAAGCACTTAGCTGCAGCCTAGAGGTGGCTCCTCTATAAGCAGGTAATCTACAACTTGGATTTCTATCCATTTTGTTATCATGTGTCTTTTCTGGTGTGTGGCATAAAGATTACAGGGAGGTGGAATTTTGACTCATTCTTTTTTGCCGTGTTAGTAAATATTAAAGTATCAAAATGTAAAAAAGCCCTTTAAAAATATTTTTAGTATGAAAGTAAATTTACATTCTCCTTGGTCTTATATGTCTTTGTGAATGAAATGCTAAATTTGGCACTAAGCATGTCGCTGATGAAGTTATGATGCTCCTTTATTAGACAAGAGGCCATCCTGGTTAGATTAATGGCTAGGATAGATTCCCAAGCATCTGGAATCACATTCTCTCACTTAAGTGGTGATGAGAGGCACAGTAGGGTGCCTGAGCTAATAATAGATGGCTTGTTTAATGTTTGAATACATAAGGCCTCTGGGATGATGGTACCTGTGATGATCCTCACTGAACCTGTGGATGAGATGAGATTTCCTGATCTAATAGCACAGCAGGGGCAGGTTAGGAGATACCAAGGCTCTCCCACATCAGTAGAGCTTTGCAGGCCAAGTTACAAGAGATGTGGCTTCTAGGATCTGGTAGCATATTCCTTGTCTACATGGTAGGTGACGTGTCATCTTAAGGGTCCTCCCAATTTTAGGATTGTTTGTTCCAGCACCTTGAAAAATGTCATTGGAATTTTGATCGGGATGGCATTGAAGGTATAGATTGCTCTGGGTAGCGTAGACATTTTAACAATGTTTATTCTTCTGATCCATGAACATGGAATACTTTTCCATCTTTTTGTGTCTTCTTCAATTTCTTTCATGAGTGTTCTGTAGTTCCTAGAGTATAGATCCTATACCTCTTTGGTTAGGTTTATTCTGAGGTATCTTATTGTTTTTGGTGCTATTGTAAATGGAATCGTTTCTCTAATTTCTCTTTCTACAGTTGCGTTGTTTGTCCAACATTTGCCAGAGTGTGTAGACCAGGATAGGGTTAAGGTAGATTTCTCTGGGACCATATAGTAAATGTTACCTGTTGAAAAAACTTCAGAGGGTTAGGGTTAGGCAACAAGGTGTAGGGTTGCATTCAACTGTTCAATTGGTGCATAGCTGTTAAAAATATATTGTTTATTGTGGCCAAAGAATGGCTGAAGGTGTGTGTAAACCCATGTTTACTGGTGCCAGTTGCACCCCCTGCTTCTCCTATCCTTACTTTCTGGGCTTCCGTCCAAGGAGAGTAGATGGTCTCCTATAAGCTGGTATGTTAGGTACATATAAAATATCTGTGGTCTGTGTTCTTGTGAAAAGTGTCTGAATGAAGCTATAGAACTTCTAGTGAAGAGATGAAAAAGTTAAAAGTGATTTTGTCTTTGAGAAGCCTGTAAGCCAATTCATTGTATGCACCATGTACTTATGTGTAATTGGAACATGTTACATGCTGAACTGTGAATGTTCCTATGGTATCAGAGGACAGTTCCTTTGATGTCCCAAGTTTTCAATGTATAATGATGTCTTGTTGATTGGCAAGTTATGCATGTCATTCTTGATGGCCTTGGATGCCCACCAGAAGGGAGAATTACAATTCCCGACAAATTTGAGGGCATACTTGCTAGATACAATACTTGAACTTATTTAAATGAGTTCACACTCAGAATTACGTGTATAGTCAAAAAACTGCTGCTGTCCTTCACACACTTTGGTATTCTTTGTTCCTGACAGAATAGTTATTTCTTCTTCAAAACTGCTGCAAAAGTTACCTGTTTGTTTCTCATTAAAAGAAGCCACACTACATGGGGGTTTGTACCACCTTCTTGTGTCAAATTGACTCCATAGATTTTAAACTTCCTCCTTCTGGAGGATGACAAGGTTACAATGCTTTTTTGGAAAAGGGTAGGTGAGACCTAGCATACCCAAGGTATAGAATAGGACCTGGGGAGCAATAGCAGACCTCACTGATAGAGTGTTTGATGACTACAGGCAGTCCGTTTAAGATCTACTCCTACAATGAGGAAGAAAGAGGTGATGTTAAGGATGGGTTTGAGTAAAAGCCCAATGGGACTATAAAGATTTTCTTTTTGACTAGCAAATGAGGGAGTTCTGCCAGTTTTCCTGGAGGACAAGGAGTGGAGATCACCCAGTTTTCTGTGAATGACCCCATGTTGTAAGCCAGTCTGGCCATGACCATACTGCTCATAAGAGTAGGAGGACCAAGAAGACCTAGACTTTTGGCTGAAATCAGTGCTGTTTAGACTGATGTTCATGGGACTCATTCAGTACTACCATTCTACCTAGACCTTCTCCTTCAACAATAAACAGGTATAGTCACTGTGGTTCCTAGAATTCCCCAATAAGCACAGTCAAAAATTTATTTTGGATGTGATAATAAATCTCAGATTGGATTGTAGACTGATGTAAGTTTATGGATGAGCTCTTTGGGGCCAATTATACAAGATGTTGTAACTGATACTGCTGAATGTATTGTAGTAAGAGCTGTGTTAAGTTTGTATAGTTTCTTTTGAATTGTAAGGGATTTTCAGTGGGGGAAATACCATGGTTAGAACAGTGGTAGGGAGACAAGTGGACAACTGGGAGTCTACCAGGCTTCCCCAGCCCAGCCAAGAAGTATCATTAAAGCAGGGTAGGATACTGGGATGTGGGGTGGTATCATTAAAGCAGGGTAGGATACTGGGATGTGGGGTGGTATCATTAAAGCAGGGCAGGATACTGGGATGTGGGGTGGTATCATTAAAGCAGGGTAGGATACTGGGATGTGGGTTGTGTGAAAGGAGATCCCTACATTAATCTTTAAAAAATTTTTTTAGAGATTTATTTGTTTATTTTAGAGGGAGAAATAGAGAGAGAGAGAGAGACCACATGAGAGAGAAAGTCAGCAAGTGCGGGGAGGGGAGGGGCAAAGGGGGAGGGAGAGAGAGAATCTTTAGCAGACTCCCCACTGAGCATGGAGCCTGATGCAGGGCTTGATCTCACAACCTTGAGATCATGACCTGAGCCCAAAATCAAGAGTCAGATGCTTAACCGACTGAACCACCCAGGCGCCCCTGTACATTGTTAATCTTTGACTGAGTCATGGGTTTGTATTCATGTGCTCACAGTGTTCACTGGTGCCTGGCAGGGGGATGACCGTATTATCAAGTCTCAGCCTCTGTGGTGGCAAACATGATCTACTGATTGCACAAGATACACACCTCCTTTTCATGCTCTGTGTGGTTCACATTGGTATGGAATTTTTGAAGATAAAAATCAGTGGAATCAACAAGCTCATGATACTTGCACTGCCCAGCTTAAGACCATACTCACCTGGATAGAATTTGCAAAAAAATTTGTTTTCCTATTGATTCCAGCACATCAGACCAAGGAAACCTGGCAAACATGCCTAGTATGTTAGCTGCACATTCTAATAGAGAGGGGATCTCCAGTTTCCAGAACACATGTGCCAGACCAGACACTCTGACCTCCTCTCAAGATTACCACTGGGCATGGAGAGTGGTAGATTCCTTTTCTGACTATTGCCCTGACAACCCCCATGAACATCAGATGAGAGTAATATTAATTTGACTATGTTTTAAATTTGCATTTGCCAATGACACTCATCAAATAATGGTGCCACCTTTATGGGAAAATATCCAGCAGTGGGGAACTCCTTGGGACATTTGATGGACCATTCACATACAGTGTCATTTCCAGGAAGCAGGTGCCATTGAAGGATGGCTTGGATTCATTTTTTTTAATTTAAATTTTACTTAGTTAACATACAGTGCAATATTCATTTCTAGAGTAGAACTCAGTGATTCATCACTTACATACAACACCCAGTCCTCATCACAAGTGCCCTCCTTAATACCCATCACCCGTCTAGCCCATTCCCTACCCACTTCCCTCCATCAACCCTCAGTTTGTTCTCATTATATGATATCATTATTCACACCCATATACATGTATAAATATATATATACACATCTTCTTTATGCCTTCATCAGTCAATGGACATTTGGCCTCTCTCCATGGTTTCGCTATTGTTGATAATGCTGCTATAAACATCAGGGTGCATGTACCCCTTTGAATCTGTATTTCTGTATCCTTTGGGTAAATACCTAGTAGTGTAAATGTTGATAGTTCTCTTTTTAACTTTTTGAGGAACCTCCATACCGTTCTCCAGAGTGGCTGCACCAGCTTGCATTCCCACCAACAGTGTAAGAGGGTTCGCCTTTTTCTGCATCCTCGCCAACACCTGTTGTTTCTTGTGCTGTTAATTTTAGCCATTCTGACAGGTGTGAGGTGGTATCTCATCGTGGTTTTGATTTGTATTTCCCTGATGATGAGTGATGTTGAGCGTCTTCTGATGTGTCTGTAAGCCAACTGGATGTCTTCTTTGGAAAATTGTCTATTCATGTCTTCTGCCCATTTCTTAACTGGATTATTTGTTTTTTGGGTGTTGAGTTTGATTCTTTTGATTCTTACACTTCTCTTCATACTTCTCATGAAGGAGAAGTATGCAAGCCATGTATGGCTCTCAGTGGAACACACAATAAAGAAAATCAGTTTGGGTTCTAAATGTGGCATTTCCCCAGCAAGTACCTCCCATTTAAATAGAAAACGTAATTATAGGGTTGAGTAGAAAGGGAGGAAGCACAGATTACAGGCAGGTAGAAAATGCCTAGCACTCTTTCAGATACTCTGTCCAGAGTATCTTTCCTCCTCTTTCCACCTCAGTTTTCATATCCTTAGATAGTGAGTGGGTTAATGCCAGCTGAGCCAGTTTCATCAGGTATTACAGTACTTACCTTTGAATTTGGGGTCCTTGGTATTTATCATTTTGGTGTTTGGAGCATCTGCAAATATTTATACCAAGATCATTTTGCTTTCAAAATCTTTCCCAAGGGATTTGGGAAAGGGAGGCTTTCAGGGATGTGCCTGACACAGAGCATCTTCTCCCACTGTACCCTTAATTGTAGGCACTGTGGGTGCATTTCCTTATCTGCTTTAAATATTTCATATTGGAGGGAAGCCAGTACCCCTTCATCCCATCATTCTGTGAGTTTTCAGGGTTCATGCAAACCCTGCTGTATATATTTTTTATCTTATTTTTGTTTTATTTTTTTAAAGATTTTATTTATTTAATTGACAGAGAGAGAGAGAGACAGCGAGAGAGGGAACACAAGCAGGGGGAGTGGGAGAGGGAGAAGCAGGCTTCCTGCTGAGCAGGGAGCCCGATGTGGGACTCGATCCCAGGACCCTGGGATCATGACCTGAGCTGAAGGCAGACGCTTAACGACCTTTCCTTTCTATGGATCCGTACGTAGACCATGGAGAACATATCCCCTTTTTTTTCTGCAGGTGGTGGGGTGCGTTTTGCAACAAAATGAGCAGTACTGATCCCGAGCTGATGTTCCAGTCATGTATCTGACCCTCAGCACCTTTGCTTTTACTACACCTTTGTAGGGGTACCATGCATTTCCCTCTCCACTTAACTTACCTCAAAAGTGGGAGTAATCCAGTTTCCCTTCATCCCATCCTTCTCTGAGGTGTCAGAGTGCATGCACACCCCTCCATATATGTGTTTGCCTTTAGCTCTCTCTACAGTTACTGCTTCCTCTTGTTCTCAGAGACAATTTTTTTGTTGTGTTTTCTCCAGTGCGAAATTATCTCCCGAGTTTCAAGTGAGGGTATTTTGACTAGTGGGTATTCTCTGGGAGCCTCCTTTGTTTTTCAGCTCCCCTTAAAAAAGACTTGGAATTTGTTGGCTGTCGACTTTACTTCAGTTTTGGGTATTGTTTCAGTCTCAGCAACCCGTAGTTTAGCAAAACCTACTTCTTGTCATTTGTGTTTGTTCCTCCCCTTGAACTGGTACACAACAGGGCTCCACAGTCTGAGGTAGGAAGCATGATTGCCACTTTAAAGAAGAGGTGGTGGCAGCACTTCTTGGAGCCTGGATCCTATGTTGGACCCAGCTGAAGCTCCTCAATGGAATATGGTCAAGGCCCAAGATTCTTTTGACAGATTTACTGCTAGGGATTTTTAACCCCATTTTCTGGAAGCTGATAAAGTCACAATGCCCTTTGGAAAAATACAGGTGACATCTTGCAGGTGAGAAAAGGACAAGTAGATAGTTAAAAGGGAGGGAAGAAATCTTGAATGTGCTCTCTGGTGATTCCTGGACAAAATTTAGGAAACCATATATATGGAACGTGAGTATGTGCAGATGGGTTCCATTAGATTCTCCCTGTGCAACTATTCCATCCTCATTATGTCGTTGATGTGGTCTTACAGCTTTGGAGCATTGTTAGATTGGGGTTTGATTACCATTATGTTGACCTGATGTAAATAGGATATAAAAGATAGTAACTTTATTCTTTTTTTCCCCTAAGAGAACTACGTTGGGGACCTGTTCTTCCTGTCTTGGAGAAAAGCTCAGGAAAGTCTTGTACCTTTTCTGATTACTCTTACAGAGCCACATGTCTGTGATGAGTTTTGTTTTAGAAGAAGCGTATTCTATGTTCATCAGAGATATTGGTCTGTAATTCTCCTTTTTGATGGGGTCTTTGTCTGATTTTGGGATCAAGGTAATGCTGGCCTCATAAAACGAGTTTGGAAGTTTTCCTTCCATTTCTGTTTTTTGGAACAGTTTCAGAAGAATAGGTATTAATTCTTCTTTAAATGTTTGGTAGAATTCCCCTGGGAAGCCATCGGGCCCTGAGCTCTTGTTTGTTGGGAGATTTTTTTTTTTTAAAGATTTTAATTAGTCATTTGACAGAGAGAGACACAGTGAGAGAGGGAACACAAGCAGGGGGAGTGGGAGAGGGAGAAGCAGGCTTCCCGCGGAGCAGGGAGCCCGATGCAGGGCTCGATCCCAGGACCCTGGGATCATGACCTGAGCTGAAGGCAGACGCTTAACGACTGAGCCACCCAGGCGCCCCTGTTGGGAGATTTTTGATTGTGGTGATGATGGGTATTAAAGAGGGCATGTATTGAATGGAGCTCTGAGTGTTATACGCAAACAATGAATCCTGGAACACTACATCAAAAAAAAAAATAAATAGAGGAGAAAAAGAAGAAGCCTATTCTAGTGTGATAATTAAAACCTCAATTTCTGAATCTTGGGAAATAGCTTTGGGTTCCAACTGGGGCCTGCATGAATATTGGAATCCTGCAAATGATGGATGTATATTGATTGGGAGTTGAAATAGACAAGTTTTTGGCTTTGTTTTCTCTATCTGTTTCCAAATTGACCAGTTGTTCATTCTCATTCTCTGATGCTATTCCCAGAGAGAGTGAAGGGCTCAGGGAGAAGAGTGCATTCTTGCATGGTTAACTAAGTTATAGCGTGTATCTGGAAATTTGAAGAAATCCTAGGCAGATTCATTTTCCTTTAGGGACCTCAGTCTTCTTATCTCTGCCACAATGCATGGCCTTTTGTTTAACCAGCCATGTGGACTCCCCTTTAATCTGTAGGCTGTAAGTGTCCCCATTTATTGGGGTTCTTCTGTACCTCCATGCCATTCTCTAGTTGGCATTCTTTTTAAGTAATTCTGGGGCTAATTATTTACCCAGGGACCATATGTCCAACCTGGAAACCAAAGGCTTTTTTTTTTCTTACAAATTGAGGAATTTTTGTTCATTCCCAAGGTGCACTCTTAATGTCCCTTCTCAAGGGCAACTCTAGCTTCAGCCTTTGGATTTTAGCTATGAGAGGCAGGCACTAGTTCTTATGCCCATCAACCTTCAGGGGGTATCAGTGAACCTTTCTGAAGCTCTTTGTCAGTGGTTTGAAGCAAGAGGAAACAAATTTTGTTCCTCCTTCATGAATATGGAGAAAGTGCTCACCACACTGTCAACTCTCTTTATGAATTCTTTTTTCTATCCCTCACTTCACTATGTACATCTCTGTGGTGGGTGATGGACCAAGGTCAGCAGATTCTGTTTGGGTCCATTTGTTTGCAAGGTGGCCTAGAACCTCACTTTAGTATATGTCAGTATTTGACATATATTGCCCTGGCCTCAGAACCCTGCATTAATTTGGTAGGGTTATATCATAACAGAGTACCACTAACTGGGTTGTTTAAACAACAAAAGTTTTTTTTTTTTTTAATAGTCCTGGTCGCTAGATGTTTGAAATAAAGGTGTTGGCAAAGTCTGTTCCTTCTGATATCTGGGGAGGGAAAGGATGTGTTCCAGGCTTCTCTTTTTGGCTTACAGATTGCCATCTTCATGTTCATATGGTACTCTCCCTATATATGAGTCTGTGTCCAAATTTTCTCTTGTAATATAGAAAAAATCCACTATAGCACCTTTCTAATGGTCCATATGTCTTCTCAAATTTCTTATATGGACACTAGTCCTATTGGCATAGGGCTATCATAATAATGAACTCTTTTTAACTTGATTACCTGTGTAAATTCCCCATTTCCAAATAAGTTTGTTTTGAGGTACTGGATATTAGGACTTCAACATGTGATTTTTTTTCAACTTTTGATTTTTAATGTAAGCAGAGCCAATGTTGGTCCTGTGCAATCTCTGGTGTATCTCTTATATGAGGACATGTTGCTTTCAACACCCTGTTTAATATGCTTTTACGTACACAGACACTGTAGGGCTAGTTCCTTATGCCCTTTACATGTTTCAAATAATCCTGTGTCCTAAGACACAGTCCAGTGGTCCCATCAAGTAGCAGTGCTTGTATACCACTTTTTCCTCAGATAACCATGAAGTAGAAGGTTTCCTTGCCCAGAAGGACATGGGGTTACTCCTTTATCTGGCATAAAACTTCTTTCTCTTGAGTATAAGCCCATGTTTTCGCATCAGGTGTTTTATGTTCCAATCTCATCTCTGCTTATTGGCCTTGTGGTTTGGGGATTGGCATTTGATTTCTCTGAGCCTTAGTTTCTTCAATTGTGTGGGGGATATTTCAATACTTGCCATATATACTGAAGCTACATTGAGGTGATAAATATATAATCATAATATAGCTCCTAATATTCAGTATTGTAGATCCCATTATTAATCTTAGAAACCAAATGGTAGATTTGTTAAAAAATAAAAAAAGTAGGAGTTCAAATCAAGAACTTTGAGCTATGGCTCAAAAGGTGAGAATCACAAATGATTGTCTTAGACTTTTGTATAGGCCATTTGAATTTTGAAAGTATCCTCTAGTTAAACACATACAAGTTTTAATGTTAATTGTAAGTGCTATTGATAAATTTGCTTATCTACTTTATGTATTTAAAAATTGAGACCAGCCAATGTCCCTTCATTCCATACTTCTGTGAGATGTCAGCACATGTAGGACTTGTCACATATTGACTTCCTTCTGTTCTCACTGGTATTGAAACCTTCTGGTTAGTCTCAGAGGGAATTTTATATTGGATTATGTCCAGTCTGAATTTATCCTCCAACTTTGAAATGAGGGTATTTGGACTAGTGGGTATTCTCTGGGTGCCCACTTTTATTTTCAAAGACATGTTTTTGCTTTTAACTATAGCCTCTGATGTCTTGTCAGTTCAAGCATACAGATTTGTATAGCCCATCTAAATGACAATTACCAATTCACTACATTTACTGTTTCTGCCTTTTGGATCATGATGTGCTTAGGGTAAAGGGGCTGGCTATAGTGTAGGATCCCACAATATGTGTAAGTTTGTGGTGGCACTTGAGGCAGCCTATCACCACATTGCTCCTTGGTCTTAGACATATAAGGAGTAGGCATTCAGGAACACTGATATTTTGCCAAAATTGTTCCCTGGGACATTTAATCTTTTAATCTTTGAGGCTGCTAAGGTCACAGTGCTCTTTTGGAGATATATATGCAGCATTGCAGGCTAATATACGACACATTTAATCTGAACAGGAAGGGAGGAGAATCTGGACCTGCTCCACAGACATTTGGGGTAGACCTAATATCAGAAACAAGTACATGGAAGATGAATATATAAAAATGGATTCTATGGGATTCTCCCTCCCCAGCTACCCCGTGAAAAGTCTCCTTGAATGACTTGGGTCATGTTCTTCAGAGAATCACTGGATTATTTGTAGATATCACTCAGCATCATGAATGAGAACACAGAAGACACGGGAACATAAAGAAAAAGGGGAAAGAAGTGAGCAGAGGTGGGTGAACTTGGAAAAAATGCAAGAAGCTAAGGGAGGATGTATTGTGGGTATAGCCTAGTAACTTCTTCCCATCCTTCTCTGAGTTATCTGTGGCAAGCAGACCCCACAGCATATGGGATTGTCTCAGTTCTTTCTGGGTTAGTAAGGCTCCTTGTTCTTGGAGGATCATCTCCCATGTCAATTTCTCTCCCATCCTTAAAGCATGGTCTTTGTAATAGTGAAGTCACTTAGGGATCATATTTTTTTATCCACATTACTAATGTCTAATTGGAGAATGCCAGAATCCTTTTATTTCTTCCTTTTATGAGTGGTCAGGGTGACTGTAGACTATGCCACATATGTGACTGTTTTCAGCTCTTTTTGGAGTTGGTTCTTCCTTATTATCATCAGGGAGATTTTTTTATATTGGATTATGTTTAGTGCAAAATCATCCCCCAACTTTCAAGAGGGGACCATTGGGTATTTCCCAGGAGACTCTTTCCAGATTTTCCAAACTCTTCCTAAGAAGATTTAGTATTTATTACCTGTTGACATCACTGTAGCTTCAGGCATTAATCAGTCCATTTAACCAGTGTGTGTAGCACTTTATTTTTTTTATTTTTGAGAGAGCGAGAGAGAGTGAGTGAGAGTGCATGTGTGCATGCGAGAGAGTGTGTGAATGGCAGGGGAGAGGCAGAGGGAGAAGGAGAGAGAAAATCTCAAGTAAGCTCCTTATCCAGCATGGAGCCCCATGTGGGCCTTTATATCACAACCCTGAGATCATGACCTGAACTGAAACCAAGAGTTGGACACTTAACTGACTGAGCCACCCAGGTGCCCCTGTGTGTAGCCCTTTAAATTAGCAAGTACCAGGACCCTGCATTTGTACTCTTTCTGTCATTAGGATCATGGCATGCCAGGACTCCAGGTGCTGTGGGAGAAGTGAGATCCCATCTTTACCTGTGAGTTTGTGGAAGCAGCTTGGGTCCCTTCTCAGTGTTCCAGATCTGAGTTCCCACATAGACCAGCCTGTCAAGGCCCCAGCTTTTCTTTGATAGATTTACTCATTGGGTTTCTTTCTTTTCTTTTTTTTAAAGATTTTATTTATTCATTTGACAGAGAGAAACACAGAGAGGGAACACAAGCAGGGGGAGTGGGAGAGGGAGAAGCAGGCTTCCCGCAGAGCAGGGAGCCTGATGCGGGGCTCGATCCCGGGACTCTGGGATCATGACCTGAGCTGAAGGCAGACGCTTAACTGACTGAGCCACCCAGGCACCCCATGGGTTTCTTTTTTATGTAATGATGATTTTTATTGTTTAAATATGTAAGAGATACAAGCATAACAGGAGATACATATAAATGTGTTGTTCTGGTAATTTTAGACTTCAGGGTCTAAAATTAGACCAGACTGTAGACTTTCAGATGACAGAAAGATCAGCTCCTAGCTAGAACAAAACAATCCTAAAATTTGTACTGAACCACAAAAGACCCCGAATACCCAAAGCAATTTTGAAAAAGAAAAACAAAACTGGAAGCATCACAATTCTGGATTTCAAGCTATATCACAAAGTTGTAGTCATCAAGACAGTATGGTACTGGCACAAAAACAGACACATACATCAATGGAACAGAATAGAGAACCCAGAAATGGACCCTCTACTCTATGTCAACTAGTCTTTGACAAATAAGGAAAGAATATCCAATGGAAAAAAGACAGTCTCTTCAAAATGGTGTTGGGAAAATTTGACAGCCTCATGCAGTAGAGTGAAACTGGACCACTTTCTTATACCATACACAAAAAAAACTCAAAATGGATGAAAGACCTAAATGTGAGCTAGGAATCCGTCAGAATCCTAGAGGAGAACATAGGCAGTAACCTCTTCGATATTGGCCACTGTGACTTCTTTCAAGACATGTCTCTAAAGGCAAGGGAAACAAAAGCAAAAATGAACTTTTGGGACTTCATCAAGATAAAAAGCTTTTGCACAGCAAATGAAACAGTCAACAAAACTAAGAGGCAACCCACGGCATGGAGAAGATATTTGCAAATGACATTTCAGATAAAGGGCTGGTATCTAAGATCTATAAAGAATTTCTCAAACTCAACACCAAAAAACAAATAATCCAGTCAGTAAATGGGCAGAAGACATGAACAGACACTTCTCCAAAGAAGACATACAAATGGCTAACAGAAACATTAAAAAATGTTCAACATCACTAGCCATCGGGGAAATACAAATCAAAACCACAAATGTGATACCACCTCACACCAGTCAGAATGGCTAAAATTAATAAGTCAGGAAACAACAAATGTTGGTGAGGATGTGGAGAAAGGGGAATCCTCTTACCCTGTTGGTGGGAATGCAAGCTGGTACAGCCACTCTGGAAAACAATATGGAGGTTCTTCCAGAAGTTAAAAATAGAGCTACCCTACCACCCAGCAATTGCACTACTAGGTATTTACCCCAAAGATACAGACATAGTGAAAAGAAGGGGCACATGCACCCCAATGTTCATAGCGGTGATGTCCACAATAAGCCAAACTGTGGAAGGAGCTGAGATACCCTTCAACAGAGGAATGAATAAAGAAGATGTGGTTCATATATACAATGGAATATTACTCAGCCATCAGAAAGGATGAATACCCACCATTTGCATCGACATGGATGGATCTGGAGGGGATGATGCTAAGTGAAGTAAGTCAAGCAGAGAAAGACAATTATCATATGGTTTCACTCATATGTGGAACATAAGCAATAGCACAGAGGACCACAGGGGAAGGGAGGGAAAACTGAAGGGGAAGAAATCAGAGAGGGAGACAAACCATGAAAGACTTTGGACTCTGGGAACCAAACTGAGGGTTACAGAAGGGAGAGGAGTGGAGAGGATAGGGTAACTGGGTGATGGGTATTAAGGAGGGCACGTGTTGTGATAAGCACTGGGTGTTATATGCAACTAATGAATCATCGGACACTACATCAAAAACTAAGGATGTACTATATGTTGGCTAATTGAACATAATAAAAGAATAAAATCTTAAAAAAAAAGGCAAGGGGCCTTCAGTTTCAGTATAGGAAGAGGGGTTCCTGCCAAGAGTGAGTTTTTTTTTAAAGATTATTTATTTATTTGAGAGAGAGAGCACAAGCAGGGGGAGCCACAGAGGGAGAGGGAGAAGCAGGCTCTCCACTGAGCAGGGAGCCCAATGTGGGGCTTGATCCCAGGACCTCGGGATCATGACCTGAGCCAAAGGTAGACACTTAACTGACTGAGCCACCCAGGCACCCCAAGAGTGAGTTTTAATTATAGTTAAAACCACTGCCTGATCTCAGACATATATTCTCAGGCATGTAGTTTGTGATCACATCCTCTTTGTTAAAGGCAGATGTGGTGTAGTGGGCTATAGAAGTTGTATGACCCCAGACAAAACTCCTTGCTTCGGTGTATGGAAAAATGGGAATTCTGTTCAATTTGTGGGGTCTGGGTTGTTGTGCTTGCAGTAGAAATGACCCTCCTTCCTGCATGCACATTGGTTGTTTTTTTTTTTAACAAACTCCTTGACACATACCCATGTTGTGTTAGTGTGGAGTGTTGCCTGGCAGTGGGACACCCAGATGATCAAGTGTCAGTCTCTTTGGTGGCAAACATTATCAAGCAATTGCACAAGATGCACAGCTCTTTTTCATGCTTCATGTGTTGCACATGGACATGGACTTTTTGAGTATGAAAATCAGCAGAGTCAAAAAACTTATACTTGCATTGCCTGGGTTAAGACCATTTGGATAAATTATACATAAGACATGGCAATCCATCTACAGTTTGTCCCTAGTCTCAAAAACAGATCCTTGTGATTCTAGCACATGAAGCCAAGGAAGCCTGGCAAAAGTGCCCAGAGTGCCAGCTGCATAGCTGAACAGAGAGGGGATCTCTAGTTTTCATAACAGATGTGCTGGACCAGGCACTCTACTATACTTTTGAGGTTACTAGTGGGCATGGGGTTTGTTAGATCTTTTTCCTGAGCATGGGCCTGACAACCCTGTGAACATCAGATGCAAGGACTGTTGACTGTATTTTTTACTTGCATTTGCCAAGGACATCTAATTGAATAATGGTGCCACCTTTATGGCCAAAAGTGGGAGTGGGCACTCCATGGGATATTTGATGGACAATTCACATCCCTTGTCATTTCCAGGCAGCACGTGCCATTGAAGGATGGTTTGGATGCTTAAAGAAAAAACAGACAGAGAAGTGAACAAGCCATGCATGGTTCCCAGTGGAGCACATTAAGAAAGTCAGGTTTGACACTAACTGTGGTGTTTCCTCAGCAGGTACCTCCCATTTAAATAGAATGTATAATTAAAAGGAGAAGCCCAAACTTGGAGGTGAATGCCTACCACTTTTTCAACTCAGTTTAAATGTATTTCCTCCTTTTTCTACCTCAACTTCATGTTCCAAAGTAGACATTTGGGCTAATGGCAGTTGACTGAATATTGCTCATGATTTTGGCAAGACAGTACAGTACTTTACCTTAGAATATGGGGTCCTGAAATTTATCATTTTGGTCTTTGAAGCATCTGCAAACGCTTATAAGCAAGGCTGATTTGTTTACAAAGTCCTTTTCAAGACAAACTTTCAGGTATGTGTCTGGCCCACAGTGCTTTCCCTCAGTGCACCCTTTATTGTAGGCACCATGGGTGCATTTCCTTATCCACTTTAAATATTTCATATTGGAGGGAAGCCAGTATCCCTTCATCCCTTCATTCTATGAGTTGTCAGGGCTCATGCAGACCCTGTCATATATTACCTCCCTTCCGTCTCCTGGCTTGAAGTCTTCTGATTGTTTTCAGAAGGAATTTTTATATTGCATTATCATCTCCAATGTGAATTTGTCCCTTAACATTCACACCTGGGTACTTAGGCCTATGGGTTTTCTCAGGGAGCCTGTTTTATGTATTTATAGGCTCCTTAAAAAGATTTGACATTTGATGGCTTTCAAATGCACAGTAGCTCATGCATCTAGTCACTATCAGCTTGCCAGTGTGGGCAGTCCTTCGTTTTGGTAAATAAAAGTTTCCAAATTTTGCTGAATTTTCTTGTTTTGATGTGACATGTTGGGGGTTCAGCTGCTCTGGGCTCAGCCCCAGGGTGGGGAGGTGCCCAAGTTCATGTGTTCTAATGAGGCCATGTCTGACCAGTCTGGCTCTTGTGCATTCATGTGGTTCACTTTACCAGCCATACACCTCATTGTGCCTTTCTCAGAGCAGCTCCAGCCCCAGGTGTGGAATTCACTTTCCTGAGTGATGCTGCTTCATAAGTTTCCCAACTCTAGGGGAGATAAGACAAGCTTCCTGAAGATTCAAGTAAGGTTGTCAAGAATTGTGTAGACCAGGCTTAGGAGTTTAAATTTATTCCTAGAGAAATTTGGGAGTCATTGAAGATTCCAGAGGAGGAGAATCATATTTGTGTTCAAAAAAAGTAACAATACTAATAGTTTGGTAGATGCGGTTGAGGCTGATGGTGGGCAAGGGACACTGAGGACCTCCTCTGAGGACTAGACTGGGGATGGTAATGAAAGAGCAGATTTGAAAGATAAGTGATTTGATAGAAGCAAAAGGATATGGCAACTGATTGAGGTTGAAGGGTGTTAGAAGTTACTCACTCATTCAATATCCAAGAGGATTTATTAAGAACATTCCATGTGCCAGTGACTGTGCTTGATAAAATGTTGGCCCCAAAATAAATATGGCCGCTATGTTCTCACAAAACAGTGGAGCAGTGAAAAACATAGTCATTTATTTAATAACTACACAAGTGTGTGTATTGTTTCAGGCTGTAATATGTTCTAAGAAGGAAAAGTCAGTTTTGAAACAGCTTGCCAAAATAAAGAGACCATCTATGAGGAATTAGCATGGAAAATGTAGGATCCTTAAGAGGTAACTAAGGGAAGGGACATCTGAGAATGTTGCAGGTAGAGAAAGAACATGGTTGAGGTCCTGGAGGGAAGTCTAGCACAGCCTCCCTTAAAGACTTTAGTGGGTTCCATGACTGATGGTGATGTTGTAGGGTAGAAAATATAGGAAGGGAGAGGTCTAAGGGCAATAGGGGAAGAAAGTAAAAAAAAAAATATGTTGTACTTGGGATACTTTAAGTTCAAAATGTCTGAAAAACATTGGGCAGGGCAGGTAGACAGAGCTGAAATTTGAAATTTTGGATTCATCAGTGTCCATGTGATACTTTGATTCATGGCTTAATGAAGTTGCCCAGGAAATGTCTGTAGAAACATTAGGGTCAAGAATGGTACCCTAGGGAAAACCAGTAATTAAGAAATAAGTAAAATTTCTCGGAGTCCATCGTCTCTCATGGTTCGTCTCCCTCTCCGATTCCCCCCTTCATTTTTCCCTTCCTTCTCCTAATGCCCTCCATGCTATCTCCTATGTTCCACAAATAAGTGAAACCATATGATAATTGACTTTCTCTGCTTGACTTATTTCACTTAGCATAATCTCCTCCAGTCCCATCCATGTTGATGCAAAAGTTGGGTATTCATCCTTTCTAATGGCTGAGTAATATTCCATTGTATATATGGACCACATCTTCTTTATCCATTCATCTGTTGAAGGGCACCTCGGCTCTTTCCACAGTTTGGCTACTGCGGACATTGCTGCTATGAACATTGGGGTGCATATGGCCCTTCTTTTCACTACGTCTGTGTCTTTGGACTCCGAGAAACAAATGGAGGGTTTTAGAGGGGAGGAGGGTGAGGGGATGGGTTAGCCTGGTGATGGGTATTAAGGAGGGCACGTATTGCATGGAGCAGTGGGTGTTATACACAAACAGTGAATCATGGAACACTACATCAAAAACTAATGATATACTGTATGGTAACTAACATAACATAATAAAAAAAGAAGAAAAAAAGAAAATCTGAGAAAAAAATAAGTAAAAAGAGGGACTAAAGGACACTGGAAAAAAGTAGCCAGAAAGACCAGAACAGGGACCCAAGAATGGTGTCATGGAAGCCAATGGCAGCAATTTCCACAGAGAAAATAACTGGTTGGGTTAAAGATCCTAGATGGATCAACTAACATGTGCTGTAAAGAGTCCATAGTTGGGGAAATCAGAGGTCAAAGATAACCTGAGCAAATAAAATTTTAGTTCAGGATAGTTAGGAAGTTTTATGGAGGACTGTCAAGAAGAAAATTCCACATATATTAAAACAAAACAAAACACTAGTTTAATTTCTGTAGCTCATAGTTGTACTTAAATTGTTTTTTTTTTCTTGTAAATGAAGTCTTGATAGAAGAGCCATCTTCCATGAATGGTTAGATACTTGATGTGGGACAGTTTATAATTTTTTAAACTAGCTTGATCTTTTTCCTTTGAAAACAAGTCTGAACTTGCCTATTGGGGGAAGAAAAGAATGTGGCAGAAACGTATGTCAGCAAGTGTATGCTTATTTCAAAACAGTGCCAGAGAATGAAATATGTAGGTCTGAGGGCTTTGATTGTATAAAAAAATAAATGGCCCTACAAAGTGATTGGTTAACACAAATGTAAATAAATTAAGGATTTTCTAAAAGGAAAAAAAAAAAAGAGAGACAAGCTTCCTGAAGCTGTTTGCCATTTGCTTGGAACAAAGCTCAGGTAGTCTTTATGTCTCCCTTGTGAGAGTGGAGAAAATACTCATCACATTCCCTTTCTCTGGATCTGTATGTAGATCATAGAGAATATATCCCCTTTTTCTGCAGGTTGTGGGGTATACTTTGCAGCAAAGTAAGCAATACTGACCTTGAGCTAATGCTCACATGGGCACAATTTGAGCTTCCTAAAGGGTCCTCAGGCTGCAGGCTTCTGCCCCATTCAGTGCCTTTCTCCTGACCTGCCACTGGAGTCCCTCCTAGCTCCTTAATTCATTAGTCCCACACCTCTGTTGTGGTCATCCACTAGCCCCGCCCCTCCCCGCCCCCCCCCCCCCAGTGCTCCTCTTCTGTGCTTTCCTATTAAGAAAATCTGAGTACACTTACTTTTTTAAAGAAGATTTTATTTATTCATTTGAGAGAGAGACAGAGCACAAGCAGGGGGAGAGGCAAGGGAGAAGGAGAAGCAGACTCTCTGCTGAGCTGGGAGCCTGATGTGGGGCTCGATCACAGGACCTGGAGATCATGACCTGAGCTGAAGGCAGACGCTCAACCATCTGAGCCACGTAGGCGCCCCAGTACACTTACTTTTATGGGGTTCTCATGTCAACCATGGAAAACATGGAACTTTCTCTTTGTGTGGTGAAAGTGCAGTTCACTTATAAGCAAGTCTGTTAATTGTATCTTTTCCCCATGTATTTACAGCCCTAGATTCTTGACTTCATTTGCATGTGTCATACACTGGTGCTGGTGTCCCCCTAACTCCAGCATACATGAGTTCAGTTTTCCGAAGCTCTTTGTCAGTGCCCTGGTCAGCAGCACAGGTGGAAGTAATCTTGGTCCCTCTTCCATGAATGTCGGGGAAATGTCCACTTAGTCTGTTTCAGAGTGCTCATGTTGATCTTGGAAAGGACATTTTTTCTTCTGTACCTGGTAAAGCTGTAGTTTCCTCCAAAAACAGCCTCATTTTGTTCTCACTGGGAGTGACATCTTCAATGCTAGCTTTTCTCTTACTTGAGTCACACACTAGGCCCTGTGCCACTCTAATTCCAGGCAACATGAGTGAAGCCTTCTGAAATGCGACACGTGGGCCAGCTATTCCAGTCGTCACCCCTCATGAGGTACAGTATTCATCCCTTACAAGGTTTGTTAAGATGTGGGGTTGTCTGCCCTGCCCTCACTTTAGTATAGAGCTGCCGAATATCAAACCACTTAGCTGCGGTCTGGAAGTCCACAGCGGGTATCCTACAACTTGCAGTGAAGCCATTTGCTCCTCTTTGTTATCATGTTGTCCTTTTTGGTGGGTGAGATAAGAATCACAGGGTGCTGACCCTTTTGCCTCATTCTTGTTTTTTTATGCTCTTAAGTATTAAAGTGTCAAAATTTAAAAGGACTTTTTGTATTTTTTAACTTTTTTCCTTTTTTTTTTTTTTTTTTAGAGAAAGTGTGTGAGTGGCGGGTGTGGGGGTGTGGAGAGGGATAGGGCAAGAGAGAATCCTAAGCAGGCTCCATGACCAGCCGAGAGCCTGATGTGGGGCTCGATCACATGACCCTGATATCATGACCTAAGCTAAAATCAAGAGTCTGATGCTTAACTGACTGAGCCACTTAGGTGCCCCAACTTTTTGTATTTTTAAGTATTAGTTAATTTGGGCCTTTTCCTTGGCCTTGTATGTCTTTGTGCTTTCAGTGACAAATTTGGCACTGAATTTATGGCTAGTAAAGTTACAGTGCCCCTGCCTTTTAGACAAAAAGACCACACTGGCTAAATTAGTGTCTAATTATATTTCCTAGCATCTGTTAGCATATGCTGTCACCTAAGTGGTGGATGAAAAGAATGATAGAGTCCCCCAACTAAGGGATTATATATTCCATTTTAGGCTGGATAAGTCATCTGTGATATGTGGCACCTGGGAATACCCTGGCTGAGTCATTGGATGACCTGAAACTTTCCTGACCTGGTCTTACAGCAAGGGTAGGTTAGGAGGGATAAAGACTTCCCCAGATAAGCAGAGCATTGCAGGCCAGGTTATGACAGTTACAGATTCCGGGATCTGGTAGCACACTCGTATCTACAAGGTGGGTGAGCGGAGAGCATAAGGGACTTTCTACTGTCCAAACTCTTCCAAGGTATGTGGGCCAGGTTGGTAGTAAGATAGATTTTTTGGCATTCAATAATGTATGTTACTTTTTGAAAAAAGCTTGCAGGTTAGGTAGCAAGAGGTAAGATTAGAATTAGCTAATTGGTGCCTAGTTGTTGATAAAAAGATCCTTGTACCATGGAATGGACAAAAGTTTGAACAACCTGTGCTTACTGGTGTGATTTGTTATCCCTATGTTCTCTCCCTTCTTTCCCCTGGGCTTCCAGTTGGGGAAAGTAGATATACTGTCAGAAGCTTGTGTTGTAGTGTCTGTGAGAAAGTATCTATGGTTTGTGTTTCTGAAAAGTGTGTCTGAATGCAGCTGGGAGAAGTTGTAGTGAAAAGGTAAAACATGAAAAGTTATTGTGTCATCGAGATGCCTATAGCTATTATAGTATGCTCTTTAATAATGTGTAACTGGTATTGAGATGTGCTATGTTTTTAAATTTTGAATACTTATATTGTATCAGAAAAACTTTTCCAATGTCCAGAGTTTTCACTGTTAAAAATATCTTACTGATTGGCAAGTGGAAGGTGCCATTCTAGATAGCCTTGGATGTCAATCAGAAGGGAGACTTAAAATTTCCAACCAAACTGAGGGCACAGTGATTTCACACACAGAATCCCACAGGCAGTCGAAGAACAACTTCTGTCTTTTATGCACTCTAGTGTTTTGTGTTCCTGAGAGAAGAGTTGTGTCTTACAAAAGTGCTGTAAAAATTATCTCTTCATAAGAGGCAACATTACGTGGGACTTTGTCCAACTGAATTTTGGCAGATTGACTCCATGAATTCAATTCAATTCAATTCAATTCAATTCAATTCAATCATCTCCCCTCCCCTCCCCTCCCCTCCTTTTCCCTCTCCTTTCCTCCTCTTCTCTTCTTTCCTTTTCCTTTTCCTTTCCTTTACTGGTATAGTTGACATAAAATGTTATATTAGTTTCAGGTATAGAACATAGTGATTCAACAATTACATTATGAGATGCTTACCACAGTTAAGTGTAGTCATCATCTGTTACCATACAAAGTTATTATAGTATTATTAACTATTTTCCATATGCTGTACTTTTCATCCCCATGACTTGCTTATTTATAACTGGAAGTTTGTACCTCTGAATCCCCTTCACCTATTTCACCTATCCCCCCACACTCCCTACCCCTCTAACAACCATCAGTTTGTTTTCTCCATTTATGGGTCTATTTTTTTGTTTTTAAAAAATTTTTATTTGACAGAGAGAGAGAGAGAGAGAGCACAAGCTCACAAGCAGGGAGAGTGGGAGAGGGAGAAGCAGACTCTCCGCTGAGCAGGAAGTCTGATGTGGGGTTCGATCCCAGGGCCCTGGGACCATGACCTGAGCCAAAGGCAGACGTTCAACCATCTGAGCCGTCCAGGAACCTATATATATATATTTTTTTAAGTCCCTTTTCCTGGAGGCTGATAAGGTCACAAAGCCCATTTGCAAAAATACAGTTGAGATTCAGCAGGTTGACCAACCCATATGGAACGGAATCTGCGGAATAGTAGCCAACCTCATTGGTAAAGTGTTTGGTAACCAGGGATAGTTGGTTACGTCAAAATGTACTAAGATCTCCTAAATTGAGTTGCAAAAAACTGATATAAGGATGGATTTGGGAAAATCCAGTGATATTATAAAGGGTTTCTCCTTGGCTAATAGGTGAGGGGACCTTCCCAGTTACCTAGATGAGTAGTGATCACCCCATTCTCTATGACAGACCCCATGTCACAAGCCAGTTTGGCCATGACCACATTGCTCATAACAGGAGGAGGATCAGGAGGGCCTAGACCCTGTTCTGATATCTGTACTGTTCTGATTGATGCTTAAAGAACATACTCAGCACCACCTTTCCAACCAGACTTTACTGTTTTCAAGAACAAACAGGTAAAGGCAGGGTTGCAGCCCCACCTTCTCTAAATATCTGATGCAGTGGTCAAAGTGTTTTGGGGGCTTCATGGCACTTGAAGTTGTCTCACTTTTCAGCCCCTAGGGACACTGGGGCTGAAAAGTGTGGTGGCTGGAATTTTCCATGGGCTCAGTCAAAAGTTTACTTTCGATGTAGAATTAAGTCTCAGATTGCACTATGGACTGATGTGAGTTAATGTGTAGGCTCTTTTGAGCCAATATGCACAAGATGTTGTAACTGGATACTGCTGAATATATTCTAGGAAGGGTTATTAAGTATGTGTAATTCTTTTGAATTGTAAGGAATTTTCCCAGTGGGGAAATGCCACAATTAGAACAGTGGTTGTAGGATAAGTAGAAAAATGGGAGCTACCAGGTTTTCCCATTACAGCCATGGAATATAAGTAAAGCAGAGTAGGATACTGGGCTGTGTTGTGGATGGTGAAAGGAGGTCCTTATACTTATTAAGGAACTATTAGAGACAAAGGTGTTTAAAGGGTCTAGACCATTCTACAATCATCCTGTGTCTAGTGATAGAAGCCGGTGGTTCTTGAAACCTCACTGCAGATTACTCTAAGCTCAGCATGACAGCAATTTTCCTTACCCTTGCAGTTGTAGATATCATGATGGCCATAAAGTCCATTGCACAGACTGAAGGGCCTGATAGGCAGTGGTGGACGTGCTAATGTTTTCTTTAGATCCCACTGCAAACAGAAGATCAGAGCTTATTTGCCTATATCAGATTCAGAGGACAATACCTATTCACTGTGCATCCCTATGACGACCTGAACTTTCTAATGATTTCTCATCAGTGGTTGGACTGAGACCTAGGGAACTGAAATCTTACTAGGGGCACCAGGACTCTTGGTACCCTTACATGATTACATTATTCTGATTGAAGGGACTAAGGGTAGCATACCATCTACTTGAGACAGATGGGATAATCTGAATAACCAGACCTGGACTCCTAATCCTGGCAAGTATCATTGGTCAGCCACTAAGATTAACTTTATGGAAACCATGGACTGGTACCTAGAAACAATCCAAGTCTATTCATGAATGAAAATGATGTCATTAAAATCTCTGAGAATGCAAAAGAGGGCAGAACATATGATTCTGTATTGGATGCTCTTTATATTTCTCCCGATGATTCAGTTCAGCCCATTACATAAGATCACTGGACAAGCACTGGAGTTGACTAACAGTTGGCATTAGAAACTATCCATTGGGCTATACAGACAACTTTTCACTCAGGCTCCTCATCCATGCTGTGTATTTTTAAGGAAATTGTCAGTGACCAACATTTCTGTAGAATGGAACCTGTGACTAAAATATTTGTCTACTAGGGGCGCCTGGGTGGCTCAGTTGGTTAAGCGACTGCCTTTGGCTCAGGTCATGATCCTGGAGTCCCGGGATCGAGTCCCGCATCGGGCTTCCTGCTCAGCGAGGAGCCTGCTTCTCCCTCTAACCCTCCCCCCTCTCATGTACTCTCTCTCTCACTCATTCTCGCTCTCTCAAATAAATAAATCTTAAAAAAATAAAATATTTGTCTACTAGGCAATGGCACTCTTAGGTGTTTGTTCATGGTCCTTGCCTGAGTCTGACACATGATACACCCCATTTGAGAGACTACTGTCTGCTTGTTCATGGATGCTGGTGGATATTGAGAAAGTAAAACAAGTGTGAGGATTGTTAAACCCTGGCTTCCATATCATGGCATTGGTCTTTAAGGAGAACACCAACAAAGTGAGTATTGTATAAGAAGCATACATTTTAGCTGAAAGTGGTATATTTAGGAAGAAGCAGAGTAAGCTTTAATAGTGTCTCAGAGGTGCAGGAAAAAGTGTCCAGTCACACTGCAGATGTAGCGATCTCAGATGCAGAGATCAGAGCAGCACCTCAGGCTCTGGTGGCTTTGATATACATAGGTTTCTTTTTTATTTTTATTTTTTAAATTGGCTCTCTGTTTTTTTAAGATTTTGTTTATTTATTTGACAGAGAGCGACACAGTGAGAGAGGGAACACAAGCAGGGGAGTGGGAGAGGGAGAAGCAGGCTTCCCGCTGAGCAGGGAGCCCCATATGGGGCTCGAACCCAGGACCCTGGGATCATGACCTGAGCCGAAGGCAGACACTTAATGATGGAGCCACCCAGGCACCCCTGCACCCAGGTTTCTGAGGATGCCTGTGTATGGTTCATGAACTCATCAGTAAGTTTAGTGGATTTAGAGGCTGAGGTGCTTACCCTGGAAAAACTGTATTCCAATATACCTTTTTGCATTTTGAATCACTCATGGGCAGTCATCCGTAGGTTTACAGACTACTGTGGTGTCTGGCAGCATGCCAACTGGATCATCATGTCTCAGCCCCTGCAGAGAAAAAAATTATCATCAAATTACCCAAGATACACATGTATTTTTGTGCCCATGTGGAGATACATGAATAAAGACCCTTCCAAGATGAGAATCAGTAGAATCATAAAAATCATCAGACATGAGCTGCCAAAGTTAGTGTCATGGTCACATGGGTAGACTGTCACACAGGGCATGATAATCCACCTTCAATTCAGAATCTGGCCCCAAACCAAGACATAGTAATTCCAGCATATGAGACCAAGGCAGCCTGTTAGATGTCCCCAGAGTGCTAGCCACATGCCAGTACAGAAGAGATCTCCATGTCTCATAGCCAGAAAAACTAGACCTGACACCCTAACTTCCTCTCAAGCATATCTCTGACCACAGATGCAATAGATACCTTTACAGAGAAGCCCTGTCCACATCACCAATGGAGGCAATATGCAAGGACTCTCATTTGGACTGTGTTTTATATTTTTATCTTCCTACCACATCCAAGCAGACAATGGTGTCACCTTCAGAGGAAAACAAATCCAGTAGTCACCAGCTTCATGAGACTTTCACTGGATCATTCCTGCCCAATGTTATTCTCTAGCAGTTAATGCCATTGGATGACTGCATGGATTCTCAGAGAAGAGAGTAAGATAAGTAAACAACCAATACTCCAGACCTAGCAGAGCACACAATTTAGAAAATAAATTTGGGCTCTAAATATGGCATTTCCCCAGCCCATACCTTCTATATAAATAGAATGTTAAATTACAAGCTTAGGGAAGGGAAGGAGACCTAAAGTCTGAATTGGGCAGGAAAATGCTGCTACATTGACACCTCCCTCCAAAATGCCTTTCCTCATTTCTTTTTTTTTAAATTCTTTAAATTTTTTATTGTTATGTTAATCACCATACATTACATCATTAGTTTGTGATGTAGTGTTCCATGATTCATTGTTTGTGTATAATACCCAGTGCCCCACGCAGAATGTGCCCTCTTTAATACCCATCACCAGGTTAGCCCATCCCCCTACCCCTCCCCTCTAGAACCCTCAGTTAGTTTTTCAGAGTCATCATCTCTCATGGTTCGTCTCCCCCTCTGATTTACCCCCCTTCATTCTTCCCCTCCTGCTATCTTCTTTCTTTTTTCTTAACATATATTGCATTATTTGTTTCAGAGGTACAGATCTGTGATTCAACAGTCTTGCACAATTCACAGCGCTCACCATAGCACATACCCTCCCCAATGCCTATCACCCAGCCACCCCATCCCTCCCACCCCAACCCCACTCCAGCACCACTCAGTTTGTTTCCTGAGATTAAGAATTCCTCATATCAGTGAGGTCATACGATACATGTCTTTCTCTGATTGACCTATTTCACTTAGCATAACACCCTCCAGTTCCATCCATGTCATTGCAAAATCTCATTCCTTTTGATGGCTGCATAATACTCCATTGTATATATATACTGCTTCTTCTTTATCCATTCATCTGTCGATGGACATCTTGGCTCTTTTCACAGTTTGGGTATTGTGGACATTGCTGCTATAAACATTGGGATGCACGTACCCCTTCGGATCCCTACATTAGTATCTTTGGAGTAAATACCCAGTAGTGAATTGCTGGATTATACGGTAGCTCTATTTTCAACTGTTTGAGGAACCTCCATACTGTTTTCCAGAGTGGCTGCACCAGCTTGCATTCCCACCAACAGTGTAGGAGGATTCCCCTTTCTCCGCATCCCCACCAACATCTGTCATTTCCTGACTTGTTAATTTTAGCCATTCTGACTGGTGTGAGGTGGTATCTCATGGAGGTTTTGATTTGGATTTCCCTGATGCCGAGCGATGTTGAGCACTTTTTCATGTGTCTGTTGGCCATTTGGATGTCTTCTTTGGAAAAATGTCTGTTCATGTCTTCTGCCCATTTCTTGATTCGATCATTTGTTCTTTGGGTGTTGAGTTTGGTAAGTTCTTTATAGATTTTGGATACTAGCCCTTTATATGTCATTTGCAAATATCTTCTCCCATTCTGTCGGTTGACTTTTGGTTTTGTGGACTGTTTCTTTTGCTGTGCAAAAGCTTTTTATCTTGATGAAATCCCAATAGTTCATTTTTGCCCTTGCTTCCCTTCCCTTTGGCGATGTGTCTAGCAAGAAGTTGCTGTGGCTGAGGTCGAAGAGGTTGCTGCCTGTGTTCTCCTTTAGGATTTTGATGGACTCCTGTCTCACATTTAGGTCTTTCAACCATGTGGGGTCTATTTTTGTGTGTGGTGTAAGGAAATGGTCCAGTTTCATTCTTCTGCATGTGGCTGTCCAATTTTCCCAACACCATTTGTTGAAGAGACTGTCTTTTTTCCATTGGACATTCTATCCTGCTTTGTCAAAGATGAGTTGACCATAGAGTTGAGGGTCCATTTCTGGGCTCTCGATTCTGTTCCATTGATTGAAGTGTCTGTTTTTGTGCCAGTACCATACTGTCTTGATGATGACAGCTTTGTAATAGAGCTGGAAGTCCGGAATTGTGATGCCACCAGCTTTGCTTTTCTTTTTCAACATTCCTCTGGCTAATTCAGGGTCTTTTCTGGTTCCATACAAATTTTAGGATTATTTGTTCCATTTCTTTGAAAAAAGTGGATGGTATTTTGATAGGGATTGCATTGAATGTGTAGATTGCTGTAGGTAGCATTGACATCTTCACAATATTTGTTCTTCCAATTCATGAGCATGGAATGTTTTTCCGTTTCTTTGTGTCTTCCTCAATTTCTTTCATGAGTATTTTATAGTTTTCTGAGTACAAATCCTTTGCCTCTTTGGTTAGATTTATTCCTAGGTATCTTATGGTTTTGAGTGCAATTGTAAATGGGATCGACTCCTTAATTTGTCTCTCTTCTGTCTTCTTGTTGGTGTATAGGAATGCCACTGATTTCTGTGCATTGATTTTATAGCCTGCCACTTTACTGAATTCCTGTATGAGTTCTAGCAGTTTTGGGGTGGCGTCTTTTGGGTTTTCCACATAAAGTATCATATCATCTGCAAAGAGAGAGAGTTTGACTTCCTCTTTGCCGATTTCGATGCCTTTGATTTCTTTTTGTTGTCTGATTGCTGTGGCTAGGACTTCTAATACTATGTTGAATAGCAGTGGTGATAGTGGACATCCCTGCCATGTTCCTGACCTTAGGGGGAAAGCTCCCAGTTTTTCCCCATTGAAAATTATATTTGCTGTAGGGTTTTCATAGATAGCTTTTATGATATTGAGGTATGTACCGTCTGTCCCTATACTCTGAAGAGTTTTGATCAAGAAAGGATGCTGTACTTTCTCAAATGCTTTTTCTTCATCTATTGAGAGGATCGTATGATTCTTGCTCTTTCTTTTGTTAATGTATTGATCAGATTGATTGATTTGCGGATGTTGAACGAGCCTTGCAGCCCAGGGATAAATCCCACTTGGTCGTGGTGAATAATCCTTTTAATGTACTGTTGGATCCTATTGGCTAGTATTTTGGTGAGAATTTTTGCGTCCATATTCATCAAGGATATTGGTCTGTAATTCTCCTTTTTGATGGGGTCTTTGTCTGGTTTTGGGATCAAGGTAATGGTGGCCTCATAAAATGAGTTTGGAAGTTTTCCTTCCATTTCTATTTTTTGGAACATTTTCAGGAGAATAGGTATTAATTCTTCTTTAAATGTCTGATAGAATTCCCCTGGGAAGCCATCTGGCCCTGGGCTTTTTTTTGTTGGGAGAGTTTTGATGACTGCTTCAATTTCCTTAGTGGTTATAGGTCTGTTCAGGTTTTCTATTTCTTCCTGGTTCAATTTTGGTAGTTGATACATCTCTAGGAATGCATCCATTTCTTCCAGGTTATCTAATTTGCTGGCATAGAGTTGCTCATAATATGTTCTTATAATTGTTTGTGTTCTTTGGTGTTGGTTGCGATCTCTCCTCTTTCATTCATGATTTTGTTGATTTGGGTCATTTCTCTTTTCTTTTTGACAAGTCTGGCCAGGGGTTTATCAATCTTCTTAATTCTTTCAAAGAACCAGCTCCTAGTTTCATTGATCTGTTCTACTGTTCTTTTGGTTTCTATTTCATTGATTTCTGCTCTGATCTTTATGATTTCTCTTCTCCTGCTGGGTTTAGGCTTTATTTGCTGTTCTTTCTCCAGCTCCTTTAGGTGTAGGGTTAGGTTGTGTATTTGAGACCTTTCTTGTTTCTTGAGAAAGGCTTGTATTGCTATATACTTTCCTCTCAGGACTGCCTTTGCTGTATCCCAAAGATTTTGAACAGTTGTGTTTTCATTTTCATTGGTTTCCATGAATTTTTTTTTAATTCTTCTTTAATTTCCTGGTTGACCCATTCATTCTTTAGTAGGATGCTCTTTAGCCTCCATGTATTTGAGTTCTTTCCAACACTCCTCTTGGGATTGAGTTCTAGTTTCAAAGCATTGTGGTCTGAAAATATGCAGGGAATAATCCCCATCTTTTGGTACCGGTTGAGACCTGATTTGTGACCTAGGATGTGATCTATTCTGGAGAATGTTCCGTGGGCACTAGAGAAGAATGTGTATTCCATTGCTTTGGGATGAAATGTTCTGAATATGTCTGTGAAGTCCATTTGGTCCAGTGTGTCATTTAAAGTCTTTATTTCCTTGTTGATCTTTTGCTTAGATGATCTGTCCATTTCAGTCAGGGGGGTGTTAAAGTCCCCCACTATTATTGTATGGCTGTCAATGTGTTTCTTCGCTTTTGTTCTTAATTGCCTTATATAATTCGCTGCTCCCATGTTCGGGGCATAGATATTTACAATTGTTAGATCTTCTTGTTGGATAGACCCTTTAAGTAGGATATAGTGTCCTTCCTCATCTCTTATTACAGTCTTTGGTTTAAAATCTAATTTGTCTGATATAAGGATTGCCACCCCAGTTTTCTTTTGGTGTCCATTAGCATGGTAAATGGTTTTCCACCCCCTCACTTTCAATTTGGGGGTGTGTTTGGGTTGAAAATGAGTCTCTTGCAGACAGCATATTGATGGGTCTTGTTTTTTAATCCAATCTGATAGCCTGTGTCTTTTGATTGGGGCATTTAGCCCATTTACATTCAGGGTCACTATTGAAAGGTATGAATTTAGTGCCATTGTATTGCCTGTAAGGTGACTGTTACTGTATGTTGTCTGTGTTCCTTTCTGATCCTTGCTGCTTTTAGGCTGTCTCTTTGCTTAGGGGACCCCTTTCAATATTTCTTGGAGGGCTGGTTTCGTGTTTGCAAATTCGTTTAGTTTTTGTTTGTTCTGGAAGCTTTTTATCTCTCCTTCTATTTTCAATGACAGCCTAGCTGGATATAGTATTCTTGGCTGCATATTTTTCTCGTTTAGTGCTCTGAAGATATCTTGCCAGTCCTTTCTGGCCTGCCAGGTCTCTGTGGATAGGTCTGTTGCCAATCTAATATTTCTACCATGTAGGTTACATATCTCTTCTCCCGAGCTGCTTTCAGGATTTTCTCTTTGTCTCTGAGACTCGTAAGGTAAGTTTTACTATTAGATGTTGGGGTGTTGACCTCTTATTATTGATTTTGAGAGGGGTTCTCTGTGCCTCCTGGATTTTGATGCCTGTTTCCTTCCTCACATTAGGGAAGTTCTCTGCTGTTATTTGCTCCAATATACCTTCTGCCCCTCTCTCTCTTTCTTCTTCTTCTGGGATCCCAATTAATCTAATGTTGTTTCATCTTATGGTATCGCTTATCTCTCGAATTCTGCCCTCGTGATCCTATAGATGTTTCTCTCTCTTTTTCTCAGCCTCTTTATTTTCCATCATTTGGTCTTCTATATCGCTGATTCTTTCTTCTGCCTCATTTATCCTAGCAGTTAGTGCCCCCATTTTTGATTGCACCTCATTAATAGCCTTTTTGATTTCAACTTGGTTAGATTTTAGTTCTTTTATTTCTCCAGAAAGGTTTCTCTAATAATTCCACGCTTTTTTCAAGCCCAGCTAGTATCTTTAAAGTCATGATTCTGAACTCTATGTCCGACATCGTACTAATGTCCGTATTGAGTAGGTTCCTGGCTGACGGTACTACCTCTTGTTCTTTTTGCTGAGGTGATTTTTTTCGTGTTGTCATTTTGTCCAGAGGAGAATAGATGAATGAGAGAATAAAATGCTAACAGGTTAACAACGTCCCCAGGAAATATACTGTATAGAAATCAGAAAAGACCTGAAACCAGGGGAAAAGAAAGGGAAAGAAAGAAAAAAGAAAGAGAAAAGAAAGAAAGAAAAAAAAGAAAAAGATCAAAAACAAAAACAGAACAATATAAAAAAAACCGAATATGATCAAATATGATCAGGCTAGTGCATAGATCAGTGCCACACACTAGATTTTGGGCATATTTTGGTCTGTTAGAAAAAAGTGCCTCCTAAAATTTTAAAGGAAGAAAGACTTATATATGTACAAAATAAGGGTTGATACAATGAAGGGATGGAAGATGACTGTAAAGATGAAAATTATGAAAGATTTTATATAAGGAATTGATACGATAAGAAGTTGATTGAAAAAAGAAAGAAGAAAATTAAAAAAAGGGAGAGAATGTGATCAGGCAGGAGACTAGAACAAAGCCATACACTAGTGATTTAGGGTATATTTTGATCTGTTAGAAGAAAGTGTATCTCAAAATTTTAAAGAGAGAACAACTTATATATATATGCCCAAAATAAGGGTAACTACTATGAAGGGATAAAATATGACTCTAAAAATGAAAAAAAAATGTTTTTTTAAAAAAAGGGATTGAGAAGATATTGGTTGAAAAAGGGAAAAAGAGAAATTAAAAAAACAGTTAAAAAAATTAACTTTGAAAAACTAATGAATCATGGTAAAAAAAGCCATGAATTCTATGTGCAGTATTCCCCTAACGCTGGAGTTCTCCCGTTCTCCTTGATCGGTAAACTTGGTCTTGGCTCACTGGCTGTTCGTGCTGATCTTCTGGGGGAGGGGCCTGTTGCCGTGGTTCCCAAATATCTTTGCCGGAGGCGGAATTGCCCCGCCCTTGTCGGTCCCAGCTAAGCTAGCTGCTCAGGTTTGCTCTCAGGAGCTTTTGTTCCCTGCAAGCTTTCCGTACAGCTTTGGAGGAAGACAGTGAAAATGGCGGCATCCCAATCTGCGCCCCAGAGAGGCATGAACTCGGGGCTCCGCTCCTCAGTGCGCCCCCAGAGAAAAGCAGTCAATCACTCCTGTGTCCCCAGTCTCCGGCCACACTCCGTGCTCACCCGGCCTGTGATCGAGCGTTTCTATCTCTGGCACCCGACCCTGTGTGGAGTCTCCAAACCCAGCAGATCCCCACGGTGTGCTCCCGCGCTGCTCCTCCCGGGGGAGGAAGGGGAGTCTCCCTGGCTCTGCTGCTTGTTGGGTCCCTGCTGGAGGCGCAGTGGCCCGACTGGGCCGCAGATCACAGTTTATGGCCACCCTGAGCTGAGAGCCCGCGCCTTGGCTCCGTCTCTGCAGCCGGCTTCCCCACTCCGATACCTGGGAGCTCTGCCGCACTCAGGCACCCCCGGTTTTTCTGTGACCCCGAGGGTCCTGAGACCACACTGTTCCGTGAGGATTCCACCTCCTGCTTAGCCACTGGAGCGACGTCCCTCCGCGGAGGCGACTTCTAAAAGTTCCAATTTTATGCTCTGCGGCTCTATCAGTTGCCAGAAGCGGCTGACGGAGGCCCCCTCCCCCGCCGTCTATCCTCCCGAATATCGCCTCGGATTCACTTCTCCGCACGTCCTACCTTCCAGTCAGTGGTCGCTTCTCTGTTCAGAGAGTTGTTGCTACTCTCCTCTTCGATCTCCTGTTGAGTTCGTAGGTGTTCAGAATGGTTTGATACCTATTCAGCTGAATTCCTGAGACCAGACGAAATCCAGGTCTCCTACTCCTCTGCCCTCTTGCTCCGCCCCCCCACCCCCTCACTTTCAATCTGGAGCTGTCTTTGGGTCAAAAATGAGTCTCTTGCACACAGCATATTGTTGGGTCTTTTTTTTTTTATCCAGTCTGATAGCCTGTGTCTTTTGATTGGGGCGTTTAGCCCATTTACATTCAGCGTAACTATTGAAAGATATGAAATTAGTGCCATTGTATTGCCTGTAAGGTGACTGTTACTGTATATTGTCTCTATTCCTTTCTGTTCTGTGTTACTTTTATGCTCTTTCTTTGCTTAGAGGACCCCTTTCAATATTTCTCGTAGGGCTGGTTTGGTGTTTGCAAATTCTTAGTTTTTGTTTGTACTGGGAGCTTTTTATCTCTCCTTCTATTTTCAGTGACAGCCTAGCTGGATATAGTATTCTTGGCTGCATATTTTTCTCATTTAGTGCTCTGAATCTATCATGCCAGTCCTTTCTGGCCTGCCAGGTCTCTGTGGATAGGTCTGCTGCCAGTCTAATATTTCTCCCATTGTAGGTTACAGACCCCTTGTCCTAAGCTGCTTTCAGCATTTTCTCTTTGTCTCTGAGACTTGTGAGTTTTACTATTAGATGTCGGGGTGTTGACCTATTTTTATTGATTTTGACGGGGGTTCTCTGTGTCTCCTGGATTTTGATGCCTGTTTCCTTCCTGAAATTAGGGATGTTCTGTGCTGTTATTTGCTACAATATACCTTCTATCCCCTCTCTCTTCTTCTGGGATCCCAATTATTCTAATGTTGTTTCACTTTATGGTATCACTTATCTTTCAAATTCTGCCCTCGTGATCCAGTAGTTGTTTATCTCTCTTTTTCTCAGCTTCTTTATTCTTCATCATTTGGTCTTCTATATCACTAATTCTCTCTTCTGCCTCATTTATCGTAGCAGTTAGAGCCTCCATTTTTGATTGCACCTCATTAATAGCTTTTTTGATTTTGGCTTCTTTAGATTTTAGTTCTTTTATTTCTCCAGAAAGGGATTCTCTAGTGTCTTCTATACTTTTTTCAAACCCAGCTACTATCTTTATAATCGTCATTCTGAATTCTAGTTCTTACATCTTACTAATGTCTGTATTGATTAGGTCCCTGGCAGTCCATACTGCCTCTTTTTCTTTTTTTTGAGTTGAGTTTTTCCTTCTTGTCATTTTGTCCAGAGGAGAATAGATGAATGAGAGAACAAAATGCTGAAAGGGTAACAACGACCCCAGGAAGATATACACTAAACAATCAGGAGAGTCCCAAAACTGTGGGGGGGAAAGGAAGGAAAAAAAAATATGATCAGGCTGGTGAATAGAACAGAGCCACACACTAGATTTTAGGTAAAATTGGTCTTTTAGAAAAAATTGCCTCCCAAGATTTTAAGGAATGAAAAACTTATGTATATACAAAAATAAGGGTAAATACAATGAAGGGTTGGAATATGAGTGTAAAGATGAAAATTTAAAATGATTTTAAAAAAGGAATCGATAAGTTTGTTGAAAAAAGATTGAAAAAAATTAAAAAAAACAATGTGATCAGGTGGGAGACTAGGACAATGTCATACACTAGATTTAGGGTATATTTTGGTCTCTTAGAAGAAACTGTATCCAGGGGCACCTGGGTGGCTCAGTCGGTTAAGCGTCTGCCTTCGACTCAGGTCATGATCCCAGGGCCCTGGGATCGAGCCCCGCATCAGGCTCCCTGCTCAGTGGAAAGCCTGTTCTCTCTCTCCCTCTGCTGCTCCCCCTTGCTTGTGTGTTCACTCTCGTTCTCTCTCTCTGTCAAATAAATAAATAAAATCTTAAAAAAAAGAAGAAAGTGTATCTCAAAATTTTAAAGAAAGAAACACCTATATATAGAAGAAGTAAGGTTAAATACAATGAAGGGGTAGAATATGACTGTAAAAATGAAAATTAAAAAAGATATTTAAGGAATTGATACGATTTTGGTTGAAAAAGGAAAGAAAAATTCAACTAAAAAAATAGAAAAAGAAAAAATAAAGAAAATTAAAAAAATTAACTTTGAAAGTCTAAAGAATCATGGGGAAAAAGCCATGAATTCTATGTGTTGTATTCCCCTAACACTGGGGTTTTGCCGTTCTCATTGATTGGTAAACTTGGTCTTGGCTGGATGATCTTGCTGATCTTCTGGGGGAGGGGCATGTTGCAGTGATTCTCAAACTTCTTTGCCCGAGGTGGAATTGCACCGCCCTTGCCAGGGTCCAGGCTAAGTAATCTGCTTGGGTTTGCTCTCAGTAACTTTTGTTCCCTGAAAGCTTTCTGTAGAGTTTTAGAGGACGAGAATGAAAATGGCGGCCTCCCAATCTCCGGCTCTGGAGGAGCTGAGAGTTCTGGGTCCCACTTCTCAGTGTGCCCTCAGAGAAAAGCAGATAATCACTCCCATCTCTCTGGTCTCCGGCCATACTCCGTGCTCACCTGGCCTGTGACTGAGCATTTCTGTCTCTGGCACATGACCCTGTTTGGAGTCTCCAAACCCAGCAGATCCCTGAGGTGCGCTCCTGTGCCCTTCCTCCTGGGGGAGGAAGGGGGGTTTCCTCGATCTGCTGCTTTTTGGGTCCCTGCTCGAAGAGCAGAGACCTGACTGTGCTGTGGAACACAGTTTATGGCAACCCAAGCTGAGAGCCCACTCCTTGGCTCTGTCTGTGCAGCCTACTTCCCCACTCCTAGACCTGGGAGCTCTGCCACACTCAGGCACCTCCGGTCTTTGTGTGACCCCGAGGGTCCTGAGACCACACTGTCCCAGCGAGGGTTCCATCCCCCACTTAACCACTGGAGCAGTGTCCTTCAGTGGAGCAGAGTTCTAAAAGTTCTGATTTTGTTCTCTGCTCTTCTATCACTTGCTGGTAACTGGCTGAGGAGGCTCCCTTCCCCTGCGGTCTGTCATCCCAAACATTGCCTTGGATTCATTTCTCTGTATGTCCTACCTTCCAGAAAGTGGTTGCTTTTCTGTTCAGAGGGTTGATGCTCTTCTTTTCTTCGATCTCCTATTCAGTTTGTAGGTGTTCTGAATGGTTTGATCCCTATCTAGCTGAATTCCTGGGACCAGACAAAATTTAGGTCTCCTACTCCTCCGCCATCTTGCTCCTCCTCCCTTTGACTTATAACTTTAAATATCCCAGTTATTTAAGTGGAAATTTAAAGCTTATATTACGTGGGATACTGTGAGTTCAGTTCAAAGCTGTTTTGAGGTAGTGTTCATTGTAGAACATGAAAGGGGTTAGGGCTCTGGTCAAGATGGCACCAGGGACATCTCTTGCAATTTTGTTTGGTGTCTTTCCTGGGGATGGGAGGATTGACCTGGAGGAGGACCCCCCAAAATGATTTTTGTACTATTGGAATGTAAATAATCCTTGTGAAAATGTCTTTGGGGTCTGTCTTGTCAGTATAAACCTTTACCTGACTCCATGATGTGGTAGATGCCAGGTAATAATCTGTACCCAGACTCAAGGGCACCATAATGATTTGAAAAATAAATCCTGGTGCCAGAAATATGAGTAAATGCTCAGTTTACAATACGTACACTTCTCCAATATAATGTTCTTGTAGAATGCAAACTTGCTGAAGGAAACCTTAGCTAAGAAAGATCTCAGGCAGAGAATCATATGTTCTTTTGGTAGGAGGCTCATTCTGTATAATTGTGACTACTGAGAGCATAGGAAGGGATACTGATAAAGGCCTCCTACATTCTGGAATAGCTGTAATGTAACCAAAACAACATAATCAATGCTGTGGGACATAGTGTTTCCTATACATTGTTTTCCCATCAGTGACCGTATGGCACATTTGTAATTTGGTTTCTCAGTTTTCATATTCCACCAGGACCTCTTTGCCACGTTCAAGAAGAATGTAATTAATATGGCCATGCATGTTTGACATGCTTTGCATGACATAAGCACACTAGAGAAAAGTCTGGCAATAAAATGACATAGTATGTAGACTAGGAGCAAGCTGGGATTGAGGATATAATGCCAATTTGCATGAAAACCAAGTCTTCTCAGCATTAATGTAGGTGGAGTATGGTTCATGACTCTTTCCTTGGATTAGTTTATAGATGACTGTCAAAATAGTTTTTGTTTTATCTCAAATGAGAAAAAGTGCAAAGATACATCTTCAAAAAACTTTTCCTCTCTATCTTCTCCCTTATGTTTGATCCTTGTATTTTAAGGATTTTGAAAAAAAGGAATTTTGTATCAAATATCAAGAAATTTTACTTTTACAACTACAAATTCATGTTACCAAGAAGAATCAAATAAAGGTAATGAAGTAGAATGATTCTGTTAAAGCCAAAAATGTTTCTGTGCAAAACTTAGTAGTTCCACTAGATGGTAGCAAATGGTTGTATTTTATACCTTTACAGTGACTGTGTTGTTTATAAGATGCTCACTTTTCTTTCTTTTTAAGATTTTATTTATTTACTTTTTAAAATAAACTCTACACCCAATGTGGAGCTAGAACTCACAACCCTGAGATCAAGAGTTGCATGCTCTACTGACTGAGCCAGCCAGGCATCCCAAAATGCTCACTTTTCTAAAATTAGAAAAACAGTTCTGGAAAAGTGAAAATTATATCTGAAATGCTGCTTCTTTTGGAGAAGGTAAAACACAGTTGAGTTCCAATCTGTAAAAGAAAATGCAGATAAAACTTCTTTTCCTCATAAAGTAGTCTCTTCAAATGGCAAGAAAACAATTCTAGGCCTGGTTTCTGGTGACTTCTGACCTGGATTTGATAAAATTTTACAGAAAGTTGTGCGTCCTGTACTATTTCTCCTACTGTTATGTGACGTATGTGCTTTGAAATGACCTTTCCCTGGAGCCGGGCAGTGGCGGTGGTACGGTGCTGAGTGCACACTGTGCCTTACCAGCAGCAGCCAGCGGAGGCACCCCTGCCATCACAGCCTGTGCGCTGCTGTAGCCACACTTGCTTCCTCTGCTCTTCCCCCCTTTGATAGCACCATGGCGATCAGCTGACTGAAGAACAGATCGCTGAATTCAAGGAAGCTTTCTCCCTATTTGACAAAGGTGGCAATGGCACCATCACAACAGAGGAATTTGGAACTGTCATGAGGTCACTGAGTCTGAAGCCAGCAGAAGCCTAATTGCAGGATATAATCAATGAGGTGGATGCTGATGGTAATGGCACCATTGACTTCTCAGAATTTTTGACTATAATGGCTAGAAAAGTGAAAGAGACAGACAGTGAAGAAGAAATATGTGAAGCATTCTGAGACTTTGACAAGGATGGGAATGGTACATCAGAGTAGCAGAACTATGTCATGTCATGACAAACTTAGGAGAAACACAAACAGATGAAGAAGTAAATGAAATGATCAGAGAAACAGATATTGATGGAGATGGACAAGTCAGCTATGAAGAGTTCATACAGATGATGACTACAAATTGAAGACCTAGTTTCAACTCCTTTGCACCCCCCCACTGCTGAAGAATCATGTTGAATCTTTTACTTACCTCTTGCAAAAAAGTTCATTTACTCATTCTCTTTCTATAAAGCAAAACTGAATGTCAAAAGTACCTCTGTCCACACACACAAAATTTGCAGGTATTGGTTGGTGGTCCTGCACCCTAAAGATCAAGCTACATGTCAGTTTTATGATATAAACACTTGTACTACCTTAATGATAAGGAAGCCCTTAGTGGACTCCTTGCAGTTCCATTTGCTAATGATTAATACACTATTTGGGCTGGCCAGTTTTTCATGCATGCAGCTTGACAATTGAGCATGGTCAGGCATTTGTATTAAAAATGAAAAAAAAATTTGAAACCTATTCAGAAGGGGTCTAGTTCACTTTGTTAGTATATATTGTCATAGCTGGTTTACTGAAAACACACATTTAAAATTGGTTTACCTCTGGTTGCTGTGCAGAAAGATGGGTGAGGGATAAAGTGTCTAGATGTAGCCCCACTTAGCAGACCCGTCCTCTTGTACTTCTGTGTGTCCTGACCCCTGGTGATGGTGACACACATCCTGGTGGCATCCTGCATGTGTTGGTTTAGCGCTGTCTGTGTTTTACCAGACTGAAATGTGTGTCAATGTGTGTCAAGCTGTCACCCTTCACACAAAATTTTTAAAAAGAAACATTTAACAAGGGAGCATCTTGGGTCTCTCTGTTTTTAAAACCTTCTGAACTATGACTTGGAGCCAGCAGAGTAGGCTGTGGCTGTGGACTTCAGCACAACCATCAACATTGCAGTTCAAGACATTGCAATTTATGTCCATTCCAAGTTGTAGATACTGGTCTTTTTTTTTTTTTTCCCAATAAAAAGACCATTAACTTAAAATAAAGTAAAATGAATTTTCCCTGGATTCCCATGGTGGGTCATGAAGCTGGTTGTGTTGAAATAAAATTTGAAATTAAGAGAACACTTGGAGGAGTTAAATTTGACAATGGAATAATAGTATAAACATTTTAAAATAAGATTTTTATCTGCTTTTGACCTTTATTTTATAAACTTTTCATTAGTTTTGCCAAGCAGAATTTCATATAGGTAGTGTGCTAGTGGTTCATGGTTTAACTAAGGTTAACCTAATTAAAAATAGACATTTCAAAAGAGGGATAGGATTGAAACAAAAGAGTGGTATCCCGTATGTGTGTGGTTTGTTTAACGATTCACCCATAGAGAGGCGTTTGGGCTGTTTCCAGAGTTTGGCTTTTACAAAGAAATTTGCTATGAACATTCATGTATAGGTTTTTGCATGAATGTAATTTTCATTCCTCTTGAATAAATACACAGGTTTGTAATCACTGAGTCATACGATGTTTACATGTGTAGTTTTAAAATAATCCATCTAATTTTTCTGTAGTGGCTGTACTGTTTTACATTTCCACCAGCAACATATTGGTGATCGAGTTTCTCAACATGCTTGTCAGCATTTGGTGCTGTCATTATTTTGTATTTTAGCCATTCTGATAGGTGTGAAGTGATATTTCATTGTAAGTTTAATTTGCATTTCCCTGATGACTAATGATATTGAACATATTTTCATGTACTTATTTATCATCTCTGTATCCTCTTTATTGAAATGTCTGTTCATACTTTTTGCCTATTTCTAATTGAACTGTTTATTTTTTCACTGTTGAGTTTTTAGTGCTCTTTGTATATCATATATACTGATTCTTTGTCAGACATGTGGCTCTGAAATATTTTGTCACAGTCTGCAGCTTGTCTTTTTGTCTTAATAGGTTTTTCACAAAGGAAAAGTTCTTAATTTTGATGAAGCCCATTTTACCAGATAAACTCTTTTACTAGATTTCTTATCTGAGATTCAGCTTGTGAAGGAACACATAATAAGACAATTATTAGAGATCCATTGTAATATATTATAATTTATAATGAGCATGTCCCATTCTGGACTAAACACTTTAATAAAAAGCACAGTTTACCTATATTCTTGTGAGTAAAAAATACTTATGCACATCTTTTATTTCTATCTTCTACCTCAATTAGATTGAAAGTTTTTTGAGGGTAAGGATTGTGTTCATTCATCCTGAATCCTCTTTGAAGTTGAGTATAGGTTCTCACACAGAACAAGTGTTCAACAAATATATTTTAATATTCCATCAAGGCATCATGGCAGGGTATTAAGAGGTAGAGTTTGAAATACTGAGTTAAAATTCTGGCTTTGCCTCCTTGCCTGCAGTGAAAAAATTGGGTCAGTTATTTCACTTCTTTGGGCTTCAATTTCCTTATCTAACATTTTGGATAATAGTATCAATGGGCTTGCCATGGGGTTCAAATGAGATCACATATGTAAGGCACCCAGTAAGGTGCTAGATATTTATTAGAGTGTGTGTAAATGGTAACTATTGCAATTATCAGGATTTCAGCTTCATAAATCCTAAAGCAGGGATTATAAGGACTCAGATTACAGGGGTTGAGTGTATGAATAGATACCATGTGATGTGAACTGAACTGTATGAAAAATTCTGATTATTTTAAACCAGACATTCAAAAGAAAGCATAATTTTATTAATTGACACTGTCATCTAGTACAAAATTCTATGGTTTGGTGGTTATATCAAGGCCATTTTAAAAATATAGTTTATGCAGTTACAAGTTGAGGAATCTTTGAACCTGAATAAAGAGCAAATGTTTATAAAAATTTATTAATGCATGGAAGAAAAGTTATCCAATAATTAAAATTTATTCTAAAATATTTGTACATTTTATTGAATGTTGCATTTCCTCATAAGCATAATATAATAAGCTGAATTAAGTGTCTCTGCTTAAGTGTAAGGTAAATTTAATCGAGTGGTGAATATCAAATTAACAGAAAATTACAGAGCAAAACACAAATATTTAAGTCAGTTAATGACTTAGCATTAGCTAAGAGATTTCATTTTACCTATGTTTCAATTAACAATATACCTATATTTGCAGTTCAGAAATTGCTTCTCTTATGTTGTTATAGTTAACAATTTATATCAACACAAGTTTCAGTTACATATTCTTGTAATCATTTTAATTTTCAAGAGTTGCAGAATTTGATTTCATTCATCTTTAGCAAATGCTTCTTGAATCTTTTGATTACATGAGGCTATGATTAACAAGACCCCCCCCCCAGATCATTTGTATGCATATGACAGTTTGGGAAACTCTGCTATAGCTGTAAAAGACAATCTGCAGGAATTATGGAATTTAGCTGGAGGTTAACTTTCTGCTGCCCAGGTAAAGAAGACTGAACGGCTACTTGGATATTAAAATTTTTTTGAACACAAAGCTCTAATTTAGTGTTTCTCAAAGTGTGCCCCTTTGACCACCTGGGCCTAACCTACCCAGGCACCTTGTTACAGATTCCAGGACAAGCTCCAGATAAGCTGAATCAGAATTTCCTGAACTGCAGCTCAAGAATCTACATCTTTAACAAGTACTTTAGGTGATTCATCTGTAAAGTTTGAGAATTTATATTTCTTGTTTTTGTACTCTGTCACTCTGAATGTAGTTTAGACCAAAGTTTACTGACTACATCATGGCAAATAGGTTATATACTGTGAAACAGCAGAGGCTACCATGCCACTGTACTTCTGTCCCAACAGTATTTCACACTGGGCTAAATTCCTAATTGTCATGGCCTAAGATGGGTGGTGGCTTCCAATTTGTCAGCAGTTCATAACCACACTTAGTCTCCACTCTGAAAAATTATACAAATGTACAACATGGACATTCTGTGCTTCCTTCTTGGCCTTCAGTTGAGAAAAAGAGATACTGTCCACTATGGCCAGGCAGGGAAAAACCTGGGGGAATAAATATCTCCAACTTCTCTTTTTTCCCACCCTCCAATCCCCTGCCTGTGCCTCTGATTGGCCTAACCCAAGCAGAACCCAGAGCATAAGGGAGTCAGGTGATACATTCCATGAAGATTAGTATAAGGTACAGGGGAGGAAGGAATAAAATGGAGGGGAAACAGAATATTCAGCATACTCATTTAAAATACCTCAAATGTAGTACTGTCATGGTATAATGTATATCATGAATTGGTTAAAGCAACATTTTGTAAGGAGTGTATGAATCAGAGTGAGGATAGGTATGAGGAAGCTTTTTTACTTGGTTTTGCCCATTCTCTGCTCCAAAATATTTACTGCTATTGCCAAGTAGGGTCCAGTCAGGAAACCCATTTATAACATGTCTAGAGGGTCTCTATAACCTTGATCTTTAGGTAAAGAATACAAAAGAATGATGAATACATTTGATTTAATGGGACCCATAAACATTTCAGTATATAATGAATATTGCATAATTATATGCAACCACTATAAATTAAATGAAGTAGGTTCTGATTATTTTCCAGTTAACATCTCAAGGAACAGATGAAAACCCCTTCTTAGGAGTGGCCAAAAGAATGTTCTCTCTTGTGCTAATGTCTAGATTTTTCTTCTTGCATGGCCCACTCTGTTGGTTAAGATGTAACTTCTGTTGCCTATAACAGAAATGCAAATTCAAGAAATGTAAATTAACAATGGCTTAAAGAAGACAGAAATCCATCTTTCTTTTAGGTAGTAGTCCCTGAGTGGTATGGCAAAACTGTTCTACATGGTTGTACAGGGATTCAGTCCCTTTTATCTTGTTCCTCTGTCCCTCCTCTGTTCTTGTCTATAAAGTTCAAGGTGGCTGGCCATAATATTCATGTTCCAGACAGCAGGATGAAAGAAGTCACAAGAGGGAGGGAAGGAGAATATGCTCCCCCCATTAAGGGTGAGAGGGAAGGAGAATATGCTCCCCCCATTAAGGGTGAGATCTAAAGTTTGCACACATAACTTCTCTTCATATTCTGTTGGCCAGAAATTTATCACATGAGTATGCATAGCAGCAAAAGAGGCTCAGGAATTCAGACTTTAGTTGGGCAGTCATAGAAAGCATACAATTTGGTTATATCGAAATGGATCACAGACTAAAATGTAAAATGCAAAACTATAAAATTCCTAGGAGATAACATATGAGAAAATCTGGGTGACCTAGCGTTTGGTGATGACTTTTTAGATGTAACACCAAGGACACATCCATGAAAGAAGGAATTGGCAAGCCGGACTTCATTAAAATGAAAAATTTCTGCTCTTTGGAGGACACTCTCAAGAGAGAAAAAGAGAAGCCACAGACTGGGAAAAATATTTGTAAAAGATATATATGGTAAAGAACTGTTATCCAAAATATACAAAGAACTCTTAAAAGTCAAGAATAGGGAAACAAACAATCCAATTTAAAAATGGGCCAAAGACCTTAACAGACAATTTACCAAAGAGGATATACAAATGGAAAATTAGCATTTGAAAAGATGCTCCTTATCATATGTCATCAGGGAAATGCAAATTAAAGCAACAATGAGATACCACTGCACACCTATTAGAATGGCCAAGATCGAGAACACTGACAATATCAAAAACTGATGAGGATGGGGAGCAACAGGAACTCTCATTAATTGCTGACTGAAATGCAAAATGCGACAGCCACTTTGGATAACAGTTTGGTGGTTTCTTAGAAAACCAAACACAATTTTACCATGCAATCTAGCAGTTGCATTCTTTGGTATTTATTCGAATGAATTGAAAATATCCACACAAAAACCTGCATGTAGATGTTTATAGCAGCTTAATTCATAACTGCTAAAACATGGGAAGCAACTGAGATGTCCTTCAGTATGTGAATGGATAAACTGTGGTGCATCCAGACAACGGAATATTATTATTTTTTTAAGATTATTTATTTGAGAAAGAGTGTGGGCATGGGTGGAGGGGCAGAGGGAGAGGGAGAATCCTGAAGCAGACTCCCCGCTTAGCGCAGAGCCCAATGCAAGGTTCCGTCCCAGGACTCTGAGATCATGACCTGGGCTGAAATCAAGAGTAGGCTGCTTAATCAGTTGAGCCACCCATGTGCCCCTGCACAATGGAATATTATCCAGTGCTAAACTGAAATGAGCTATCAAGCTACATAGACACATGGGGGAAACTTAAATGCATATTACCAAGTGAAAGAAGCCAATCTGAAAAGGCTACATGTTATATGATTCTAACTATATGACCTTTTAGAAAAAGCAAAACTATGGAGATAGTAAAAGGAAGAGTGGTTGACAGGGCTTAGGAGGGAGACAGGGATGAATAGGGAGAGAACAGAGGATTTTTAGGGCAGTGAAAATACTCTATATGATACTGTGATACTGTGTTGTATGTGTATACCTTTGTCCAAACCCATAGAATGTACAAGACCAAGAGTGAATTGTAATGTAAACCATGGACTTTGGATGATAATGAGGTGTCAGTGTAGGTTCATCAGTTGTAATAAATATCCCTCTCTGGTAGGGGATATCGATAATGGGGATAATGCATGTGTGGGGGCAGGGAGTATATGAGAAATCTCTGTACCTTCCCCTCAGTTTTGTTGTGAACCTAAAACTGCTTTAAAAAATAAAGTCTAGGGGTGCCTGGGTGGCTCAGTCATTAAGCGTCTGCCTTCGGCTCAGGTCATGATCTCAAGGTCCTGGGATTGAGCCCTGCATCGAGCTCCCTGCTCCATGGGGAGCCTGCTTCTCCCTCTCCCACTCCCCCTGCCTTGTATTCCCTCTCCAGCTGTGTCTCTCTCTGTCAAATAAATAAAATCTTTAAAAAAAATAAAGTCTATTTAAAAAAAATGAAGATACTGGGTGATAAAAGGCCATAGATTAAGGCAGGTCATCTAATTCAATTCCTTTATTTTACATTTGGGAAGAGTGAGGCCTAGAGAGAGTGATGACTTAACTAATACCGTACAACCAATTAACAATGGAACCAGAATACTCCTGGCTCTGACTCGGGGATCCTTTTGGGGGCATGAAAGAAAAACCTGACTACACAGTTGATTAGAATCTCTATCTGACAAGATCATACCCAGCCTTCTAGGCCTGACACAACTCATTATCTCTCTGGGAGTCCTGAGCAGGTTTCTTTGTATTTACATGGAGTCCTCGCAGTCAGCATTTTCATATGGAGAACATAAGGCTGAATGAGCCTCCTGCTAAGCTTCACAGTTAGTAAGAAGCTAGCCAAAGCCTGGATCCTGGGTCTCTTGAATCCATTCCTCACTGTACCTCATGCCCCTCTTTCCAAAAGAGATACCTTTCTCCTTCACTTAAATGTGTAATATGGAGCAGCCACTCAAGGCACAAGATTCTAGAACATTCAGTGGCAACACCACATACCCGTCGCCTCTCTGCAACCTGTTTTCATGCCACAACACACAGCTTTCTTCTCTGTGCTTCTGGAGCTTTGCCTGTATCAATCATGGCCAATCCAAAAAATTGGATTACATAGAATAAAGGGAGGGTGGATGTTGGGGGACAACCAGCAGCCTCTTCCAAACCTGGGTTTCTGTAGTCTTCCTCTGGATCTTTTGCCACTGTTGCCACTTAAGCATCAGCCTTAGAACGTCACTTATTGTATCAGGGCCCTTGGTATTTGTGTGGGAAATGCTCGGTCTTTGCCCTAAGTTTAGATTTTAAGTGTTACAATCTTTATATTGCTAAGGAAATTTAAAGTTTTGCTTCTTGCCAATATATTGTATCTGTTGCTCTAGTTTTTTAACTGAAAAGTGTTTCTCATTCTGTTTGAGGGTCTGCAGTTTTTGTCCATTATTCACCTAAACCTCCTGTTCTCTAGTTTTTCTGGTCATAAGCTACTGTGTTTATGTGTGACCAGCAATTTTGCTCCTTTGTATGAGGATGTTTTGGTTATTTCTTTGTTTATTCCTCAGGAATAGTTAATAAGTGTCTACTGTGCTCTGGGCAGTATGTGAACAATTGGATAGTAAACAAGACAAGCACAGTTTTTGCCCTCATGAAATTCATGGTCCAATGGGAGAAACAAAAATAAACATTATATATATGTGTATATATATGTACACACACGTATACATATACATATGGGTGGGAAGGTCAGGGAAGTTAAGCTGAGACCTAACAGGTGAGTATGGATGAACTGGAAGAAGAGAGAAGAATAGGCTTGGCAGAGAGAACAGCATGGATTAAGGTTCTGAGGAGGAAAAGAACTTAATAAAAATTACAAAAACTGAAAGTAGTTGAGTTTTAATGGAACAAAGTGGAAAGTGGTACAAGATGAGATTAAAGAGGTTGTCAGTAGCTTGTTTAAGGCTTGAAATTCATGGAAGGCTGTGGATATCATTGTGGATTTTATTCTAAGAGCCATGGGAATTTGAAGAATTTTAAGTAGGAGAGCCATATGATGTAGCTTACATTTAAAAAAAAAATGTTCATTGGCTGCCATGTGGAAAGTGAATAGCAGGAAGGCCAGAGTGGAAGCAAGGGGACCAGCTCAGAGTATGTCAGATTAGTGCAGGTGCATGATGATGGTGCTTGATCTAGGGTGGTGGTAATAGAGATGTGTTTGGGTCATATTTTTGAGGTACATTCAGTGGGATATGGCAGTGGACATATATGAGGAAGAAGAAGTAATCAAGAATATCTGTCAGGTTTTCAAGTTTAAATATGGGCTGGATGTGGTGGCTTTTTCTGAGATAGGTAAAAGAGAAAGTATTACAAGTTTTACAGAAAGAGCAAGAGAAACTTCTTGATTGGGTCTGGAGTAAAAATAGCCTTCCCTAATGGGTTAAAATCTATTCCTGGACACAGCAGATCAAGAGTTTATATTTAATCATAGTTCCTCGATTTTAACAGGCCATGAATTTTAAAATGTTACATTGATTTATCTCAGTTTTTCATAAAGAAAGGAATAGTATCATGTTAGATGTATATATGTATGTAACACACATCAGTTGAACTGTTAAAATGTGGAAAATACATCCTAGATTTGAGGAAATGTAATATTTCAAATCCACTACCATGTGTTAGAATTGTAAATAAAGGATAATAGTAAAGGACAGACACAAATAAAAATTTATTTTTAACTTCTAAAATAGTTCCAGGAAAGCATTTCACAACTTTCGAGGAGAGTATATGTAATTGTCTATTGAATATGTTTATTGAATGTCTCATGAGTACCTCAGGGTTCTAGGTGTTTGGAAAGGAATTCACTCTTTCCTCTTAATCCTGAGCCTGCTTCTTCAGCTAAACCTCCTATTTTGGTTAATGGCACCACCATCCTCTCAGTTTTTTCTTTCATTCATTTATTATTTTATTCAACATATATTTATTGAGCTCTTACTAGCAGCTAGGGACTGTGTTCTCAAACCTCTTTTTATATCTCTTATCTTTCTGAGGGATTCAAGAGTTGTGGTAGCTTGGCCATGTGACTTGCTTTGGCCAGTGGGACAATAGAAAATGTGCTACAAGTAGAGACTTAAAAAAAAAGTGCTTGCATAATGGGGCTTGACCTGTCTTGCTGCTCTTGGGAACTCTGTGATTATGACTGTGTGAATAAGCCTGCTGGATGATGACAGTCATGTGGCCAAGCTCTTCATATTACCCCATCTGACATCAGGTCAACAGCCAGACATGGGAATGAGGCCACTCTAGATTATGTAGCCCAGCCAAGCTGGCCCGGACCAGAAGAACTGCCAGGACAATTCACAGAAATGTGAGAAATAGTATATGCTTGTAGTTTTAAGCACTAAGTTGTGCGGTGGTTTGTTATATAGCAAAATCTAACTGATAGAAGAGTCATGGACTCTTTCCTTAGTAACTCTGTAGGAGTGGTGGGTGAAGGAGTGTGGTTTCACATTTGTGTTCTGACATCTATTATTTTGATGCCTTGGGCAAGAAGAACCCCATTCCAGCATCCTGTGATGTTAGATGTTGGCTTCTGCAGTTTTACAGAAGAAAAAACTGAGGCTCAAAAAGGTTAAGTAGCTTGGAGGCGGAGCAAGATGGCGGAGGAGTAGGAGACCTAGATTTCGTCTGGTCTCAGGAATTCAGCTGAATAGGGATCAAACCATTCTGAACACCTACGAACTCAACAGGAGATCGAACAGGAGAGTAGCAACAACTCTCTGAACAGAGAAGCGACCACTTACTGGAAGGTAGGGCGTGCGGAGAAGTGAATCCGAGGCGATATTCGGGAGGATAGACGGCGGGGGAGGGGCCTCCGCCGGCCGCTTCTGGCAAGTGCTAGAGCCGCGGAGCACAAAATCGGACCTTTTAGAAGTTGGCTCGGCGGAGGGACGTCGCTGCAGTGGCTAAGCGGGGGGTGGAATCCTCCCGGGACAGTGTGGTCTCAGGACCCTTGGGGTCACAGAGAGACCGGGGGTGCCTGAGTGCGCCAGAGCTCCCAGGTATCGGAGCAGGGAAGCCGGCTGCAGATACAGAGCAGAGTCGCGGGCTCTCAGCTCGGGGTTGCCATAAACTGTGATCTGCGGCCCAGTCGGGGCACGGCTCCCCCAGCAGGGACCCAACAAGCAGCAGATCCGGGGAGACTCCCCTTCCTTCCCGGGGAGGAGCGGTGCGGGAACGCACTGCAGGGATCTGCTGGGTTTGGAGACTCCGCGCGGGGTCGGGTGCCAGAGATAGCAGCGCTCGATTACGGGCCGGGTGAGCACGGAGTGCGGCCGGAGACCGGGGACACCGAAGTGATTGCTTTTCTCTGGGGGCACACTGAGGAGCGGGGCCCCGAGTTCTCAGCTCCTCCGAGTGGAGATTGGGAGGCCACCATTTCTGCCCTGGTCCTCCAAAGCTGTACCGAGAGCTTGCAGGGAACAAAAGCTCCTGAGAGCAAACCGGAGCAGCTTCCTTAGCCCGGACCGACAAGGGCGGGGCAATTCCGCCTCCGGCAAAGACATTTGGAAACCACAGCAACAGGCCCCTCCCCCAGAAGATCAGCACAAACAGCCAGCAAGCCAAGACCAAGTTGATGGATCAAGGAGAATAGGAGAACTCCAGCGCTAGGGGAATACTGCACATAGATTCATGACTTTTTTTTTTTTTTGCTTTTTTTTTTTACCATGATTCATTATTTCATCAAAGTTAATTTTTGTTGAGTGTTTTATTTTTCTTTTTCCCTTTTTCAACCAATATCTTATAAATCCCTTTTTTAAAAAAAAAAAACATTTTTTATTTTTCATTTGTAGAGTCATATTTTATCCCTTCATAGTAGTTACCCTTATTTTTGGCATATATATATAAGTTGTTCTCTCTTTAAAATTTTGAGGTACAGTTTCTTCTAACAGATCAAAATATACCCTAAATCACTAGTGTATGGCTTTGTTCTAGTCTCCTGCCTGATCACATTCTCTCCCTTTTTCCTTTTTTTTTTCTTTTCTTAAATCTTCTTTCTTTTTTCAAACAACTTATCTTACCAAGTCCTTTTATAAAATCTTTTATAATTTTCATCTTTACAGTCATCTTCCATCCCTTCATTGTATCAACCCTTATTTTGTACATATATGTCTTTCTTCCTTTAAAATTTTAGGAGGCACTTTCTTCTAACAGACCAAAATACGCCCAAAATCTAGTGTGTGGCACTGATCTATGCACTAGCCTGATCATATTTGATCATATTCTGCCTTTTTTGTATTGTTTTGTTTTTGTTTTTATCTTTTTTTTTCTTTTTCTCTTTCTTTTTTCTTTCTTTCCCTTTCTTTTCCCCTGGTTTCAGGTCTTTTCTGATTTGTATACAGTATATTTGCTGGGGACGTTGTAAACCTGTTAGCATTTTGTTCTCTCATTCATCTATTCTCCTCTGGACAAAATGACAAGACGAAAGAAATCACCTCAGCAAAAAGAACAAGAGGTAGTACCGTCAGCCAGGGACCTACTCAATACGGACATTAATACAATGTCGGACCTAGAGTTCAGAATCATGACTTTAAAGATACTAGCTGGGCTTGAAAAAAGCGTGGAAGTTATTAGAGAAACCCTTTCTGGAGAAATAAAAGAACTAAAATCTAACCAAATCGAAATCAAAAAGGCTATTGATGAGGTGCAATCAAAAATGGGGGCACTAAATGCTAGGATAAATGAGGCAGAAGAGAGAATCAGCGATATAGAAGACCAAATGATGGAAAATAAAGAGGCTGAGAAAAAGAGAGAGAAACAACTACAGGATCACGAGGGCAGAATTCGAGAGATAAGTGATATGATAAGACGAAACAACATTAGAATAATTGGGATCCCAGAAGAAGAAGAAAGAGAGAGAGGGGCAGAAGGTATATTGGAGCAAATTATAGCAGAGAACTTCCCTAATGTGAGGACGGAAACAGGCATTAAAATCCAGGAGGCACAGAGAACCCCTCTCAAAATCAATAATAATAGGTCAACACCCCGACATCTAATAGTAAAACTTACGAGTCTCAGAGACAAAGAGAAAATCCTGAAAGCAGCTCGGGAGAAGAGATATGTAACCTACAATGGTAGAAACATTAGATTGGCAACAGACCTATCCACAGAGACCTGGCAGGCCAGAAAGGACTGGCAAGATATCTTCAGAGCACTAAACGAGAAAAATATGCAGCCAAGAATACTATGTCCAGCTAGGCTATCATTGAAAATAGAAGGAGAGATAAAAAGCTTCCAGAACAAACAAAAACTAAAGGAATTTGCAAACACAAAACCAGCCCTCCAAGAAATATTGAGAGGGGTCCTCTAAGCAAAGAGAGAACCTAAAAGCAGCAAAGAGCAGAAACGAACACAGACAACAGACAGTTAACAGTCACCTTACAGGTAATACAATAGCACTAAATTCATACCTTTCAATAGTGACCCTGAATGTAAATGGGCTAAATGCCCCAATCAAAAGACATAGGCTATCAGATTGGATTAAAAAACAAGACCCATCCATATGCTGTCTGCAAGAGACTAATTTTAGACCCAAAGACACCCCCAGATTGAAAGTGAGGGGGTGGAAAACCATTTACCATGCTAATGGACACCAAAAGAAAGCTGGGGTGGCAATCCTTATATCAGACAAACTAGATTTTAAAACAAAGACTGTAATAAGAGATGAGGAAGGACACTATATCCTACTTTAAGGGTCCATCCAACAAGAAGATCTAACAATTGTAAATATCTGTGCCCCGAACATGGGAGCAGCCAATTATATAAGGCAATTAATAACAAAAGCAAAGAAACACATTGACAACAATACAATAATAGTGGGGGACTTTAACACCCCCCTGACTGAAATGGACAGATCATCTAAGCAAAAGATCAACAAGGATATAAAGACTTTAAGTGACACACTGGACCAAATGGACTTCACAGACATATTCAGAACATTCCATCCCAAAGCAAAGGAATACACATTCTTCTCTAGTGCCCATGGAACATTCTCCAGAATTGATCACCTCCTAGGTCACAAATCAGGTCTCAATCGGTACCAAAAGATTGGGATCATTCCCTGCATATTTTCAGACCACAATGCTTTGAAACTAGAACTCAACCACAAGAGGAAAGTCGGAAAGAACTCAAATACATGGAGGCTAAAGAGCATCCTACTAAAGAATGAATGGGTCAACCAAGAAATTAAAGAAGAATTAAAAAAATTCATGGAAACCAATGAAAATGAAAACACAACTGTTCAAAATCTTTGGGATACAGCAAAGGCAGTCCTGAGAGGAAAGTATATAGCAATACAAGCCTTTCTCAAGAAACAAGAAAGGTCTCAAATACACAACCTAACCCTACACCTAAAGGAGCTGGAGAAAGAACAGCAAATAAAGCCTAAACCCAGCAGGAGAAGAGAAATCATAAAGATCAGAGCAGAAATCAATGAACTAGATACCAAAAGAACGGTAGAACAGATCAACGAAACTAGGAGCTGGTTCTTTGAAAGAATTAACAAGATTGATAAACCCCTGGCCAGACTGATCAAAAAGAAAAGAGAAATGACCCAAATCAACAAAATCATGAATGAAAGAGGAGAGATCACAACCAACACCAAAGAAATACAAACAATTATAAGAACATATGATGAGCAACTCTATGCCAGCAAATTAGATAACCTGGAAGAAATGGGTGCATTCCTAGAGATGTATCAACTACCAAAATTGAACCAGGAAGAAATAGAAAACCTGAACAGACCTATAACCACTAAGGAAATTGAAACAGTCATCAAAAATCTCCCAAGAAACAAAAGCCCAGGGCCAGATGGCTTCCCAGGGGAATTCTATCAGACATTTCAAGAAGAATTAATACCTATTCTCCTGAAAATGTTCCAAAAAATAGAAATGGAAGGGAAACTTCCAAACTCATTTTATGAGGCCAGCATTACCTTGATCCCAAAACCAGACAAAGACCCCATCAAAAAAGAGAATTACAGACCAATATCCTTGATGAACATGGATGCAAAAATTCTCACCAAAATACTAGCCAACAGGATCCAACAGTACATTAAAAGGATTATTCACCACGACCAAGTGGGATTTATCCCTGGGCTGCAAGGCTGGTTCAACATCCGCAAATCAATCAACGTGATACAATACATTAACAAAAGAAAGAACAAGAATCATATGATCCTCTCAATAGATGCAGAAAAAGCATTTGACAAAGTACAGCATCCTTTCTTGATCAAAACTCTTCAGAGTATAGGGATAGAGGGTACCTACCTCAATATCATAAAAGCCATCTATGAAAAACCTACAGCGAATATCATCCTCAATGGGGAAAGGCTGAGAGCTTTTCCCCTAAGGTCAGGAACGCGGCAGGGATGTCCACTCTCACCACTGCTATTCAACATAGTATTAGAAGTCCTAGCCACAGCAATTAGACAACAAAAAGAAATCAAAGGCATCCAAATCGGCAAAGAGGAAGTCAAACTCTCACTCTTTGCAGATGATATGATACTGTATGTGGAAAACCCAAAAGACTCCACCCCAAAACTGCTAGAACTCATACAGGAATTCAGTAAAGTAGCAGGATATAAAATCAATGCACAGAAATCAGTGGCATTCCTATACACCAACAACAAGACAGAAGAGAGACAAATCAAGGAGTCGATCCCATTTACAATTGCACCCAAAACCATTAGATACCTAGGAATAAATCTAACCAAAGAGGCAAAGGATCTGTACTCAGAAAACTATAAAATACTCATGAAAGAAATTGAAGAAGACACAAAGAAATGGAAAAACGTTCCATGCTCATGGATTGGGAGAATCAACATTGTGAAGATGTCAATGCTACCTAGAGCAATCTACACATTCAATGCAATCCCCATCAAAATACCACCCACTTTTTTCAAAGAAATGGAACAAATAATCCTAAAATTTGTATGGAACCAGAAGAGACCCAGAATAGCCAGAGGAATACTGAAAAAGAAAAGCAAAGCTGGCGGCATCACAATTCCGGACTTCCAGCTCTATTACAAAGCTGTCATCATCAAGACAGTATGGTACTGGCACAAAAACAGACACATCGATCAATGGAACAGAATCGAGAGCCCAGAAATGGACCCTCAACTCTATGGTCAACTTATCTTTGACAAAGCAGGAAAGAATGTCCAATGGAAAAGAGACAGTCTCTTCAACAAATGGTGTTGGGAAAATTGGACAGCCACATGCAGAAGAATGAAACTGGACCATTTCCTTACACCACACACAAAAATAGACTCCAAATGGTTGAAAGACCTAAACGTGAGATAGGAGTCCATCAAAATCCTAAAGGAGAACACAGGTAGCAACCGCTTCGACCTCAGCCGCAGCAACTTCTTCCTAGAAACATCACCAAAGGCACGGGAAGCCAGGGCAAAAATGAACTATTGGGATTTCATCAAGATAAAAAGCTTTTGCACAGCAAAAGAAACAGTCCACAAAACCAAAAGACAACCGACAGAATGGGAGAAAATATTTGCAAATGACATATCAGATAAAGGGCTAGTAACCAAAATCTATAAAGAACTTATCAAACTCAACACCCAAAGAACAAATAATCCAATCAAGAAATGGGCAGAAGACATGAACAGACATTTTTCCAAAGAAGACATCCAAATGGCCAACAGGCACATGAAAAAGTGCTCAACATCGCTGGGCATCAGGGAAATCCAAATCAAAACCTCAATGAGATACCACCTCACACCCGTCAGAATGGCTAAAATTAACAAGTCAGGGAACGACAGATGTTGGCGGGGATGTGGAGAAAGGGGAACCCTCCTACACTGTTGTTGGGAATGCAAGCTGGTGCAACCCCTCTGGAAAACAGTATGGAGGTTCCTCAAACAGTTGAAATTAGAGCTACCGTTCGATCCAGCAATTGCACTACTGGGTATTTACCCCAAAGATACAAATGTAGGGACCCGAAGGGGTACGTGTACCCCAATGTTTATAGCAGCAATGTCCACCATAGCCAAACTGTGGAAAGAGCCAAGATGCCCATCGACAGATGAATGGATAAAGAAGATGTAGTATATATACACAATGGAATATTATGCAGCCATCAAAAGGAATGAGATCTTGCCATTTGCAACGACGTGGATGGAACTGGAGGGTGTTATGCTGAGTGAAATAAGTCAATCAGAGAAAGACATGTATCACATGACCTCACTGATATGAGGAATTCTTAATCTCAGGAAACAAACTGAGGGTTACTGGAGTGGTTGGGGGTGGGAGGGATGGGGTGGCTGGGTGATAGACATTGGGGAGGGTATGTGCTACGGTGAGCACTGTGAATTGTGTGAGACTGTTGAATCACAGTTCTGTACTTCTGAAACAAATAACGCAACACATTTTAAGAAAAAGGAAAAAGAAGAAGATAACAGGAGAGGAAGAAAAGGGGAGTATGTCAGAGGGGGAGACGAACCATGAGAGATGATGTACTCTGAAAAACAAACTGAGGGTTCTAGAGGGGAGGGGGGTAGGGGGATGGGTTAGCCTGGTGATGGGTATTGAGGAGGGCACGTTCTGCATGGAGCACTGGGTGTTATGAACAAACAATGAATCATGGAACACTGCACCAAAAACTAATGATGTAATATATGGTGATTAACATAACAATAAAAAATTAAAAAAAAAAAAGGTTAAGTAGCTTGTTTAAGGCCACACAACTATTATGTTGGAGAGCTGTGATTTGAATTTAGTTCTTTTTGAATCCAAAGCCCTTGTTTTTTTTCTGTAATATCAAACTACATTTGGCAAATATTCTGGATTAATGTTATGAAGAACGTAGTATGATTCCACACAGGCTAAGATGTTTCCAAATAACTTTAATACTTCTGTAAAACAAAACAAAACAAAACAAAACGAAACAAAACAAAAACTTCCAAAACCTGTATGTCATATTGAACATTTGGTGTGGTTAAGAGACTCTTAGCTAAATAGTACTTAATACATTTCAATTCTAAAGCACTGGATTTATTATTTGCTTTTAACTAAACAGATGTTTGTATTTACATGTTCTTTTATAAATAAATGTCTGTGAAGTACATTATAAGTACTTGAGATGGTTACATTTTCATTTAAGGAAGAGTCCCTTCATTCTGTCTCTGCAGCCTGTTTACTTATTCTCTTACACTTCCATTTCGCATTTATGCTCAATCCTAAGCAGGCTAATACTATATTTCTCTTTCTAGTTTTTCTTTCTTTCTTTCTTTCTTTCTTTTTCTTTCTTTCTTTCTTTCTTTCTTTCTTTCTTTCTTTCTTTCTTTCTTTTTCTTTCTTTCTTTCTTTCTTGTGCAGTTTCAATTACTTCAGAGAATGAAGTAGATCCTGTGGGGTGCACAAACTCCTGTCTGGATATAAATTGAGAGCTTAAAAACATTTAAAAATATATTTATTTATATCATATTTATAAAAGCTTTAATTTTTAAAGTAATTCCTGAAGGACTTTGATTATAAAAGGCAAAGCATATGCTTGAATAATGTAGTCCAATACAGTGATTTTTTCCCATTTTGTTGAAATATTATATTAATATAAATGTATTTCATTACACATGTAGAGAGTATAAATTTTTACTGACCACAGACTTGAAGGGGGTGAGGACTCAATCTTGAACTCTCTTTCTACTAGAAAATATAATCTAGTCAGTTGCCAGTAAACTAAGTCCCTTCTAGCCTCTTTTTTTCATGTCATTTCAAATTAAAACTCTCTGAGTTTTATATCTTTCTCTTTTCTCCATGAGCTCTTAATTCATTTTTTTATTATTTTCAATTAGCCAACATATCATTAGTTTTTGATGTAGTGTTCAATGATTCATTAGTTGCATATAACACCCAGTGCTCATCACCACATGTGCCCTCCTTAATGCCCATCATCTGGCTACCCCATCCCCCCACCCCCTCCCTGCTGAAACCCTCAGTTTGTTTCCTGGAGTCCAGAGTCGCTCATGGTTCATCTCCCTCTCTGGTTTCTCCCCCTTCAGTTTTCCCTCCCTTCCCCTATGGCCCTCTGTGCTATTCCTTATGTTCCACATGTGAGTGAAACCATATGATAATTGTCTTTCTCTGCTTGACTTATTTCACTTAGTGTAATCCCCCATGAGCTCCTAATTCTATTCTATTTCTCTTACAGAATTTTATCCTAATTTATTTTATGTTTAGAAGTCTTTTTTAAAAAATATTTTATTTATTTATTTGAGAGAGAGAGAGCGAGCCAGAGAGCATAAGCAGTGGAGGGAGCAGCAGAGGGAGAGGGAGAAGCAGACTCCCCACTGAGCATGGAGCCCAATGTGGGACTCGATCCCAGGATCCTGGGATCATGACCTGAGCTGAACGTAGACGTTTAACTGACTGAGCCATCCAGGCACCCCATGTTCAGAAGTCTTATTACTTCTCTGCAGAAATGGACATAAATGAATAGTTAAATAAAATTCTGTGTCCTTTGTGGGGCTGAAAACTACCTTGCGGATTAAGTTAAATTCTCTCACAGGCATTTTCTTTAATAAATCCTTGCACATTGAATCCTGTCTTGGCATATGCTTCTGCGAGGACCTGGATTCACACATTTGTCTTTCACTTTTTGATTCATAGGAATCTTTTCTGTAGTCTAAGCATGAGCCCTTTGTTTGTTATATGTATTACAACTGTCTTTCCCAGTCTGAGGTTTGCCTTTTCACCCTTTTACTGGTGTCTTTTGATGAAAAATTGATCTTAATTTTAATGCAGTGTAACTTATTAATGGTTATTGTTTTTTCTGTCTGGTTTAAAAATCTTATTGTCCTATGCGTACATTATGAAGATAATCTCCTAAATTATCTTCTAGAAGATTTATTTTCTTATTTCATATTTAGATCCAGTAGATTTCTGAATGTATTTTTGTATATTGTTTGAGGTAAGAGTCAACTTTCTTATATTTTCCATGTAGATATTAATTTGACTCAGCACCATTTATTGAAAATGCTCCCCTTTCGCCTCTGCTCTGCAGTACCACCTTTGTCATAAATCAAGTGTCTGTATATGTATAAGAGTTTGTTTCTGGACTTTCAATTCTGTTCCATTGTTCTATTTTTCTTTGTGCCAATAACATGATGCCTTAATTTCTGTAGCTATGGAGTAAGTTGATGTCCAATAGAGTGACTTCTCCCACCTGGTTTTTCAAGAGTGTGTTGATTGTTTGATTTCTTTGTTACTAATTTCTGCCCTTATTTTTTCCCTTAATTCTACTTTTTGGCTTTAATTTGCTCTTTCTTTTTCTAACTTCTTGAAATGCTTAGATCATTGTTTTTACAGGTTTTTTTTTTCTAATAGATGTGTTTAATTCTGTGAATTTCCTTCTTAAACACAGCTTTAGCTGCATCCATAAGATTTGATACATTGTTTTTTGAAATTATCATTCAGTTGAAAATACTTTCTGATTTTTGTTGTGATTGCTCCTTTGAATCACACATAGGTCATTTAATTAAGTACTGCTTAATATCCAAATATATGAAAGATTTTATAGCTATCCTTTTTGTTATTTATTTCTAGCTTAATTCTATTGTGATCAGAGAAAATGCATTCATCATGCTTTTTAAATGTTCTGAGTGTGCTTGAGAAGGATGTATACTCTGCAGTTTTGGGATTCAGTGCCCTACATATATAAATTAGGTCAAGTTTGTTAGCCATGCTTTTCAAAGCTTCTCCTTAAGGATTTTTAAAATCTGGTTTTTCTATGAGTTAGTGAGACAGATAAGTTAAATTATCCCACTAAGATTACAGATGTGTCTTTTATCCTTTAGTTATGTCAAGTTTTGCTTTATGTATTTTTGAAGGTGTGTTATAAGATGTATGACAATTTAGAATTGTTATATCTTCATAGTAAATGGAATCATTTTTTGTTTTTGTTTTTTTTAAAAGATTTTATTTATTTATTTGACAGAGAGAGAGAGACACAGCCAGAGAGGGAACACAAGCAGTGGGAGTGGGAGAGGGAGAAGCAGGCTTCCCACGGAGCAGGGAGCCCGATGCGGGGCTCGATCCCAGGACCCTGGGATCATGACCTGAGCCGAAGGCAGACGCTTAACGACTGAGCCACCCAGGTGCCCAATGGGATCATTTATTGTTACAAAATATCTGTCTTTAACTCTATTAATGCTTTTAGCATTAGTCTATTTTGTCTAATATTAATATAGATATAGAAGGCTCTTTTGGTTAGTGTATGTATCATATATCCTTTTACCCTCTTACTTTCAACCATTTATATTCTTATATTTAAGGTATGTCATTTATAAGCAGCATATAATTTTTTATCTTTTAATTGTCTATTTACATTTGATGTACATATGATATATTTAGGCCCATGAACTTTATAGAGGGTAATCTGCTTTACTCAAAATCCACTGATTTAAATGTTAACCACACCTAAAAAATACCTTCACAGCAACATCTAGAGTGATGTGTGACCAAAAACTGTGTACCATCCCTTAGCTAAGTTGACACATAAAATAAATCATCACAGGTGATTTTCCTTGTATTTGTCTAAGGATTAATAGTGCTTCTAGAATCTTGTGGCTTGATGTCTTCTGTCAGTTTGGAAAATTCTAAGCCATCATCTATTTGAATAGTACTACTCCCCAGTTCTCTTTCATCCCCTTGGCTCCCTATCTGACTTTCCTTCTTTTCTTGGCTCTTCTCTCCTCACTCTGCCCTTCCCCAAATCCTTCAGTGAGTAGTACATCTCCACTACCTTTACAAAAACAAAATAAACAAAATAAACAAAATTCTCAGCTTTTCTAATTGTTCTTGGCTAGAGGGTGAAGTTTAGTACCTAGCTCATCATTACTAATTCTTTTTTCACCTGTATCTACTATGCTATTCTTTATCCGGTCCATTTATTCTTTTTACTTTGATGTAGTCCTAATAGTGTACTTTTTGCTTTTGTTTCTCTTGCCTCAGGAGACATATCTAGAAAGAAGTTGCTACTGCTTATGTCAAAAAGGTTGCTCCCTGTCTTCTTCTCTAGGATTTTTATGGTTTCAGGTCTCACATCTAGGTCTTTCATCCATTTTGAATTTATTTCTATTTACCCAGAGAATACAAAAATACTAATTCAGAGGGATACATGCACCCTGATGTTTATAGCACCATCATCTACAATAGCCAAATTATGGAAACAGCCCAAGTGTCCATCGACTAATGAATGGATAAAGAAGATGTGGTACACAGTGGAATATTACTCAGCCATAGAAAGGAATGAAATCTTTCCCTTTGCAATGACATGGACGGAACTAGAGAGTATAATGCTAAGCAAAATAAGTCAGTTGGTCAGAGAAAGACAAATACAGTATTTCATATATTATGATTTCACGCATGTGTGGACTTTCAGAAACAAAACCAAGAAACAGATTCTTAATTATAAGAGAACAAACTGATGGTTACCAGGGGGGTTGGGTGAAATAGGTGATGGGTATTCAGGAGGGCACTTGTGATGAGCATTGGGTAATGTATGGAAGTGCTGAATCACAATATTGTACTCCCAAAACTAATATTACAGTATATGTTAACTGGAGTTTAAATAAAAACTTAAAAAAATGAAAACAAATTACGGTTTTGGTTGCTTATGCTCAAATATTAACTTATCAGAGAGGTTCTCTCTGACCTCACAATCTCTATATTCTTTTTTTTTAAAATGTTTTCATTTATTTATTCATGAGAGTCAGAGAGAGAGAGAGAGAGAGAGAGAGAGAGAGAGAGGCAGAGGCAGAGGGAGAAGCAGGCTCCCTGCCTAGCAGGGAGCCCGATGCGGGACTCGATCCCAGGACCCTGGGATCATGACCTGAGTCGAAGGCAGACGCTTAACCATCTGAGCCACCCAGGCGCCCACAATCTCTATATTCTTGCCCCTTATTTTTTATGGTCCTTATTATTATCTGAAACTGTTATTTACTTACTTTTATTTATTTATTTTTATTAATTTTATATTATTATGCTATGTTGGTCACCATACTGTACATCATTAGTTTTTGATGTAGTGTTCCATGATTCATTATTTGCGTATAACACCCAGTGCTCCATGCATACATACCCTCCTTAATACCCATTACTAGGCTAACCCAATCCCCCACACCCTCTCCTCTAAAACCCTCAGTTTGTTTCTCAGACCATAGACTTTCATGGTTTGTCTCCCCCTCCGATTTCCCCCCCTCCTTCATTTTTCCCTTCCTACTAGCTTCTTTTTTTTTTAAATATATAATGTATTATTTGTTTCAGGGGTACAGGTGTGTGATTCATCGGTCTTATACAACACAAAGTGCTCACCACAACACATACCCTCCCCAGTGTCCATCACCAAGACCCCCCCATCCCTCCACCCCACACCACTCCAGCAACGCTCAGTTTGTTTCTGAGATTAAGAGTCTCTTATGGTTTGTCTCCCTCTCTGGTTTCGTCTTGTTTCATTTTTCCCTCCCTTCCCCTATGATCCTCTGTCTTGTTTCTCAAATTCCTCATATCAGTGAAATCATGTGATACTTGTTTTTCTCTGATTGACTTATTTTGCTTAGCATAATACCCTCTAGTTCCATGCACATTGTTGCAAATGGCAAGATTGTGGAGTTTTTGATGGCTGCATAATATTCCATTGTGTGTGTGTGTGTGTGTGTGTGTGTGTAATATATATATATATATATATATATATATATATATATACACACCACATCTTCTTTATCCATTCATCTGTTGTTGGACATCTAGGCTCTTTCCATAGTTTGCCTATTGTGGACATTACTGTTATAAACATTGGGGTGCACGTACCCCTTCGGATCATTACATTTGTATTCTTGGGGTAAATACCCAGTAGTGCAATTGCTGGGTCATAGGGTAGCTCTATTTTCAACTTTTTGAGGAACCTCCATACTGTTTTCCACAGTGGCTGCACCAGCTTGCATTCCCACCAACAGTGTAGGAGGGTTCCCCTTTCTCTGCATCCACGCCAACATCTGTCGTTTCTTGACTTGTTAATTTTAGCCATTCTGACTGGTGTGAGGTGGTCCCTCATTGATGTTTTGATTTGGATTTCCCTGATGTTGAGTGATGTTGAGCACTTCTTCATGTGTCTGTTGGCCATTTGGATGTCTTCTTTGGAAAAATGTCTGTTCATGTCTTCTGCCCATTTTTTGATGGGATCATTTGTACTTTGGGTGTTGAGTTTGATAACTTCTTTATAGATTTTGGATACTAGCCCTTTATCTGATATGTCATTTGCAAATATTTTCTCCCATTTTGTCGGTTGTCTTTTGGTTTTGTGGACTGTTTCTTTTGCTGTGCAAAAGCTTTTTATCTTGATGAAGTTCCAATAGTTCATTTTTGCCCTTGCTTCCCTTGCCTTTGGTGATATTTCTGGGAAGAAGTTGCTGCGGCTGAGGTAAAAGAGATTGCTTCCTGTGTTCTCCTTTAGGATTTTGATGGACTCCTGTCTCACATTTAGGTCTTTCAACCATTTGGAGTCTATTTTTGTGTGTGGTGTAGGAAATGGTCCAGTTTCATTCTTCCACATGTGGCTGTCCAGCTCATAATATGTACTTATCATTGTTTGTATTTCTTTGGTGTTGGTTGTGATCTCTCCTCTTTCATTCATAATTTTATTTATTTGGGTCCTTTCTCTTTTTGATAAGTCTGGCCAGGGGTTTATCAATCTTATTAATTCTTTCAAAGAACCAGCTCCTAATTTCGTTGATCTGTTCTACTGTTCTTTTGGTTTCTATTTCATTGATTTCTGCTCTGATCTTTATTACTTCTCTTCTCCTGCTGGGTTTAGGCTTTATTTGCTGTTCTTTCTCCAGCTCCTTTAGATGTAGGGTAACGTTGTGTATTTGAGACCTTTCTTGTTTCTTGAGAAAGGCTTGTATTGCTATATACTTTCCTCTTAGGACCGCCTTTGCTGCATCCTAAAGATTTTGAGCAGTTGTGTTTTTATTTTCATTTGTTTCCATGAATTTTTTTAATTCTTCTTTAATTTCCTGGTTGACCCATTCATTCTTTAATAGGTTGCTCTTTAGCCTCCATGTATTTGAGTTCCTTCCAACATTCCACCTATGATTGAGTTCTAATTTCAAAGCATTGTGGTCCGAAAATAGGCAGGCAATGATCCCAAACTTTTGGTACTGGTGGAGACCTGATTTGTGACCCAGGATGGGATCTATTCTGGAGAATGTTCCATGGGCACTAGAGAAGAATGTGTATTCTGTTGCTTTGGGATGGAATGTTCTGAATATATCTCTGAAGTCTATCTGGTCCAGTGTGTCATTTAAAGCCTTTATTTCCTCATTGATCTTTTGCTTAGATGATGTGTCCATTTCAGTGAGGGGGTTGTTAAAGTCCCCTACTATTGTTGTATTATTGTCAATGTGTTTCTTTGATTTTGTTATTAATTGGCTTATATAATTGGCTGCTCCCATGTTAAGAGCATAGATATTTACAATTGTTAGATCTCCTTGTTGGATAGAGCCTTTAAGTAGGATGTAGTGTCCTTCCTCATCTCTTATTACAGTCTTTGGCTTAAAATCTAATTTGTCTGATATAAGGATTGCCTCCCCAGCTTTCTTTTGATGTCCCTTAGCATGGTAAATGGTTTTCCACCCCCTCACTTTCAATCTGGAGGTGTCTTCGGATCTAAAATGAGTCCTTTGCAGACAGCATGTTGATGGGTCTTGTCTTTTTATCCAGTCTCATAGCCTGTGTCTTTTGATTGGGGCATTTAGCCCATTTACATTCAGGGTAACTATTGAAAGATATGAAATTATTGCCATTGTATTGCCTGTAAGGTGACTGTTACTGTATATTGTCTCTATTCCTTTCTGGTCTATGTTACTTTTAGGCTCTTTCTTTGCTGAGAAGACCCCTTTCAATATTTCTTGTAGGGCTGGTTTGGTGTTTCCAAATTCTTAGTTTTTGTTTGTCCTGGGAGCTTTTTATCTCTCCTTCTATTTCCATTGACAGCCTAGATGTATATATAGTATTCTTGGCTGCATATTTTTCTTGTTTAGTGCTCTGAATATATCATGCCAGTCCTTTCTGGCCTGCCAGGTCTCTGTGGATAGGTCTGTTGCCAGTCTAATGTTTCTACCATTGTAGGTTACATATCTCTTCTCCTGAGCTGCTTTCAGGATTTTCTCTTTGTCTCTGAGACTCGTAAGTTTTACTATTAGATGTCGGGGTGTTGACCTATTTTTATTGATTTTGAGAGGAGTTCTCTGTGCCTCCTGGATTTAGATGCCTGTTTCCTTCCCCACATTAGGGAAGTTCTCTGCTATAATTTGCTCCAATATAACCTTCTGCCCCTCTCTCTCTTTCTTCTTCTGGGATCCCAATTATTCTAATGTTGTTTTGTCTTATCGTATTGCTTATCTGTCGAATTCTGCCCTCGTGATCCTATAGTTGTTTATCTCTTTTTCTCAGCCTCTTTATTTTCCATCATTTGGTCTTCTATAACGCTGATAGTCTCTTCTGCCTCATTTATCCTAGCAGTTAGTGCCCCCATTTTTGATTGCATCTTATTAATAGCCTTTTTGATTTCGACTTGGTTAGATTTTAGTTCTTTTATTTCTCCAGAAAGGGTTTCTCTAATAACTTCCACGCTTTTTTCAAGCCCAGCTAGTATCTTTAAAGTCATGATTCTGAACTCTAGGTCCGACATCATACTAATGTCCGTATTGAGTAGATCCCTGGCAGACGGTACTACCTCTTGTTCTTTTTGCTGAGGTGATTTTTTTCATCTTGTCATTTTGTCCAGAGGAGAATAGATGAATGAGAGAACAAAATGCTAACAGGTTAACAATGTCCCCAGCAAATATACTGTATAGAAATCAGAAAAGACCTGAAACCAGGGGAAAAGAAGGGGAAAGAAAGAAAAAAGAAAGAGAAAAGAAAAAAAAAAGAAAAAGAAAAAGATAAAAACAAACAAAAAAAGAACAAAACAAAAAAAAAACAGAATATGATCACATATGATCAGGCTAGTGCATAGATCAGTGCCACACACTAGATTTTGGGCATATTTTGGTCTGTTAGAAGAAAGTGCCTCCTAAAATTTTAAAGGAAGAAAGACTTATATATGTACAAAATAAGGGTTGATACAATGAAGGTATGGAAGATGACTGTAAAGATGAAAAGTATAAAAGATTTTATAAAAGGAATTGATAAGATAAGAAGTTCTTTGAAAAAAGAAAGAAGGTTTAAAAAAAAAAAGGGGAGAGAGAATATGATCAGACAGGAGACTAGAACAAAGCCATACACTGGTGATTTAGGGTATATTTTGATCTGTTAGAAGAAACTGTATCTCAAAATTTTAAAGAGAGAACAACTTATATATATATGCCCAAAATAAGGATAACTACTATGAAGGGATAAAATATGACTCTAAAAATGAAAAATAAAAAATCTTTTTTTAAAAAAGGGATTGATAAAATGTTGGTTGAAAAAGGGAAAAAGAAAAATTAAAAAAAACAGTTAAAAAATTGACTTTGAAAAACTAATGAATCATGGTAAAAAAGCCATGAATTCTATGTGCAATATTCCCCTAGCGCTGGAGTTCTCCTGTTCTCCTTGATCGGTAAACTTGGTCTTGGCTCGCTGGCTGTTTGTGCTGATCTTCTGGAGGAGGGGTCTGTTGCCGTGGTTCCCAAAAGTCTTTGCCGTGGGTCCCAGCTAAGCAAGCTGCTCGGGTTTGCTCTCAGGAGCTTTTGTTCCCTGCAAGCTCTCAGTACAGCTTTGGAGGACGAGAGTAAAAATGGTGGCCTCCCAATCTCCGCCTGGAGGAGCCCAGAACTCGGGGCCCCACTCCTCAGTGCGCCCCCAGAGAAAAGCAGTCAGTCACTCCCGTCTCCCTGGTCTCCGGCTGCACTCCGTGCTCACCCGCCTGTGACCGAGTGTTTCTGTCTCTACCCGACCCTGTGTGGAGTCTCCAAACCCAGCAGATCCCTGCGGTGCGCTCCCGTGCCGCTCCTCCCGGGGGAGGAAGGGGAGTCTCCCCGGCTCTGCTGCTTGTTGGGTCCCTCCTGGAGGAGCAGTGGCCTGACTGGGCCGCAGATCACAGTGTATGGCAACCCCGGGCTGAGAGCTTGCTCCTCGGCTCCGTCTCTGCAGCTGGCTTCCCCGCTCCGATACCTGGGAGCTCTGCTACACTCAGGCACCCCCTGTCTTTCTGTGACCCCCAGGGTCCTGAGACCACACTGTCCCGCGAGGGTTCCATCCCCTGCTTAGCCACTGAAGTGACGTCCCTCCCTGGAGCCGACTTCTCAAAGTTCCGATTTTGTGCTCCACGGCTCTGTCACTTGCCAGACGCGGCAGATGGAGGCCCCCATCCCCGCCGTCTGTCCTCCCGAATATCGCCTCGGATTCACTTCTCCGCACGTCTTACCTTCCAGTAAGTGGTCACTTCTCTGTTCAGAGAGGTGTTGCTACTCTCTTCTTCGATCTCCTGTTGAGTTCGTAGGTGTTCAGAATGGTTTGATCCCTATTCAGCTGAATTCCTGAGACCAGATGAAATCCAGGTCTCCTACTCCTCTGCTATCTTGCTCCGCCCTGGTCGTGTACAATTTTAAGGTCACTTTGGTGGGTAACAGTAGCTGCTGAAGAAGTTTTTAGTGGACGATAACTTGCTCTTCACCTACGGACTCACTACTATGTCATAATGAAAGCAGTCCTCAGACCAAATCCTGCCACATATGCAGATTTTAATTAAATAAGTGTTCATTCACAAGCAGGCACAAAACAGTTAATTCAACCCATTCTTTAAGCTTTTTAGAGCCTCAGGCCTCTGTCCTTTCAGATGTTTTTTCCTCCACCTTGTATGAAATGTTCTAATAGGGCAGAGGCATAATGGTATCCCAGAGGCAGGATTTTATTACCTCTGGTTGTATTAGGCAATGAGAAATTCTCTGAACGAATGGCTAGACTCAGAAATGTTTAGGGATCAAGCCTTGGGTGCTATCCCTAGGTGCACAGGCAATGGGCCTTGCTGGTTTCTAATACCCTATTTATGTAAATGTGGGCAATGACTCTAAAATATTTTTATTCAGTCCATATTTCTTTTTTTTTTTTTAAAGATTTTATTTATTTATTCATGAGAGAGGGAGAGAGAGGGAGAGAGAGAGAGAAGCAGAGGGAGAAGCAGGCTCCCAAGGAGCAGGGAGCCCGATGTGGGACTCGATCCCAGGACCCCGGGATCATGACCTGAGCCGAAGGCAGACGCTTAACCATCTGAGCCACCCAGGCACCCTCAGTCCATATTTCTTGAGTAGCTTTATCTTTATCATGGAAAGCTCATTTCAGACATTTATCATGTTAATTAACAGACCACTGTTTTCATCAGAATCCCTCTTTTTGACTTTCAGTGTGCTAATTAACAAAGTATGGCATGTTGGTCTTGGTAGGATAACAGAAGAACTTGTGGTAGAATAGCCTCCTTTGCATTATAGTCTTTGTGATATTACACCAAGTGACCACTCCAGGAATACAGAATCTTGATTAAGGCAACTGACTGTTTTTAGAATTGAAGCTTAACAAAACAATATACATTTACTATCATTCTCTATGCTCTGAAGTATTTTTCTACTTATTTTTATTGAAGTATGTTTGACATACAGTATTATATTAGTTGCAGATGTACAACATAGTGACTCAACATTTCTATACATTAGTGTTTACCACGATAAATGTAGTCACCATCTGTCACCATATGGTATTATTACATTATTATTATTTTTGGGGAGAGAGAGAGAGTGCACACATGTGTGGAGTGGTGGGCGGAGGGGCAAAGGCAGAGAGAATTTTAAGCAGGCTCCATGCCCAGCTTGGAGCTCCATGCAGGGCTTGATCTCATGACCCTGAGATCATGACCTGAGCCAAAATCAACAGAGGCTTAACTGACTGAGCCATCCAGATATCCCCTAAGCATTTTAATTAAACATGTTAACCTGGTTTGAAATGATCTTGGAATCCACAATACGCAAATGTATTTTAAGGAGAGTTTGCTTTATACTTCTGTCTTTCCCAAGATCTGAGTGGGCTGTGACTCCTTTCATCTCTTGTTTTTCTTTTAATTGTTCTCTTCTGCTTTGCCCAATCTCTATTGCCCACTTTGCTTGCTTTCTTATGGTGAAACTGGCTCTCATATTTGAGAGCATCACCTTTTGCCTTCTTCCTTTCTTTGTCCTCTGCTCTTTTTTCTCTACTCATGAGCTGCCGGTTTTCATCTTTCTCACACCCATGCTTTTGACTAAGGACTGCATTCAGTATAGCAGCTCTTGTATATCTTCTGTTATTCCCAGTAGGATAGCAAAATAATTTTCTTTCAGGAAATCCATTTATTTGGAGTGAAAGGATGGATTTCCTAGTAATGTTAACTGGAAGATCTCTTTTCCTCCTCTCCAGATACTATCCTCAAATGAATCCTGTGTTTTACACTTTTTTACTGGCTATAGCTGTGAGGCTGAAATCATGGACCACACCAAAGTCTTTGGCCATTTCAACTGATCAAGTGATCCCTGAGGCTGAAATTTAAAGCAAGTATTTTATGCCTTTCCTATCCTCTATGCTAGCTCTCAAGGAGGAAGGGGAAAGAGGAAAGGCATTCCATGGTATTATTAATGATTCCTATGGAAAGGAGAACTCTTTATAAACAGTTGGTCCATTTCATTCGAAGAAAAATATGTTGTGAATATTAATGGTCTGTAAACTCTTTATGTGTAGAGGGAACTTATGATATACATTTGATTCTTCCCCCCCCCCCACTTCTGGTACATTGGGCTCTCAAGTATTTGCTGAATGGATGGATGAATGAATGATAATGCTATTATCTTTTTTTATAGGATATATTTTCTTAAATGTGAAATTCAAGAATTGGTATACTCTATAATTCTTTAATTGTATTTTTTGTTACTTTTATAATGGAAAAACTTCAAATATACACAAAAATAGAGAAATGGTATGATGAGCTCCCATGTACGTACCACTCAGCTTCAACAATAATCAGCTGTTGTCCAATTTTGTTCTACCTATATTGCTACCTGCTCACTGGATTATTGTGAAGCAAATTCCAGCTATCATATTTCATCTTTTAATATTTCAGAACGTAACTTTAAAGATGAATGTGCTTACCTTTTAAAAAATAATATGATTTATCATAGCTAAAAAGTTAACAATAATTTATTATGATCAGATATTTAGAGATCACATTTTCCTGATTGTTTTATATGCATGTTTATTTATACACACACACATATATATACATGTATTTTTTAAAAGATTTTATTTATTTGAGATAGAGTGAGAGTGAGAGCGAGAGCGAGAGTGAGAGAGAGAGAGAGAGCACAAGCAGGGGAGAGGGGCAGAGGGAGAGGGAGAAACAGACTCCCTGCTGAGCAGGGAGCCTGACGAGGGGCTCGATCTCAGGACTCTGGGATCATGACCTGAGCCGAAGGCAGATGCTTAACCAACTGAGCCACCCAGGTGCCCCCATATATATGTATTTTACAGTTTGCTTGAATCAGGGTCCAAATAAGATCTATACATTGGAATTGTTTGGTATATCTCTTCAGTATATTTTATTTTATTCCAGTGTAGTTAATACACAGTGTTATAGTTTCAGGTGTACAGTATAGTGATTCAACAATTCCATACATCACATGGTGCTCATCAGGACAAGTGCCGTCCTTAATCCCCATCACCTGTTTCACCCATCCCCTATCACCCCCTTGGCTGTGTAAGAGATTTTCATTTTGAGGTAGTTCCAATAATTTATTTTTGCTTTTGTTTCCCTTACTTTAGGAAACATACCTAGAAAAATGTTGTTATGGCCAGTGTCAGAGAAATCACTACCTGTGCTCTCTTCTTGAATTTTTATGGTTTCAGGTCTCACATTTAGGTCTTTAATCCATTTTTAGTTCATTTTTGTGTGTGGTGGAAGAAGGTAGTCCCATTCTTTGCCTTACATGTCTCTGTCCAGTGTTCCCAGCACCATTTATCGAAGAAACTGTCTTTTACCCATTGTATATTCTTGCCTTCTCTGTCATAGATTAATTGGCCATATAAGCATGGGTTTATTTTGTTTGTGTTTTTTAACTTTAAAAATCAATACAATTATACCTACCCTTTTTAATTTTCTAAGTTTCTGTGTGTTTCTGTGTAAAAGAAGATTAATGTTAGACTCTCTTTCACATAATGCAGAGAAACAAACCAAACTACCTTTCAAATCAACGCTTGATCCTTTGAAACTAAATGGTTCTCAGAGTATCCTGAGTCTTCAGGGTATGTCTTGTTTTTATAATTGTTATTAAATTGTTATTAAAACTTGTTATTTTATATTTTAATTCTTTAAAAGATTTTATTTATTTGAGAGAGAGAGAGAGACAGCAAGAGAGAGCAGGAGTGGGGAGGAAAGGGAGAAGCAGACTCCCCGCTGAGCAGGGTGCCCAACAAGGGGCTCGATCCCAGGACCCTGGGATCATGACTTGAGCTGAAGGCAGACACTTCACCAACTGAGCCACCCAGGTGCCCCAAAACTTGTTATTTTAAATGTCTCCTCATTTGCTGTCCATAGCATCTGTTACCTGGATGATGATGTGGACTACACGTCAGCATAATTTGGTAAGAGAAGTTAAAGAATACAACAAGAGAAGTAAAAGAATAGAACATTTCTCAAGTTTTGTGCTATTCCAGTTGATCTTATTCAAGGATAAAGGTTGCAATATGATGGCTACATGTGACATGATCTTATTCAAGGATAAAGGTTCCAATATGATGGTTACATGTGACATGATTATGGTTGGATCTTGATATCTCCCCAGGACTTCTTAGCCCTGGAATTGCTTTCAACAGTGTCTTTGGAAGAAGGGATTAGTTGCAGCTCTCAGCAGTAAAGGACTGTATAATTGAAAGCTTATGCATTCCTTCTCTTTTACTTCTACCCAGCATAACAAAGGCCTAACATAAATAAGTTTTATTTTTCTAAGAGGACATCTTTTATCATGATGTTAATTTGAATAGACAAATATAGGTTCAGAAAAATAGACTTTTTTAGTAACAATAGTACATTCAAAATGATTGCCCTAGCTGTTAAAATGTAATGGGAAGAGGACAAAATAATGACCAGTTAAGTACTTTTTCCATTAAAAATGTTTACATTTGTGAAAATAGCACAGTATCCATATCATAAATGTTAAAAAGGTTCATACCTTTTGACACAGTAATTCCACTTCTAAAGAAAGAAAGTCTTTGTGTGCAAAGATGTCATCACGACTTTATTTAAAATAGTTAATCTTAGAAACAAATCCAACAACTAGGGATTACAGCTAAATGGAACTTATAGTTCATCCATACAATGTATTTTATAAGTTTGTTTTTTCAAATAATATTTAATGCCTAATAAGATGCTTGTGATAGAATGCTCAGTAAAAAAGATAATACTTAAACCACACATGTTATATATGTGTGCACATATATATGTATGTATGTGTATACATATATGTGTGTGTATATATATTCTGATCCCAATTTTGTTAAAAATATATTTGTGCTTTGAAATTAGACTTAAAAGAAGTATTCCAAATATGTAAGATGAACATTACAGAACCATAGAACCTCAAAATATAAATTTAAGTGGATGTTATAAAATTAAATATAGAAAGTCCTAATAGTTCCCATTCACTGTAAGTAGGTTGATAGGTTGTCATACACACCCCCTAGAGCACAGAAACCCTACTTTGAAGACTGAATCCTACTTGTATCAGTGGAATCTGAGGCCAAGCTTAACTAGGAACAATTTCTGTTATATTTCAAACATGAAGCAGATATTCTAATTTTTTTCTTTAATTGAATCTTTTTCAGGGAGAAGTGAATACTTTGCTCTTCTTTTTTCATGGTGTAGAAATTTTACATGGTCACAGTGACAGGGGAAAAACAATAATGGGTAATTATTTATAGTCTGTTCTTTCTCCCTGCCTTCTAGTTTTATAAAGGATACTCCTCTGGCCACATCTTATCATTATTCCTTTATTTTCTCTTGTCCTTGAGTTGTTACATATTTTTCACCTTGAAGAGTTTATTTATTACTATAAATTGTCTGAAATCAGTTTTAGAATGAGATAAGGTATGAATATAGAAAATGAAAACTTTCATTTTGCCTTTCATTTCCTCAGAAACATCCTTTATTCATCCTTTTCAAAGAACGCGTTAAAAGTTCTTAAAAAGCAAAATATACATACTGGTTGGGTCAAACTCATTTAATGACTCTATATATTTGTAAAATATGTGATTAAGACATTATAGCAGGTTATGGAAGATCACAAAATACTATTTGAAAGGTACTAGTAAATTTGCTGGATAGGTTGTATTCTACAGTCATATATAAGTAAACTTGAATTTCCAGTCCCAGAGATATATTGGCATAAATCAATTTTCAAATTGAATATTGAAGGTATGCCATACAGAACCACTATAATTCAGTGGCCTAAAATGACAGAATAAGAAACTATATTATAAGAAATAGAATAATTCTACAAAAACTCAATGATTTAGAAAGGAAACAAGAGAAATGCAAGATTTGTGAAATGGTTTGTTAGGTAGGGTGCGGTCGTTTATGTATGGCCCTAGTCCTGATTGGCCCTAAACTGGGCAGTTAACGCCCTAATTTTGTTAATACCTATATCTGAAGAAAAAGAGAGAACGGTGGAGTCGCTTCCTCAAAACAACAAACAACAAACATAGTTGAGAACATGTATTAAGATTATAGAGGCTTAACATTAAAACAGATTAAGGATTTAATGGTTGCTTTAATGAATATTTATTGCACACCTATTATGTGCTACCCCTTCTAAGCTCACTGAGGACACAGCAGTGAACAAAACACACAAAGTGTCTGCCCTCATGGAACTTACATTCTAGTGGAGGAGACATTCAAAAAATTAGCAAGTAGCTATTTAATATGGTGTCAGGCTGTGGTAAGTGCTCTGCAAAATAAGTCAAGTTAAAAGGGTAGAGGTCAATAGGAGTTGCTATTTCAGATATGGCTGTTAGCAAAGAGGCATCTGCGGAGGTTCCTTTTTTCTCATTGTTAACATGTTTTTATTTTAATGTATATATAAACTTTAAGCAAGCTGCATTTTCAAACATATCATCATTTTCAATGGATTTAATTAAAAGTTTTGAACTGGAGGGTAATACCAATATTTTGGAAATCTCTTCCTCTTCGTACCTGTGTTTTGACTTTTTTGTCATCTTCTCTCTAGAATCTTCCAGCAAACTGCTGAATGCTCTGTTTCTCATTTTCTTCCTGCAAGCCATCCTGTATATCAGGAGATTACACTTGAGTGGAACCCTGATTGAAGGAAGGAAGGAAGGGAACTATGTGGGCTCTCAGAGTACAAGCATTATCTCGATGGCAGTGTGGTTTGATTGCCCAGACAACTGCACACAGACTTTTGATTTTGTTACTTCCTTCAGTGAAGCTCAGAAGTTTTCAAATTTTAGGGGATCTAAGTATTAGTTTATGGGTAATAGACAATGTATCATTTGTTATGGACAATAAACTACTTGTTATGAGTAACTGAAGGGATTTTCAAAAGTGATTTTTTTAAAATTTTTTATTGTTATGTTAATCACCATATATTACATCATTTGTTTTGGTGTAGTGTTCCATGATTCATTGTTTGTTCATAACACCCAGTGCTCCATGCAGAATGTGCCCTCTTTAATACCCATCACCAGGCTAACCCATCCCCCTACCCTCCTCCCCTCTAGAACCCTCGGTTTGTTTTTCAGAGTCCATCATCTCTCATGGTTCGTCTCCCCCTCTGACTTACTCCCCTTCATTCTTCCTCTCTTGCTATCTTCTTCTTTTTCTTTTTTCTTAAAATATGTTGCGTTATTTGTTTCAGAAGTACAGATCTGTGATTCAACAGTCTTGCACAATTCACAGCGCTCACCGTAGCACACACACTCCCCAATGTCTATCACCCAGCCACCCCATCCCTCCCACCCCCAACCACTCCAGCAACCCTCAGTTTGTTCCTGAGATTAAGAATTCCTCATATCAGTGAGGTCATATGATACATGTCTTTCTCTGATTCACTTATTTCACTAAGCATAACACCCTCCAGTTCCATCCACGTCGTTGCAAATGGCAAGATCTCATTCGTTTTGATGGCTGCATAATATTCCATTGTGTATATATACCACCTCTTCTTTATCCATTCATCTGTTGATGGACATCTTGGCTCTTTCCACAGTTTGGCTATTGTGGACATTGCTGCTATAAACATTGGGGTGCATGTACCCCTTCGGGTCCCTACATTTGTATCTTTGGGGTAAATACCCAGTAGTGCAATTGCTGGATCGAACGGTAGCTCTAATTTCAACTGTTTGAGGAACCTCCATACTGTTTTCCAGAGGGGTTGCACCAACTTGCATTCCCACCAGCAGTGTAGGAGGGTTCCCCTTTCTCCACATCCCCGCCAACATCTGTCGTTCCCTGACTTGTTAATTTTAGCCATTCTGATGGGTGTGAGGTGGTATCTCATGGAGGTTTTGATTTGGATTTCCCTGATGCCGAGCGATCTTGAGCACTTTTTCATGTGCCTGTTGGCCATTTGGATGTCTTCTTTGGAAAAATGTCTGTTCATGTCTTCTCCCCATTTCTTGATTGGATTATTTGTTCTTTGGGTGTTGAGTTTGATAAGTTCTTTATAGATTTTGGATACTAGCCCTTTATCTGATATGTCATTTGCAAATACTTTCTCCCATTCTGTCGGTTGTCTTTTGGTTTTGTGGACTGTTTCTTTTGCTGTGCAAAAGCTTTTTATCTTGATGAAATCCCAATAGTTCATTTTTACCCTGGCTTCCTGTGCCTTTGGTGATGTTTCTAGGAAGAAGTTGCTGCGGCTGAGGTCGAAGAGGTTGCTACCTGTGTTCTCCTTTAGGATTTTGATGGACTCCTGTCTCACGTTTAGGTCTTTCAACCATTTGGAGTCTATTTTTGTGTGTGGTGTAAGGAAATGGTCCAGTTTCATTCTTCTGCATGTGGCTGTCCAATTTTCCCAACACCATTTGTTGAAGAGACTGTCTTTTTTCCATTGGACATTCTTTCCTGCTTTGTCAAAGATAAGTTGACCATAGAGTTGAGGGTCCATTTCTGGGCTCTCGATTCTGTTCCATTGATCTATGTGTCTGTTTTTGTGCCAGTACCATACTGTCTTAATGATGACAGCTTTGTAATAGAGCTGGAAGTCCGGAATTGTGATGCCGCCAGCTTTGCTTTTCTTTTTCAATATTCCTCTGGCTATTCGGGGTCTCTTCTGGTTCCATACAAATTTTAGGATTATTTGTTCCATTTCTTTGAAAAAAGTGGATGGTATTTTGATGGGGATTGCATTGAATGTGTAGATTGCTCTAGGTAGCATTGACATCTTCACAATGTTGGTTCTCCCAATCCGTGAGCATGGAACGTTTTTCCATTTCTTTGTGTCTTCTTCAATTTCTTTCCTGAGTATTTTATAGTTTTCTGAGTACAGATCCTTTGCCTCTTTGGTTAAATTTATTCCTAGGTATCTTATCGTTTTGGGTGCAATTGTGAACGGGATCGACTCCTTGATTTGTCTCTCTTCTGTCTTGTTGTTGGTGTATAGGAATGCCACTGATTTCTGTGCATTGATTTTATAGCCTGCCACTTGACTGAATTCCTGTATGAGTTCTAGCAGTTTTGGGGTGGCGTCTTTTGGGTTTTCCACATAAAGTATCGTATCATCTGCAAAGAGTGAGAGTTTGACTTCCTCTTTGCTGATTTGGATGCCTTTGATTTCTTTTTGTTGTCTGATTGCTGTGGCTAGGCCTTCTAATACTATGTTGAATAGCAGTGGTGAGAGTGGACATCCCTGCCGCGTTCCTGACCTTAGGGGAAAAGCTCTCAGCTTTTCCCCATTGAGAATGATATTCGCTGGAGGTTTTTCATAGATGGCTTTTATGATATTGAGGTAGGTACCCTCTATCCCTATACCCTGAAGAGTTTTGATCAAGAAAGGATGCTGTACTTTGTCAAATGCTTCTTCTGCATCTATTGAGAGGATCATATGATTCTTGTTCTTTCTTTTGTTAATGTATTGTATCACGTTGATTGATTTGCGGATGTTGAACCAGCCTTGCAGCCCAGGGATAAATCCCACTTGGTCGTGGTGAATAATCCTTTTAATGTACTGTTGGATCCTGTTGGCTAGTATTTTGGTGAGAATTTTTGCATCCATGTTCATCAAGGATATTGGTCTGTAATTCTCCTTTTTGATGGGGTCTTTGTCTGGTTTTGGGATCAAGGTAATGGTGACCTCATAAAATGAGTTTGGAAGTTTCCCTTCCATTTCTATTTTTTGGAACATTTTCAGGAGAATAGGTATTAATTCTTCTTGAAATGTCTGATAGAATTCCCCTGGGAAGCCATCTGGCCCTGGGCTTTTGTTTGTTGGGAGATTTTTGATGACTGCTTCAATTTCCTTAGTGGTTATAAGTCTGTTCAGGTTTTCTATTTCTTCGTGGTTCAGTTTTGGTAGTTGATACATCTCTAGGAATGCACCCATTTCTTCCAGGTTATCTAATTTGCTGGCATAGAGTTGCTCATCATATGTTCTTATAATTGTTTGTATTTCTTTGGTGTTGGTTGTGATCTCTCCTCTTTCATTCATGATTTTGTTGATTTGGGTCATTTCTCTTTTTGTTTTGAGAAGTCTGGCCAGGGGTTTATCAATCTTGTTAATTCTTTCAAAGAACCAGCTCCTAGTTTTGTTGATCTGTTCTACTGTTCTTTTGGTTTCTAGTTCATTGATTTCTGCTCTGATCTTTATGATTTCTCTTCTCCTGCTGGGTTTAGGCTTTATTTGCTGTTCTTTCTCCAGCTCCTTTAGGTGTAGGGTTAGGTTGTGTATTTGAGACCTTTCTTGTTTCTTGAGAAAGGCTTGTATTGCTATATACTTTCCTCTCAGGACTGCCTTTGCTGTATCCCAAAGATTTTGGACAGTTGTGTTTTCATTTTCATTGGTTTCCATGAATTTTTTAAATTCTCCTTTAATTTCCTGGTTGACCCATTCATTCTTTAGTAGGATGCTCTTTAGCCTCCATGTATTTGAGTTCTTTCTGACTTTCCTCTTGTGATTGAGTTCTAGTTTCAAAGCACTGTGGTCTGAAAATATGCAGGGAATGATCCCAATCTTTTGGTACCGGTTGAGACCTGATTTGTGACCTAGGATGTGATCAATTCTGGAGAATGTTCCATGGGCACTAGAGAAGAATGTGTATTCCGTTGCTTTGGGATGGAACGTTCTGAATATGTCTGTGAAGTCCATTTGGTCCAGTGTGTCATTTAAAGTCTTTATTTCCTTGTTGATCTTTTGCTTAGATGATCTGTCCATTTCAGTCAGGGGGGTGTTAAAGTCCCCCACTATTATTGTATTGTTGTCAATGTGTTTCTTTGCTTTTGTTATTAATTGCCTCATATAATTGGCTGCTCCCATGTTCGGGGCATAGATATTTACAATTGTTAGATCTTCTTGTTGGATAGACCCTTTAAGTAGGATATAGTGTCCTTCCTCATCTCTTATTACAGCCTTTGTTTTAAAATCTAGTTTGTCTGATATAAGGATTGCCACCCCAGCTTTCTTTTGGTGTCCATTAGCATGGTAAATGGTTTTCCACCCCCTCACTTTCAATCTGGGGGTGTCTTTGGGTCTAAAATTAGTCTCTTGCAGACAGCATATGGATGGGTCTTGTTTTTTAATCCAATCTGATAGCCTGTGTCTTTTGATTGGGGCATTTAGCCCATTTACATTCAGGGTCACTATTGAAAGGTATGAATTTAGTGCCGTTGTATTGCCTGTAAGGTGACTGTTACTGTATGTTGTCTGTGTTCCTTTCTGATCCTTGCTGCTTTTAGGCTCTCTCTTTGCTTAGAGGACCCCTTTCAATATTTCTTGGAGGGCTGGTTTCGTGTTTGCAAATTCGTTTAGTTTTTGTTTGTTCTGGAAGCTTTTTATCTCTCCTTCTATTTTCAATGACAGCCTAGCTGGATATAGTATTCTTGGCTGCATATTTTTCTCGTTTAGTGCTCTGAAGATATCTTGCCAGTCCTTTCTGGCCTGCCAGGTCTCTGTGGATAGGTCTGTTGCCAATCTAATATTTTTACCATTGTAGGTTACATATCTCTTCTCCCGAGCTGCTTTCAGGATTTTCTCTTTGTCTCTGAGACTCATAAGTTTTACTATTAGATGTCGGGGTGTTGACCTCTTATTATTGATTTTGAGAGGGGTTCTCTGTGCCTCCTGGATTTTGATGCCTGTTTCCTTCCTCACATTAGGGAAGTTCTCTGCTATTATTTGCTCCAATATACCTTCTGCCCCTCTCTCTCTTTCTTCTTCTTCTCGGATCCCAATTATTCTAATGTTGTTTCGTCTTATCGTATCACTTATCTCTCGAATTCTGCCCTCGTGATCCTGTAGTTGTTTCTCCCTCTTTTTCTCAGCCTCTTTATTTTCCATCATCTGGTCTTCTATATCACTGATTCTCTCTTCTGCCTCATTTATCCTAGCAGTTAGTGCCCCCATTTTTGATTGCACCTCATCAATAGCCTTTTTGATTTCGACTTGGTTAGATTTTAGTTCTTTTATTTCTCCAGAAAGGGTTTCTCTAATAACTTCCACGCTTTTTTCAAGCCCAGCTAGTATCTTTAAAGTCATGATTCTGACCTCTAGGTCCAACATCGTACTAATGTCCGTATTGAGTAGGTCCCTGGCTGACGGTTCTACCTCTTGTTCTTTTTGCTGAGGTGATTTTTTTCGTCTTGTCATTTTGTCCAGAGGAGAATAGATGAATGAGAGAACAAAATGCTAACAGGTTTACAACGTCCCCAGCAAATATAGTGTATACAAATCAGAAAAGACCTGAAACCAGGGGAAAAGAGAGGGAAAGAAAGAAAAAAGAAAGAGAAAAAAAAAGAAAAAAAGATAAAAACAAAAACAGAAGAATACAAAAAAAGCAGAATGTGACCAAATATGATCAGGCTAGTGCATAGATCAGTGCCACACACTAGATTTTGGGCGTATTTTGGTCTGTTAGAAAAAAGTGCCTCCTAAAATTTTAAAGGAAGAAAGACATATATGTACAAAATAAGGGTTGATACAATGAAGGGATAGAAGATGATTGTAAAGATGAAAATTATAAAAGATTTTATAAAAGGACTTGATAAGATAAGAAGTTGTTTGAAAAAAGAAAGAAGATTTAAAAAAAAAAAGAAAAAAGGGAGAGAATGTGATCAGGCAGGAGACTAGAACAGAGCCATACACTAGTGATTTAGGGTATATTTTTATCTGTTAGAAGAAACTGTATGTCAAAATTTTAAAGAGAGAACAACTTATATATATATGCAAAAATAAGGGTAACTACTATGAAGGGATAAATTATGACTCTAAAAATGAAAAATAAAAAATGTTTGTTTTTTTTTTAAAAAAGAGATTGATAAGATGTTGGTTGAAAAGGGGAAAAAGAAAAAAAATACAGTTAACAAAAATTAACTTTGATGAACTAATGAATCATGGTAAAAAAAAAAGCCATGAATTCTATGTGCAGTATTCCCCTAGCGCTGGAGTTCTCCCGTTCTCCTTGATCGGTAAACTTGGTCTTGGCTTGCTGCCTGTTCGTGTCGATCTTCTGGGGGAGGGGCCTGTTGCTGCGGTTTCCAAATGTCTTTGCCGGAGGCTGAATTGCCCCGCCCTTGTCGGTCCGGGCTAAGCAAGCTGCTCGGGTTTGATCTCAGGAACTTTTGTTCCCTGCAAGCTCTCGGTACAGTCTTGGAGGACCAGGGCAAAAATGGTGGCCTCCCAATCTCCACCCGGAGGAGCTGAGAACTCGGGGCCCCACTCCTCAGTGCGCCCACAGAGAAAAGCAGTCACTCCCTTGTCCCCGGTCTCTGGCCACTCTCCGTGCTCACCCGGCCTATGACCGAGCGTTGCTATCTCTGGCACCCGACCCTGTGTGGAGTCTCCAAACCCAGCCGATCCCTGCGGTGCGTTCCCGCGCCGCTCCTCCCCAGGAAGGAAGGGGAGTCTCCCCGAATCTGCCACCTGTTGGGTCCCTGCTGGAGGAGCAGTGGCCCGACTGGGCCGCGGATCACAGTTTATGGCCACCCCGAGCTGAGAACCCGAGCCTCAGCTCCGCCTCTGCAGCCGGCTTCCCCGCTCCGATACCTGGGAGCTCTGGCGCACTGACGCTCCCCCAGTCTTTCTGTGACCCCAAGGGTCCTGAGACCACACTGTCCCGGGAGGATTCCACCCCCCGCTTAGCCACTGCAGCGACGTCCCTCAGCGGAGCCGACTTCTAAAATGTCCGATTTTGTGCTCCGCGACTCTATCACTTGCCAGAAGCGGCCGGCGGAGGCCCCTCCCCCGCCGTCTATCCTTCTGAATATCGCCTCGTATTCACTTCTCCGCAAGTCCTACCTTCCAGTAAGTGGTCGCTTCTCTGTTCAGATAGTCGTTGCTACTCTCCTCTTTGATCTCCTGTTGAGTTCGTAGGTGTTCAGAATGGTTTGATCTCTATTCAGCTGAATTCCTGGACCAGACAAAATCTAGGTCTCCTACTCCTCCACCATCTTGCTCCGCCTCCCCGTGATTTTTTTACTATATGCAATATGTGCTTTCTGTGTTGAGTTTAGCACCTAACTCCCAAGTAACCATCCATTGTAGGCCTGGAAATATCATTATGGCATGAAGGGTTGAAGCTAGTAAGGTGGGGGAGAAAAGGATGTTGAGAATTGAGTATTTGGTTTTGGGAGTAAGAAATCCAGCAAATACAGAGAAGGAAAAAGTAGAAAAACAATCAGCATTAACTTTATCGCCCCATAGATGATTATGGTTAATATTTTGGTATATATATTCTCCTAGTCTTCCTTGGGCCATGGCGAGGTGAATTGCCTTTTGTTTCTTCTCAGGTTTTCCTCTTAGGTTGTGTCTGCTGAGGTGAGGGTTCATTTGGGAATAAAAGTAGGTATTGAATGATTGGGTTTACTTTTGATAAATAAGAGTTACCCAAGGTTGTAACAATAATTTTTGTGCAGGGCTATTATTACATAGAAATGTGTGTTTGTATAATGCATCAAGGTGTTCAGAGAAAGAAGAGGTACCATGTGGCCTAGAGGTGACTCTGGTTTGTCGAAACTGTTTCCCAAGCACATTCATACATTCTTTGATGAGATTTTCACACACAACCACCCTCACCCACACTTCATTTTATTTATAGCTAGGGTATAAAAACAACTGTCTTGTTTTCTACTCAATCTTTTTTTTTTTTATAAAATTACTAGGATGGAACAATTGGAACTTGGCAGCAGTTTCATATTTGCTTGGACTGTCTCATGTAAATTGATTGGAGTCTTGTTCGTGTTCTCTCAAAAATGAATTATTGGCCATTTAAGTGGATAGTTTAGGATTTAGAATGGATATGGCATTTCTACTATAATTTGGTTTGGAATTATTCATACTAGTTGAAAAAATTTTTAATAATGTTCACTTACGAATACCTAATTTGTCACTTTTTTAAGGGTTCTCAGAGAGTCATAGGCATTCATGAGATTTATTATTAGCTGTTTCTTCTCTTCATGACTGGGATTCTGAACTCTTTTTGAATTAAGGAAGAAACACTGGAATGTATAATCTCCAATAGTTTGATCTTGAGAAAAATGATAATAACATTTACTTATGCAGACTTCCACAGGACAGGAAATGAGTATTTTTAATATATACTGTAAAAAATCCAGTTTCTCATTAAGTTTTATTACCACTATTTGTACTTGGTTTATAAAAATTTATTGGTGCCCTTAGGAAGAAGACCTGTGTTAATCCTTTTTGGGAAACTATTTGTAGGTTACAAACTTTTTTTGATTTCTAGGTAATTGTTGTCTTCTTTATATGTTCTTTAGGTAATTTTTCAGTAACTAACTGGATGGATTTGCCCTGTGTAGTTATACTTTAAAGTGCAGGATAATGGCCCAAATTAAGTGGGAAGTATTTAACCACAACCTGGAGGACCCAGCCAGGTCACAACTCATATAAGCCATGACCTTAGCCTCTTTCCTACTTAAGGACAAGAAATATTCTCTTTTCCTTTGTCACACAAAGTGATTGGAAAGGAAAAGGAGAGAAGTGCATTGCTCTGATAGATTGTACTTTTGTTAAAAATCTACTTGTTCTATTACTGAGACCTCTGTTAAAATCTCCCATTATAGGTATGGATTTGTGTATTTTGCCTTGTTCTGTCAATTTTTGCTTTAATCGTTTTGGTGCTGTATTATTATATACAGATTTAAGATGACTTTATCTTCCTGGTAAACTATACCTTTGATTTATATGAAGTGATTAACTTTATCTCTGGTAATACTTTTGGACTTGCATATTTTCTGATAGTACTATAGCTACTCCAGCTTTCTTTTATTTGCATGGTATATTTTTCTCTGTCCTTATACTTTAGTATTTCTCTATCCTTAGTTTTTAGGTATTGTCTCTTTTGATTAAAATGTCGTTCTTGGTGTGCCTGGGTGGTGCAGTTGGTAAAGTGGTGGACTCTTGGTTTCAGCTCAGGTCGTGATCTCAGGGTTGGGAGATGGAGCCCCGCGTTGGGCTCCGGGCTCCGCACTCAGCATGGAGTCTGCTGAAGACTCTCTCTCCCTCTTCTCCTGCACTCCCATGCTCTCTCTCTCTCTGAAATAAATAAATCTTTTTTAAAAAATGTCATTCTTTGCAGGCACGTGGGTGGCCCAGTTGGTTAAGCGTTGGACTTTTGGTGTCAGCTCAGGTTGGGATCTCAGGTTGTGATCTTGGGGTCATGAGATTGAGCCCCACTGTGGGGCTCTGTGCTCAGCATGGAGTTTGCTTGAGATTCTCTTTCCCTCTCCCTCTGCCCTTCCCCTTACCCCATGCTCTCTCTCTCTTTCCCTCTCAAATAAATGAATAAATAAATCTTTAAAAAAATAAAATAAGGGCACCTGGGTGGCTCAGTTGGTTAAACTTGTGCCTTTGGCTCCGGACATGATCCGAGAGTCCTGGGATTAAGCCCTGCATCGGGCTCCCTGCTCAGTGGGGAGTCTGCTTCTCCCTCTCCCTCTACTCCAACCGCACTCATGCTTTCTCTCTCAAATAAAATCTTAAAAAAAATGTTCTTTGATTAAAATGTGATTTTTCTAAGAACCTTTGTCTTTTAACTGGGGCACTGGATTGATTTATATTTAAAAGAATGAATTAATAATAGGTTTTGTCTTATCCTATTTTGTGCTTTATATTTCTCTCTTTTATTGTCTTATTTGATATTGAGTACTTTTTAAATATGCTAATTCTTTTCTTTCTTTTGGTTTTGAAAGTCATACACTTTTTTTTAATAGTGTCCTTAGAATTACAGTATGCTTACTTAATTTATCAAGTCTAAAATTAATAGGTTCCTTTATTTTTCTCCCAGACAGCATAAGGGTCTTAGAACACTTTTAATTTCATTATTTTTTCCTCAGTTATAAATTATTCTTGTTTTGTATCTTAATTATATTTTAATCTCAAAGAATATTATTATTATTTTTAAATAATGTATTTTTAGATTTACCCACATACCCACTTTTTTCTTGGCTCTATATTCTTTGTTCCATCTTAATTCTTTCTTCTGGAATATTTTTTTTTCTGCAGAAATACATAATTTAGAATTTCCTTGAGTGAGATTTTTTTTTTGGAGGCAAATTATGTCAATTTGTGTTTGTCTTGAAATGTTCTCAATTTACAGTCACTCTTGAGAATTATCAAGATAGAACTGGTGGTTATTCCCTTTCAGCACACTAAAGGTATCATTCTACCTCCCTCTGGTTTCCATTGCTCTTGTTAAGGAGGCAGCTTTCAGTCGCATTCATGAATGCCATCTGTTCTTACTTTTCACTGGTTGCTTTTGAGATCTCTTTGTCCTAGGTGTTCTGCAGTTTTACTATGATGTGTCTATGGTAAAAGTCCTTATATATATATATATATATTCTGCTTGGGATTCCCTGGGTTTCTTGCATTTGTGAATCTGTTTTCATTTATTCTCACCCACTATTTTTTCTTCTATCCTTTCTTTTTTCCCCTGGAACTCTATTTAAAGATATATTAAACCATTTCACTCTATATGCTATGTAGTCTCTTAAATGCTTTTATTAATTTTATTTTTATATTTCTGTGCTGCATTCTAGATATTTTCTTTTGACCTATATTTCAGTTTAGGAATTCCCTTTTGTAATGTATAATCTGCTATTAAAGTCATACACTGAGTGGAAATTTTGGATTGTAGTTTTTGTTTCTCTAAGTTCTTTGGCTACATTTTCAAATCTCCTTGGATACTTTTTATGATTTCCAGTAAAGATAATTTCAGGCTTGTCTTTTAATTCTTTAAGCATAGTAAGAATATTTGTTTTAGTTCTGTGTCTTTTAATTCATTCCTATATTTGAGGTCTTTGAGGGTTTATTTCTATAGCCTCTTATTCTTTTCTTTTTTTTTTAATTATGTTCAGTTAAGCGCTGTATAGTGTATCATTAGTTTTTGATGTAGTGTTCAGTGATTCATTAGTTGCATATAACACCCAGTGCTTGTCATAACATGTGCCCTTAATACCCATTACCTGGCTCCCCCATCCCCCTACCCCTCTCCCCTCTGAAACCCTGTTTGTTTCCCAGAGCCCATAGTCTCTCATGGTTCATCTCCCTGTCTGATTTCTTCCCCTTCAGTTTTCCCTACCTTCCCCTATGGTCCTCTGTGCTATTCCTTATGTATTCTTAATTATGTTATCTTGTTTCATGGATCTTTGTTATTTTTTTTCTGTGTTATGGTCATTGCACTTGAAAAAGGTATGGGTTTCTATTGAAACACAGGAATAATGTACCGTCCCCCAATGGAATTTGTGTTTACATGTGCTCTGTGCCTACCATCACTAACGGTGGCTCTGAAATTTGATTGCATGTAGAATCATCAGAGGACCTTGAAAAAAATCCTGATGCCCAAGCTGAACTATAGACTATTGATTATTATTTTTAATTTTATTAGGTTTTTTATTTTAAATCCAGTATAGCCAACATACAGTGTTATATTAGTTTCAGGTGTACAATATAGTGACTCAGCAATTCTTTTTTTAATCAAGTTTTATTTTAATTCCAGTATAGTTAACATACAGTGTTATATTAGTTTTAGATGTACAATATAGTTATTCAACAATTCTATACATTACTCAGTGCTCATCATGATAAGTGTACTCTTTAATCCCCATCACATATTTCATCCTCCCACCCACCTCCCCTCTGGTAAGCATCAGTTTGTTTTCTATAGTTCAGAGTCTGTTTCTTGGTTTGTTTCTCTCTCTCTTTGTTTGTTTTGTTTCTTAAATCCACATGAGTGAAATAATATGGTCTTTGTCTTCCTCTGGCTGACTTATTTTGCTCGGCATAATACTCTAGCTCCATCCATGTCGTTGCAAATGGCAAGATTTCATTTTTTTTCATGAATAATATTCCATTGTATCTGTATACTACATCTTCTTTATCCATTCAGCTGTCGGTGCACACTGGACTGCTTCCATAATTTTGGCTATTTTAAGTAATGCTGCAATAAACATAGGGGTGCATATATCCTTTTGAATTAGGGTTTTTGTATTCTTTGGGTAAATATTCAGTAGTGCAATTACTGGGTCATAGGGTAGGACTATAGACTATTTAAATCAGAATCTGGAGAAGTGGAATCCAGGCACCAGTAGTTTTTTGAAAAAGATTTATTTATTTATTTTAGAGAGAGAGGGGGCATGAGCAGAGGGCTGAGTGTGGAGCCCAACACGGGGCTCAGTCTCAGTGACCCCGAGATCAAGACTTGACAGGAACTTTACCCCCCTTACCTGAGATACCACTTGGCATTTTCAGTTTATTAGCATATCAAGGACTCCACAGTATAAATCAGGTTGGTCCTTAACTTTGTTCCCTACAGCTTCAGTTTCTTATATCTGCCAAGTCCCTTTACCACTTACTAATCTTCTTTTCAGCATCCGAAATTTTGCACGTATCTCTTCTCGTGTTCTCTTTGTCCTGATAGGTCTATGTTTTCCAAAAATGTATATTTACTTTCTTTTTGTGGACTTTCTTGAGGGACTAGAGAACCGAGTTAAATGCATGTATGCAGTCTCTCATGTTTAACAGGAAGTCTCCTCATGTGCTTTTTAACATATTCCATCATAGCTTCCATCGTCATGCCTCTCTCTGACTCACCTGGGATAAATCATCTGATGTTAGGTGTTCACAGGATTAGTTTGGGTCCCTCAGATAATCCAGGATAATCTCCCCATTTCAAGGTCCTTAACTTAATCACATTTGCAAAGCTTCTTTTGCATGTAAGGTAACATTTTCACAGGATCTTAGGATTTGCATGTGAATATCTTTGCGAGCCATTATTATGCCTGCCTACACCCACAGTAGTTAACATGATCTCTTCTGATTCCTGAACATAATTGGATTGAGCCAATTCATTAATTCTCATATCTTTTTATTCCTGCTGTTCTCTCTTGATTCAGTTGGCATGTGATAACTTTTTTCTAATGTCAAGAAAATAACAAAGATGAGGAATACAGGGTTATAAGGGATTTTGAGAGAGTATTTAATTCATCTACCTCTGACACTTATGAATCATATGCAGAGCACCTGTTACCTTATACAGTTATTCATTTATTAATTATTTATACTAAGCAAAAGGTAACAATGGTGAAAAAGTGCTTTTTGACTTTTTATGGTGTTCCCCATGACAGTGTTGGTTTTATCATGTAGAATTTCTTCTGTGAAGTTTTCATGCTGACCTCTAAAGAATGTCTATAGGACCTGATGATTGAACTTGTAAGTGAAAAGATGAATTATATTGAAGGTGGACCTTGCTGTCTCTGGTTGCAAGAGCCTCTGGCTAATGCTAATGCATGATGAAATTATAAATTGAAATTGGTTTGCTTTTATCTTTCAGAGTCTTGGCATGTATTAGGAGTAACCAACATATTATATGTAAGCTTTGTTTCTTTAATTGCATATTACATTTAGTAGCAGTAACAGAAATCACAATTTTATGTTCATAGACACCATCTTCCTTTTTCCCTTCTAGCTATCAAATGCCTCATTCCTATCTTGGGAAATATGCATTGTATCATTTGTCAGTGTTATTTCCAGTCTGACTTTTCCTCTTTTGAAGTTCATTATTCTTTTAGGTTCTTACTTGGCTGCTGTCTTCTACCCATTCTAGTTCACTACTTCTGGCATCATAATAATGCGGTCTCAGTCCTTTATAAGTGAAAAAAAGGACAAAACCTGCCTAAGCACCCATTGTGTTCTAGGTACTGGACCGTGTCCATTAATCTATCAGCATTTCCTAAGATGTGTTGGGCAGAATTAAGTATATTCACAGGTATTCTGTAAAAACATGATTCATGGTCAGGTAAATTCGCGGAAGGCTGGATTAAATGAAGTTAAACTGGTTTATTTAAAGGGAGCTTTGGTAGGGTCTTTAATATCCAAATATACATATACATTTTCCCAAGGAAATATTTTTATTTAATGATCATTTTAAGTGATTAATGTTCTTCAGAAGTTTGGGAAATACATATGATGTTATTAAACCCTCATAATTACCCTTTCAGATAAATATTAATTCTGTTTTTACAGCTGAGGAAATTGAGGTTTAAAAAAGTTAATTTCATCAAGATCAAAGAACTATGAAGTGGAGTCTAGATGCAGACTCAGATTTGTTCTATATGAGAGACCCCCTTTACTTTTCCTCTCCTTTGCCCCCTCCTTTCTTCTTTTCCTTTTAAGATTACATTTGTCTGTTTGGTTATAAAATTAACATATATGTCCACTGAAGACTCTGGAAAACAAACAAAAGCATAATGAAGAAAATTAAAATTACTCATACCTCCCCTCCCTGAGATAATATTAGAATTTTAACATTTTAAATGTTTTAAACACACATGTAAATTGTATCTATATAGTGTGGTATTTTTTTTAAGAAAATCGAGATCATGCTTCACACATTTTTAAACCATACTGTCAATTAATATAATGTAATAAAATAATCTTCTAAAATTCAATTCTTAAAAATTTTTTAAAAAAGATTATGTTTTTATGTATTTACGTATTTATTTATTTGACAGAGAGAGAGACAGAGACAGAACAAGCAGGGGGAGCAGCAGAGGGAGAGAGAGAAGCAGGCTCCCTGCTCAGGGAGGGGGCTCAAAGCCAGGACCTTGGGATCATGACCTGAGCCAAAGGCAGACACTTAACTTACTCAGCCACCCAGGCACACCTAAAATTCAATTTTAATGGCTGCAGTTATCCCATGTTAGAAACAACAAACTTACTTAGCCAGATCTTTGTTGTTGGACATGTAGGTTGCCGCCATTTTTTCACTGTTATAAATATCATTGTTACGAATAGCTTAGCACATTACATCTTTGTGTACTTGTCTGATTATTTCTTTGGAATTAACATGCGCTGTACCAGTAGTGTAGGAGGAAGCTTGCTCTGGCCAGTGTAGGCTCTTACGTATTTATTTTTATTTCTTGACAATTTTAAAAGTAAGACATGCTTTTATTATTTAACTCATTATACTTCTGTTATGCCCTTTTGCCTGTCATTAAGCTTCCGTTCCACCAGTAGGACTTGTGTCCTATGCAATTTTTCCATGGGTGAAGATTATTTTGCATCCAGCTTTCTTGCCAGTTTTACCTTATGATATGAATTAGCCAAATTAATAACTGAGGTGACAAATACAATCTGCATATGAAGACAAATAATCCACATGGTTATTAAACCTATAGCCATGGTTTTTCTTAGCTTCCTGTTCCAGTCTAGCAGTTTTCAACCCATGGTACACGTAACAGATGGCATTCACATGTTGGACACATACTATGGATGTGTGATGGACTTCATACAATTTGTGACATGCTACATACTATTAAACTCCTTTTCTTCTGTTCTATCAAACATTTTGGAATACAAGTTAATGTGAGTGGTGTTAAAATAGGACAACTACTCTAATTTATATCAGAACTAATAACTCACATCATTTATCCTTAAAATATTATTAGTAAGACATTATTTGCCATGTATCTGTAATAGTATGTCATCTCTGCTTTAACAGAGAATAAAATCAACAAAGCTTTAAACAGTATAGAAGTTCATTCATTTCTCAAATTAAAATTTTAGCAGTTATGGTAGTATGCTACTGAGAAGTCATCAAGGGCCCAGACACCCTTCACAAACTTCATCTTGTTGCTCTACCATTCTTAAAAGTGTTGACCTCTTCCATATGGTCCAAGATGATTCTCCAAACGTCTGAATTCCAGCCAGCAAGAAGGGTATAAAATGACAATGGAGAGCCACTTCTTTGCTGTTAAGTACATGACCCCAAAGCTGGTAAACTTTACTTTTGCTCATGTTCGTTTGACCAGAATGTAGACACACCTAGCTACAGAGTAGCATGGAAAATGTTTTAAATTGGGGAGGCTATGAAACTGGCCTAAAATCAGGGGTTCTCTTACTATGAGAGAGAGAAGGGGGACAATTAGAAGTGCCTGTCATAGCATTTCTCATGAGTGTATTGCTTCTGCATACTTGATAACATTGCTTTGATAAGGTCAGCCCCTCTGGATTAGTGGTTACTGTAGTAGCCAGTCTGCTTCCCCCTCATCCCAGACTGGTTGACATGCATTCACAGTGGTCCTGTGTCTAGGTCGTTAACATATCAGTGAACTGAGCTGAAGATGGGAGACATGGTTTGAGACTCACCTTGTTCAATCTTAAAATTGCTCTTCTCTTCAGAGTTTGACTTTTTTTTTTGAAGGAAATATCATTTTCATGTTTTATAGGCTTTATTTTCACAGAATGGAAAATCTTACAGTCTTTTAGGACATGCAATTTTTAAAAATTAGTAGATATTTCATATCTATATGCTTAAATGTTTATCTCAGATCACAAGGAAAACTCAGGCTATGCAATTCCCCAACAAACTGGTCAAAATCCTTACATATTTTCTGATAAAAAATCCTATTTCTAATTGATATCTCACTTTCTTTACCACTCTGCATAATCTCATTAAAATTAAAAAAAATTTTAACATATAATATATTATTTGTTTCAGGGGTACAGGTCTGTGATTCATCAGTCTTACACAATTCACAGTGCTCACCATAGCACATACCCTCCCCAGTGTCCATCACCCAGCCACCCCATCCCTCCCACCCCCCTCCACTCCAGCAGCCCTCAGTTTGTTTCCTGAGATTAAGAGTCTTTTATGGTTGACTTTTAATGGGAATGTAATTTGTGCTGGGGTCCTGGCCTTAATGTCAATAAACCTAAGTAGCTAACTTTACCATTTTTTTACACTGTTTACACAAGCAAAATAATAAGCTGAACTCATTGGAAAGTATCATGCCTTAGTTATTAGCATTTAGTGAGTAAAGGGTATACTTATGAAGAGAATATAAAAAGAAACAATTTTATCATGTGCCCTTAATGTATCCCTCCTTTTCACCAAAAGGAAATTAACCAAATCAAAGCAATTCATTTTAGCTTGAAAAATTCTAGGTGAAACTTTCTTGTTTGGGGGTGGGGTGTGAATTGTGGAAAGACTGGACAGCTACTCATTTTTTTTTTTAAGATTTTATTTATTTATTTGACAGAGAGAGAGAGAGAGCACAAGTAGGCAGGCAGGCAGGCAGAGGCAGAGGGAGAAGCAGGCTCCCTGCTGAGCAGGGAGCCCGACGTGGGGCTCGATCCCAGGACCCTGGGATCATGACCTGAGCCGAAGGCAGATGCTTAACCGACTGAGCCACCCAGGCGCCCCAGCTACTCATTTTGTTATGAACCTGCCTTCACTGGCATTTTTTCTTTTATTTTCCTGAATTCTTAATCATGGGACCTCTCAGTTACATAGCATCTGCTTCATTCATGTTTTTGTGTAGGGCTGACCTTGAACCTGTTCGTATTATCATAGGAAACTGAGGGGAAAATAGTCCTTGAACAGTCTTTAGTTACGATTGTTGTGATCCTGGGATGTTTGCGACCCACTGAGACCATGTGGAACTAAAAGATACAAGTAAATGAACACTCAAATTAATGTATGTTTTCTAGGTACACCATGATTTGTACTCAATTTGCACTATTTGGAAGTAGATATGAATAACAAATTCTTCTGCATTCTGGAGCCCAGCTCACAAACTCAATGTGCTCTGCAGCTTCTTTATCCTCAAGGAGCGTAACAGGCTAAATCAAGATAGCAATTATTAAACTCATCCCCTACCCCACATCCTATCTTTTTGCTAAATCTTCACTTTAGTGAAATATGGATCTTTCTCTGATTTGTCTAGGGGAATTTGGTGGAGAAAGGCAATTTCCCACCTTCTACTGATTTCCTAATGCCCTTGCAGCTTTGTCCAACTGGAGACCCTGATGACTTTTGACCTTTAGGTCTAGGTCCTCTCAGTCACTGTAAACATGAGTTCCAGACCCGATCCTTATCCCCATTGGAGTGCATTTGGAATTAACCTGTGCTTGTTCCCAGTTTCAGACCTTCTTAGGACCAGGTTCAGGGCATCAGCTAAGCTGTGTGTCCCAGTTTTCCACATGGATGCACCCTCTTAATTATTGGTTTCCTTTCCAGTTCTTCTTAGGGGCTGAGCTTTGCCCTGCATCTTGGGCTGCTTAGTTAGGGAATTGGAAATTGCCTGAAGCCCACCTCTGCCTGTCTCTCTCTGCCCTGTGGCTATAGATATGACTTGTGTTTTGCTTAAACCCAGGCTTACCTCCCTTCTCTTGAGCTGGGAAGATGCTACATGCCAGACTCTACCCACCATGTTGAACCCCTTGGTTATTAGTGCTTATCTGGGGAAAGGCCTTTTTGGACTGACAGCTGAGCTATAGGTCACACTTTGGAAGACCAGCGCTCCTAGTTTACCTCACTTTTCCCTAATGAATGGTCATTGGCCTAGCATGCTTTGCAGCTGCCCTGAATGAGACAAGATACATTATCTTTTTAACCTGTTCTGGTCTAAACTTTCAGAGATCATTTTCCTTTACTAATCTTATAATATCCTTTGATCAGGAAAACATCTCACATACTAGAACACTCTACTGTGTCAGTGTGGTCAATAGTAACAAACAAATCTCAAATATATGTTTACTTATTTATTTTTTTAAAGATTTATTTATTTATTTATTTGACAGAGAGGGAGAGAGACAGACACAGAGAGAGAACAAGCAGGGAAAGCAGCAGAGGGAGAGGGAGAAGCAGGCTCTGCTGAGCAGGGAGCCCTATGTGGTGCTCAATCCCAGGACCCTGAGATCATGACCTGAGCTGAAGGCAGATGCTTAACGACTGAGCCACCCTGGTGCCCCAATTTATTTATTTTTTCAAATGTATGTTCAGTTTGAAGACATAGTCAATTGGAAATCATGTTTTCTTTTGTAGGGAAAAGGGGAAAATTTATTTTATTTATTTTGCAAAATATGAACCCTGGAAATAATTACCTTAATACTCATATACTCACAAATTCTCATATCTATAATGCACTTTTATTCCAGTGACATGTATTCTGACTAGATTAGCAGCTCAGATGTGGACCTATAGATCTGAATCCTGCCAAAAATGTTTTCATAATGGAAAGTATTGGGAATTAAAAGAGAACAAATTAATATTTTCATACATAATCTTGTTCACCATAAGGTGACTTTCTTCTTTTTAAATTCAGAGTTATATTTATGTCCAACAACATCAACTTGTAGCCAGCAAATATTTATTAAGCACTTGCTGTTTGTGGGCACTGTTCTAGGTGTTGGTGATCAGCAGTGAATAAAACAAGCCTCTGCCCTCATGTAATATTCCTGTGATGAGGAGATTACAGCATTATGCTGGGGGGTTAGCAAATGAGAAACCAGGCATGGCATGCTTCTTTTCTACCTGTCTTCTTAACTGGTGGCTTTGGATGGATTATGGTGCAATAAGAATGTCTTTCTGTGTTGTCTTATTTCACTTGGCATAATGTCTTCCAGGTCTATCCATGATGTCACAAATGGCAGAATTTTCTTATTTAAAATTTTTTTTGTATTTGAGTATAGTTGACAATGTTATTAGTTTCAGGTGTACAATATAACGATTCAGGTTCTCTATACATTATGCTATGCTCACCACAAGTGTAGCTACATAAAATGCTACTACAGGGGCGCCTTTCTGGCTCAGTCGGTTAAGCGTCTGCCTTGGGCTCAGGTCGTGATCCCGGGGTGCTGGGATTGAATCCTGCATTGGGCTCCCTGCTCCGCGGGGAGTCTGCTTCTGCCTCTCCCTCTGTGCTCACGTACTCACGTGCTCTCTCTCTCAAGTAAATAAACAAAATCTTTAAAAAAAATAAAGGCAGTAATATTCAGAATGAATTTAAAAAATGCTATTACAATATCATTGATTATATATTCCCTATGTTGTGCCTTTTATTCCCATGACTTATTTTGTCCGTAACTGGGAGCCTGTATGTCCCACTTGTCTTCACCCATTTTGCCTGTCCCTTACCCCTCTGCCTTTTGGCAACCCTCAGTTTGTTCTCTGCATTTACATTATTTGTTGTCTTCCTTTTGTTATTCATTTGTTTTGTTTTTTAGATTCCTCAGATGAATGAGAATTTCCTTATTCTTTTAAGGCTGAATAATACAAATACTATATGGTCTCACTTATCTGTGGAATCTAAAATAGTCAAAAACTCGTAGAAGCAGAGAGTAGAATGGTGCTTGCCAGGGGTTGAGGGGAGAGGGAGCTGGGGAGATGTTGGACGGAGGGTACAAAATTTCAGTTATGCAAGATAAATAGTTCTGGATATCTATTACACAGCATAGTGGCCATAGCTAACAATACTGCATTATATACTTCAGATTTTCTGAAAGGGTAGAGGTTAAGTGTTCTTATCACAAAAAGATAATAAAAGGGGGGTGGGAGGAAACTTTGGAAGATGATGGATATGTTTTTGGCCTTGGCTTTGGTGATGGTTTCATGGGTATATACTTATCTCCATGCTCTATATGAAACATGTATAGCTTATGTGTAAATCATACCTCAATAAAGTGTTTTTTAAAGAATGTCTTAGCCTGGGTTTTCCCAGAAGCAGACCTCAAGGCAAAGACTCAAGTACAAGCAGTTTTTCTGGTGGGGAGGAGAGCACTGGTAGGGGAGTAGGGAAGTGAGAGAGGTAAGAGAAGGCAGCCAGTACTCTGAATGATTGGTGCTTAATCCCATGTGAAAACTCTGGGAAACACAGTCTACCTCCTGAGGGGCAGGAAACTGGGACGTTTATATACTAATTCCCATTAGTCATTGGTCTCGGCCCTCTGGGAGTTGGGTTGATGCCAAGTCTGGCCTGCTGTTTGAGCAGCAAGGTGGGCTTTGGTGGTCTGAAGAAGCCCTTAGGCACAGGCATCTAGGTTCTGGAAATTGGAAAACAGGGTGTCATTCAGTGAGTTGGTAAGGATTAAGATAAGAGAATGTGGGCTGGGCCACACAGACGTTGAGGGAAAGCTGTCTTTCCATAGTAAATGAAAGCGCTCCTGCCATTTCAAAGATGAGCTGATGCCTGGAAGGAGCAAACTGAAATAATTCTAAGACTTTGTTATAGGTGTAGTAAGATAGAAAGACGTGGCACAATGGGTTAATTTTAGCACTAGAATTTTCTCATGCTGTAGGTAAACAGGCTTCATAGGAAATGGTACCTTCCTATGGAGACACTAGATGGTGCTGTTCTCTAAGTAGAAATCTACAACTATTTTTTTTTTTTGGATGCTGATTTTTATTACAGTTTATCACACAATTTTAAATCAGTTGGACTTCAATCCATCAAAAAGTATTTACTGAACACCCATTAAGTACCAGAGTTGTGCCTGAAATAAAAAGGAAAGTAGTATTCAGAAGAGAAAGATGGCAAAGCACAAAACCCAAGCAGCAGCTTTCCAATTTAAATCAGCCTGGATTTTCCCTTTCTTTAGAGAACCTTTAGAGAATTTATGTAGCATAAGAATTTTATTTTATTGTGAAAGAACTTTGTATTAATGGACTAATACTTAGTATCAGTTTTTGACTCTGTTGTTTCTTGAATATTACATATTTGGTTACTGATGAACTATATTTGCTTTTTGATTTTATGATGAAATTAAAAACCATGTTTTCCATAAAATACTATTTTAATATCCTTCTCAAATATACCTCCTCCATGAACCTTTTCCTATAAATCCCACTAGCTGTAATTACTCCAAACTTCTCTTATTACCCTGAGTAACTCTAGAGAGTCTTTATAGCAGTGCTTCTTAAACTTTCATGTGCATAACAGGTACCTAGGGATCTGGTAAAAAAGAAATTCAGAGTTCATGGTCTGGGGTACAGCCTGATATCTTGCATTTCTAATAATCTCCCAGATGATGCTGATGCTGCCGCTCCACAGACCACACTCTGGAGTAGATTTTGTTCTTATAAATATGGTCATTGAATGAGATTTGCCACAGTTAAAAACATGTTTTAATTTCTTGTAGGAGATGCTTTCTCTCCCTTTTTGACTCTCCGTCCCTTCATCTTCAACCTCTTTTACCCCATCCCCATCATGTTCTTACCGTTGACTGTACATTGCATGCAGTAGTGACTCAGTAGAGGTCAATGCTTGGGAAAATAATTGTTTCCTCCTAAAACATGGAAAGTTGCATATTTTTCATTTGTCTTCCAGAGCCATTTTCCTTTTGTCTTTACCCTGCTATCTGCCCTGAGATGCTGGCCTATATGTCCTCTGGCTTCAGGTAGGTTCAGTCTATGGGGGGACCAAGGAGAAAGTCTGAGAGAAAGAGAGAGAGATCAGATATTTATCTCCTGGCTCCCTTGCTGCAAGGTCACCTTGGGCTGGCTGAGAACTTCTACTTCCTTCACACAACTCTTTCCTTTTGTGTTCTGAAAACTGCTTTCTTCCCTCCTCTCTTGGGGCCTAGGGGAAGTAACTGCCCCTATAGTATTATCCCTGGGCTTCTTGTGGTTCCTCTATATCTTACACATTTTCTAAAAAAGTTCCTTTTTAAATAAATCCTACTCAAATTAACCTAATTTAAGTGTACCAACCCACTGAGACCCTGACTGAAACACTTGGTTACCACTCATTTTGGAAATATATTGAGTGAGCTGTAGGAAAACCTAAACAGAACTTGAGCCAAATAGAAAAGGTTCGATTTTCACAAATATTTAATTGCTTTACAATTTCAGGGACATGTCGGTATTGCATGACATTATCACTCTTTTGGGGCAATGAATGAAATTTCGCTTAGGTTTTCCATGATCTCCGTAGTATTTCAGATATTCAGACAAATTATTTTGTTTCTCTGGTCAATATGGGTCAGAGTCTAAGTTAGATGCATCTGAGCAAGGGGTTCCTGGCTTGTTAGAGATCTCCCAGCCTGCTGGTCTCTATCCTCATTGCAATTGACGATGACAGACAACAGAAATGATAAATTTAACTTAGTCTGAAGAATAACAGTGGTAATTTCCTCTTTTTGATTTACCTTCTATCTGAACAGATTAGCCTTGCTCTTCTCTCATCTGAGTCCATTCAATATCTGCATGTATCTGTATTTACTAAAAAAAGAGAGCTTTCTTGTGTCTGATTGTAGGAGATCTCACTTTTTGTAAAATGTATCCATCACCGTATTTAATTTGCACCTATTAAAGTGTCAAAGAATGATCTATCATGAATTTGACCTGGAATATTCCAGGGTGATAAAGTTTTTAGTCCTCTTAAATGTGGCAGGAATTTCTTCTTGGCTGTATTGACTCTTTCTCCATTAGGCTCTAACACTTGAGGCTGCAAGTTCATTCTTCTGAATAAATGGTCACGGTGTTTACCAGAATTTTATTGCTATGGCAGAGACCTCATCATTGGGATTTTTTTTAATGGGAAAATTTCATGGCTTGTTTTCAAGGTTCTTACTCAGAGCACCAGATATGTAATAAGGTTTTATTTTTCTTTTATAGTTATTGTCACAATAGATGCCATCATAGCAGTTTCTATTGCTCAAATCATCATGGCTAGCAGGAACTTTTTCATTTGAGACAATTAGGAAATCTAGTTTGGAATGTTTAGAAAAATAAACAACCATTGATGGCTCACTAATTGATTTCTTCTCCACTTTAATCATTCATCCATTCACCATCTGGTGATTGAGGACAATTGCTAAGTATATAGATAGGAACAATAAATAATCTGTTTTATTCACAGCGCTCATCTCTTAGATGAGCGGTTTCTATATACAAATTAATTGTCATTTATTTTACAATGATCATTATATTAGGTACATGACACAGAGGAAGTAGGGCCTAAGTTGACTATGAGGAGAGAAGTTGGTTTAGAGAGCTTCATAGAGTAGTTGACATCTGAGTGGGATTTTGAAGGTTGAATAGAAGATAAAGAGGTGGCAAGTAGGAAGAAGCCAATTTATAAAAAGTCTTATACCTCCTGCTAAGGAAGTTGGTTTTTATCCTGTAGACAATGAAAGCCTCTAGAGGATTTTACCTAGGGAAGAGATAGGATCAAGTTCGCATTTTGTAAACACCTTTTTGGCAGGCATGTACGGGATGCCCTGGAAGGGAGGGGTGGAGTTGTGTGTTGATGAGGCTGGAGGTAGGGAAAGTAACCAGTTACTACGGGAAGGAGCCTGCACAAGAGCTAAAAACAGCCTGAACTAAGGCTATAGTAGTGAGAATAAAGAGAAAAAGGCATATTCAAGAGATAATTAGAAGGTAGAATTGGCAAGGCTTAATGTCTGAGAAATTATGGCTAAGATATGGAGTGTACAAAAGAGAATATGTTGGGAAAAGGGATAGTTTGAAAGGATGAGTTTACTTTAGGATTCCTTAAGGTTGTGGCACTCTTGACAGGCAGACTACTAGATAACCCTGGAGCTCAGAAAATAAGTCTGGAGTAGAGACACATGTTTGGAAATCAGGGAGTAGTTAAAACCAGAGGAGTAGATGGAATGTTTGAGGGGTTGAATGCAGAGTTGAGCTGTCCTATATCTTTTTTTTTTTTTTGTGCAACACTCTGATCTAATGTTGCTAATGACAGAATGTTTTCCATCAGGATGGGGAGTGGGAGGGACATGCCCTAAGCTAAAAATCACTAGAAGTGAGACTGAGAAGTTGCTTATGAGTGTAGGAAAAGAATGAAGAGAAGGTGAAGTCCCAACATTCAAGAAAAGAAAGTTTTTTTGTTTTTTTAATAAAATTTTTTATTATGTTACGTTAGTCACCATACAGTACATCATTACTTTTTGAAAAGAAAGTTTTAAGAAAGCAAAACTCAGTTGCTTAATGAGATAGATTCATTTAAATTTTTAAAAAGAGAAGATTTTTAATTTTTTAAAACAGATTCAGTGATAATCATACTTAAGCAGAGGTCTCATTTTAGCATGGAACATGGGTAACTCTGAAGTCAGAAATGATTGAGAAAGACCCCCAAGCATTGGAAATGGTTGCACAGACTGCTCTGCTAAAACCATGTGTCTTTGATAGGCTAATCTTCAGTTCATTTTGAGCCATCTTTGTTATTTTTAATAGCAGCAAGAAGTATTTGAACACAATTTTTAAAATTATTTTCTTTAGAATCTGCGTAATCATTGTTCCTTCTATTCTAAAAATTTTTCCTCTGGTAAAATTAGGGATAGAAAGTCTGCTTTCCTAGAAACAGAATGACATACTCAAACTGCTGAGAGTTTTATTAGAATTCAGGGTCCAAACATGGGTATGATAGTAGAGTTCCTTCCATCCATCCTGTGACTAACATTTGGTGGATCCAATTTGGAAAAACTGCTCCATGAGAGCCTGAGAGTGCAACATACAAGCTCCCTGCTGCTCCTAGTTTTGCTGCTGTTAATCAGATGGATTACATTCTCTAGCAATGGGAATGTCAAGCTATGCTGTACCTGAATCAGCAGAGAGAGTGAAAGGAGTTAGGTCAGTAAAGAGCTCCACAAAAATGTTAGAGGAAACCTGTGCTTGTACGTATATATACCTATGTTTATGTCTCTGGTTCAGTCCTCTGAAGCCAGGCTGGGAAGGTAAGGCCCCTTCTGTTGGATGCTTCTGTGGGAGGTTCTGGGATCTTGCCAAAGGTTCTGTCACTGAACTATATGCCCAGGCTGGATGAGAAACCTTGGTAGGGTTTGGGTATAAAAGTGGGAAGACCATGACTTGAAAAGTAAATACAGTTGGGTGGGAAGAGCTGAGAACAAGCTCAAAAAACAATGGAAATACCCAAATCTGGATAGTAATTGTTGAGATGAGAGCCGAAGGGAGCTAATGCCTACCTCCTAGAAGTAGGCAGTGGCTGGGTGGTTAAAAGCCCATTAAGAGAGTACATCCTGCTTAAGAAAGTTAGATTTTTATCCTGAAGGCAGTGGGAAGCCATCTGGTATCTCAGATCTTTGGTTTAAATATGGCATAGGATATCCTAAGATTTCTATGCATTTCTTCTACATGAATGATTTTCATTCAGGTTTATTGAGATATAATTTACATAAATAAAACTAACTATTTTTAGTATATGATTCCGTATGTGTTGACAAACACATACAGTCATATAACAACCACCATAAGCTGTAGAACAGTTACATCGCCCACAGAATTTCCTTGTGGCCATTTGTAGCCAACTTTTCCCTCCACCCCAGCCTCTGGCAACCACTGGTCTGTTTTCTGTCCCTGTAGTTTTGCCATTTTGGCACAGCCATTATGGAAAACAGTTTGGCAGTTTCTTCTAAAGTTAAATATACACTTACCATATGACTCAGCAATCCCACTCTTAAGTATTTACCCTGAAGAAATCACAACGTATGTTAACATAAAACTTGTATGTGAATGTTTATAGCAGCAGTATTCATAATTGCCTCAAACTGAAAACAATTCAAATGTCCTTCAGTAGTGGAATGCATAAGCAAACTGGTACATCCATAAAATGGAATACTACTCAGCAATAAAAACCAACTCACTACGGATACAGGCACAGCGTGAATGAATCTCAAATACATTATATGAAGTGAAAGAAGGCCTCACAAGTTTACATACTGTGTGAGCCACAGTGACTCTACCATTTTGCATCCCCACCAGCAATGTGTGAGAATTCTAGTTACTTTACATGCTTGTCAGCACTTAGTAAGATTCATTTTCTTAATTTTAACTATTGTAATGATATGTAATGTTATTTCATTATGATTTTGATTTGCATTTTCCTAATAACTAATGATGTGGAACATCTTTTCATGTTTATTCACTATCCATACATCTTTTTTGAGAATGTGTTTTCAGATCATTTGCCCTTTTTTTCTTTTTATCGGGTTGTTTGTGTTTTTTTTTTTTTATGAGTTTTGGCAGTTCTTTATATATATTCTGGAGACAAGTCCTATATCAGATATATATTTTGCAAACATTTTCTCCCATTCTATGGCCTATTGGTTCATTACTTTACTGTTTTTGGCAGAGCAGAAGTTTTTAATTTTGATGAAGTACAATTTGTTGATTTTTTTCTCTTTAAATGTCCTGATTTTGGTATTCTGTATGAGAACTGTTTGCCTAACTCAAGGCCACAAAGACTTTCTCTTATATTTTCTTTTGGAATATTTATGTGGGTCTGTTTCTGGCCTCTATTCTGTTCCATTGATCTATGAGCTTATCCTGTTGCTAGTAGCACACTGTGGATTATTTATACTAAATTAGTTAATCAGGTAGTGTTAGTCCTCCAGCTTGGTTCTTTTTCAAAACTATTTTGGCCATTCTTACTTAGTTAATCAGGTAGTGTTAGTCCTCCAGCTTGGTTCTTTTTCAAAACTATTTTGTCCATTCTTAACTTGATTCTCTGTGCAGAGATCATACTTCCAAATAAGGTCACATTCACAGGTTCTGGGTTAGACATGAAGTTCAGGGGGCTACTGTGTAACCCAGTATATATATGCCACTATTAAATAACAGGCTGTATATTACTCAGTGCATATATGCAACCATTAAAAAGGATATATTTATATCCTTCCGAAACATGCTTTTTAATGGATAGAGTTTTTCCCATCCTTTGGTTAACTGAGTTATTTTTAAAATTTCAGTCATCTAGGCTATTATTACTGAATTTCTATTTGAACTAACATGGTAGTAAATATTCTTATATATAAATCTTTGTGTGCATCTCCAAAAAGTTCTTTGCCACAAATTCCTAGTTGTGGAATTGGGAATTGGTTCTATTACTTTTATTTTATTTTTTAAATTTTATTTTATTATGTTAATTACTATACATTACATCATTAGTATTTGATGTAGTGTTCCATGAGTCATTGTTTGTGTATAACACCCAGTGCTCCATTCAATACGTGCCCTCTTTAATACCCATCACCAGGCTAACCCATACACCAACCCCCTCCCCTCTAGAACCCTCAGTTTGTTTCTCAGAGTCCATAGTCTCTCATGATTCATCTCCCCCTCTGATTTCCCCCTCTTCATTTTTCCCTTCCTACTATCTTCTTCTTTTTCTTTAATCATATAATGTATTGTTTCAGAGGTACAGGTCTGTGATTCGATAGTCTAACACAATTCACAGTGCTCACCATAGCACATACCCTCCCCAATGTCCATCACCCAGCCACTCAATCCCTCCCACCCCCCACCACTCCAGAAACCCTTAGTTTGTTTCCTGAGATTAAGAATTCCTCATATCAGTGAGGTCATATGATACATGTCTTTCTCTGATTGACTTATTTCGCTCAGCATAATACCCTCCAGTTCCATCCACATTGTTGCAAATGGCAAGATTTCATTCCTTTAGATGGCTGCATAATATTCCATTATATATATATATACCACATCTTCCTTATCCACTCATCTGTCGATGGACATCTTGACTCTTTCCATAGTTTGGCTGTTGTGAACATTGCTGCTATAAACATCGGGGTGCACATTCCCCTTTGGATCCCTACATTTGTATCTTTGGGGTGAATACCCAGTAGTGCAATTGCTGGGTCATATGGTAGCTCTATTTTCAACTTTTTGAGGAACCTCCATACTGTTTTCCAGAGTGGCTGCACCAGCTTGCATTTTCCTAGGAATAAATCTAACCAAAGAGGCAAAGGATCTGTACTCAGGAAACTATAAAATACTCATGAAAGAAGTTGAGGAAGACACAAAGAAATGGAAAAATATTCCATGCTCATGGATTGGAAGAACAAATATTGTGAAGATGTCAATGCTACCTAGAGCAATCTACACATTCAATGCAATCCCCATCAAAATACCATCCACTTTTTTTTAAAGAAATGGAACAAATAATCCTAAAATTTGTATGGAACCAGAAAAGACCCCGAATAGCCAGAGGAATGTTGAAAAAGAAAAGCAAAGCTGGTGGCATCACATTTCTGGACCTCCAGCTCTATTACAAAGCTGTCATCATCAAGACAGTATGGTCCTGGAACAAAAACAGACACATTGCTCAATGGAACAGAATAGAGAGCCCAGAAATGGACCCTCAACTCTATAGTCAACTAATCTTCGACAAAGCAGGAAAGAATGACCAATGGAAAAAATACAGTCTTTTCAATAAACGGTGCTGGGAAAATTGGACAGCCACATGCAGAAGAATGAAACTGGACCATTTCCTTACACCACACACAAAAATAGACTCAAAATGGATGAAAGACCTAAATGTGAGACAGGAGCCCATCAAAATCCTAGAGGAGAACACAGGCAGCAACCTCTTCGACGTCAGCTGCAGCAACTTCTTCCTAGAAACATCGCCAAAGGCAAGGAAAGCAAGGGCAAAAATGACTATTGGGACTTCATCAAGATGCACAGCAAAAGAAACAGTCAACAAAACCAAAAGACAACCAGCAGAATGGGAGAAGATATTTGCAAATGACATATCAGATAAAGAGCTAGTATCTAAAATCTATAAAGAACTTATCAAACTCAACACCCAGAGAACAAATAATCCAATCAAGAAATGGGCAGAAGACATGAACAGACATTTTTCCAAAGAAAACATCCAAATGGCCAACAGGCACATGAAGAAGCACTCAACATCGCTTGGCATCAGGGAAATCCAAATCAAAACCTCAATGAGATACCTACCTCACACCAGTCAGAATGGCTAAAATTAACAAGTCAGGAAATGACAGATGTTGGTGGGGATGTGGAGAAAGGGGAACCCTCCTACACTGTTGGTGGGAATACAAGCTGGTGCAGCCACCGTGGAAAACAGTATGGAGGTTCCTCAAACAGTTGAAATTAGAGCTACCGTACGATCCAACAATTGTACTACTGGGTATTTACCCCAAAGATACAAATGTAGGGACCCGAAGGGGTATGTGCACCCCAATGTTTATAGCAGCAATGTTCACAATAGCCAAACTGTGGAAAGAGCCAAGATGTCCATCGAAAGATGAGTGGATAAAGAAGATGTGGTAGATATATGCAATGGAATATTATGCAGCCATCAAAAGGAATGAGATCTTGCCATTTGCAACCACGTGGATGGAACTGGAGGATGTTATGCTGAGCGAAATAAGTCAATCAGAGAAAGACATGTATCATATGACCTCACTGATATGAGGAATTCTTAATCTCAGGAAACAAACTGAGGGTTGCTGGAGTGGGGGCGGTGGGAAGGATGGGGTGGTTGGGTGATAGACATTGGGGAGGGTATGTGCTATGGTGAGTGCTGTGAATTGTGCAAAACTGTTGAATCACAGATCTGTACCTCTGAAACAAATAATGCAATATATGTTAAAAAAAAAAGAAGATAGCAGGAGGGGAAGAATGAAGGGAGGGAAATCGGAGGGGGAGATGAACCACAAGAGATGATGGACTCTGAGAAACAAACTGAGGGTTCTAGAGGGGACAGGGGTGAGAGGATGGGTTAGCTTAGTGATGGGTATTAAAGAGGGCATGCTCTGCATGGAGCACTGGGTATTATGCACAAACAATGAATCATGGAACACTACATCCAAAACTAATGATGTAATGTATGGTGATTAACATAACAATAAAAATATTTTTAAAAAGTGGATGGTATCTTTTAAAATTTTTTATTGTTATGTTTATCACCATATATTACATCATTTGTTTTGGTGTAGTGTTCCATGATTCATTGTTTGTTCATAACACCCAGTGCTCCATGCAGAATGTGCCCTCTTGAATACCCATCACCAGGCTAACCCATCCCCCTACCCTCCTCCCCTCTAGAAACCTCAGTTTGTTTTTCAGAGTCCATCATCTCTCCTGGTTCGTCTCCCCCTCTGACTTACTCCCCTTCATTCTTCCTCTCCTGCTATCTTCTTTTTCTTTTTTCTTAAAATATGTTGCATTATTTGTTTCAGAAGTACAGATCTGTGATTCAACAGTCTTGCACAATTCACAGCGCTCACCGTAGCACACACACTCCCCAATGTCTATCACCCAGCCACCCCATCCCTCCCACCCCCAACCACTCCAGCAACCCTCAGTTTGTTCCTGAGATTAAGAATTCCTCCTATCAGTGAGGTCATATGATACATGTCTTTCTCTGATTCACTTATTTCACTAAGCATAACACCCTCCAGTTCCATCCACGTCGTTGCAAATGGCAAGATCTCATTCGTTTTGATGGCTGCATAATATTCCATTGTGTATATATACCACCTCTTCTTTATCCATTCATCTGTTGATGGACATCTTGGCTCTTTCCACAGTTTGGCTATTGTGGACATTGCTGCTATAAACATTGGGGTGCATGTACCCCTTCGGGTCCCTACATTCGTATCTTTGGGGTAAATACCCAGTAGTGCAATTGCTGGATCGAATGGTAGCTCTAATTTCAACTGTTTGAGGAACCTCCATACTGTTTTCCAGAGTGGTTGCACCAGCTTGCATTCCCACCAGCAGTGTAGGAGGGTTCCCCTTTCTCCACATCCCCGCCAACATCTGTCGTTCCCTGACTTGTTAATTTTAGCCATTCTGATGGGTGTGAGGTGGTATCATGGAGGTTTTGATTTGGATTTCCCTGATGCCGAGCGATCTTGAGCACTTTTTCATGTGCCTGTTGGCCATTTGGATGTCTTCTTTGGAAAAATGTCTGTTCATGTCTTCTGCCCATTTCTTGATTGGATTATTTGTTCTTTGGGTGTTGAGTTTGATAAGTTCTTTATAGATTTTGGATACTAGCCCTTTATCTGATATGTCATTTGCAAATACTTTCTCCCATTCTGTCGGTTGTCTTTTGGTTTTGTGGACTGTTTCTTTTGCTGTGCAAAAGCTTTTTATCTTGATGAAATCCCAATAGTTCATTTTTGCCCTGGCTTCCCGTGCCTTTGGTGATGTTTCTAGGAAGAAGTTGCTGCGGCTGAGGTCGAAGCGGTTGCTACCTGTGTTCTCCTTTAGGATTTTGATGGACTCCTATCTCACGTTTAGGTCTTTCAACCATTTGGAGTCTATTTTTGTGTGTGGTGTAAGGAAATGGTCCAGTTTCATTCTTCTGCATGTGGCTGTCCAATTTTCCCAACACCATTTGTTGAAGAGACTGTCTTTTTTCCATTGGACATTCTTTCCTGCTTTGTCAAAGATAAGTTGACCATAGAGTTGAGGGTCCATTTCTGGGCTCTCGATTCTGTTCCATTGATCGATGTGTCTGTTTTTGTGCCAGTACCATACTGTCTTGATGATGACAGCTTTGTAATAGAGCTGGAAGTCCGGAATTGTGATGCCGCCAGCTTTGCTTTTCTTTTTCAATATTCCTCTGGCTATTCGGGGTCTCTTCTGGTTCCATACAAATTTTAGGATTATTTGTTCCATTTCTTTGAAAAAAGTGGATGGTATTTTGTTGGGGATTGCATTGAATGTGTAGATTGCTCTAGGTAGCATTGACATCTTCACAATGTTGGTTCTCCCAATCCGTGAGCATGGAACGTTTTTCCATTTCTTTGTGTCTTCTTCAATTTCTTTCCTGAGTATTTTATAGTTTTCTGAGTACAGATCCTTTGCCTCTTTGGTTAAATTTACTCCTAGGTATCTTATGGTTTTGGGTGCAATTGTGAATGGGATTGACTCCTTGATTTGTCTCTCTTCTGTCTTGTTGTTGGTGTATAGGAATGCCATTGATTTCTGTGCATTGATTGTATAGCCTGCTACTTGACTGAATTCCTGTAGGAGTTTTAGCAGTTTTGGGGTGGCGTCTTTTGGGTTTTCCACATAAAGTATCATATCATCTGCAAAGAGAGAGAGTTTGACTTCCTCTTTGCTGATTTGGATGCCTTAGATTTCTTTCTGTTGTCTGATTGCTGTGACTAGGACTTCTAATACTATGTTGAATAGCAGTGGTGAGAGTGGACATCCCTGCCGCGTTCCTGACCTTAGGGGAAAAACTCTCAGCTTTTCCCCATTGAGAATGATATTCGCTGTAGGTTTTTCGTAGATGGCTTTTATGATATTGAGGTAGGTACCCTCTATCCCTATACTCTGAAGAGTTTTGATCAAGAAAGGATGCTGTAGTTTGTCAAATGCCTTTTCTGAATCTATTGAGAGGTTCATATGATTCCTGTTCTTTCTTTTGTTAATGTATTGTATCACGTTGATTGATTTGCGGATGTTGAACCAGCCTTGCAGCCCAGGGATAAATCCCACTTGGTCGTGGTGAATAATCCTTTTAATGTACTGTTGGATCCTATTGGCTAGTATTTTGGTGAGAATTTTTGCATCCATGTTCATCAAGGACATTGGTCTGTAATTCTCCTTTTTGATGGGATCTTTGTCTGGTTTTGGGATCAAGGTAATGGTGGCCTCATAAAATGAATTTGGAAGTTTTCCTTCCATTTCTATTTTTTGGAACATTTTCAGGAGAATAGGTATTAATTCTTCTTTAAATGTCTGATAGAATTCCCCTGGGAAGCCATCTGGCCCTGGGCTTTTGTTTGTTGGGAGATTTTTGATGACTGCTTCAATTTCCTTAGTGGTTATAGGTCTGTTCAGGTTTTCTATTTCTTCGTGGTTCAGTTTTGGTAGTTGATACATCTCTAGGAATGCACCCATTTCTTCCAGGTTATCTAATTTGCTGGCATAGAGTTGCTCATCATATGTTCTTATAATTGTTTGTATTTCTTTGGTGTTGGTTGTGATCTCTCCTCTTTCATTCATGATTTTGTTGATTTGGGTCATTTCTCTTTTCTTTTTGATCAGTCTGGCCAGGGGTATATCAATCTTGTTAATTCTTTCAAAGAACCAGCTCCTAGTTTCGTTGATCTGTTCTACTGTTCTTTTGGTTTCTAGTTCATTGATTTCTGCTCTGATCTTTATGATTTCTCTTCTGCTGCTGGGTTTAGGCTTTATTTGCTGTTCTTTCTCCAGCTCCTTTAGGTGTAGGGTTAGGTTGTGTATTTGAGACCTTTCTTGTTTCTTGAGAAGGCTTGTATTGCTATATACTTTCCTCTCAGGACTGCCTTTGCTGTATCCCAAAGATTCTGGACAGTTGTGTTTTCATTTTCATTGGTTTCCATGAATTTTTTAAATTCTTCTTTAATTTCCTGGTTGACCCATTCATTCTTTAGTAGGATGCTCTTTAGCCTCCATGTATTTGAGTTCTTTCCGACTTTCCTCTTGTGATTGAGTTCTAGTTTCAAAGCACTGTGGTCTGAAAATATGCAGGGAATGATCCCAATCTTTTGGTACCGGTTGAGACCTGATTTGTGACCTAGGATGTGATCTATTCTGGAGAATGTTCCATGGGCGCTAGAGAAGAATGTGTATTCCGTTGCTTTGGGATGGAACGTTCTGAATATGTCTGTGAAGTCCATTTGGTCCAGTGTATCATTTAAAGTCTTTATTTCCTTGTTGATCTTTTGCTTAGATGATCTGTCCATTTCAGTCAGGGGGGTGTTAAAGTCCCCCACTATTATTGTATTGTTGTCAATGTGTTTCTTTGCTTTTGTTATTAATTGCCTTATATAATTGGCTGCTCCCATGTTCAGGGCATAGATATTTACAATTGTTAGATCTTCTTGTTGGATAGACCCTTTAAGTAGGATATAGTGTCCTTCCTCATCTCTTATTACAGTCTTTGTTTTAAAATCTAGTTTGTCTGATATAAGGATTGCCACCCCAGCTTTCTTTTGGTGTCCATTAGCATGGTAAATGGTTTTCCACCCCCTCACTTTCAATCTGGGGTGTCTTTGGGTCTAAAATGAGTCTCTTGCAGACAGCATATTGATGGGTCTTGTTTTTTTAATTCAATCTGATACCCTGTGTCTTTTGATTGGGGCATTTAGCCCATTTACATTCAGGGTCACTATTGAAAGGTATGAATTTAGTGCCATTGTATTGCCTGTAAGGTGACTGTTACTGTATGTTGTCTGTGTTCCTTTCTGATCCTTGCTGCTTTTAGGCTCTCTCTTTGCTTAGAGGACCTCTTTCAATATTTCTTGGAGGGCTGGTTTCGTGTTTGCAAATTCGTTTAGTTTTTGTTTGTTCTGGAAGCTTTTTATCTCTCCTTCTATTTTCAATGACAGCCTAGCTGGATATAGTATTCTTGGCTGCATATTTTTCTCGTTTAGTGCTCTGAAGATATCTTGCCAGTCCTTTCTGGCCTGCCAGGTCTCTGTGGATAGGTCTGTTGCCAATCTAATATTTTTACCATTGTAGGTTACATATCTCTTCTCCCGAGCTGCTTTCAGGATTTTCTCTTTGTCTCTGAGACTCGTAAGTTTTACTATTAGATGTCGGGGTGTTGATCTCTTATTATTGATTTTGAGAGGGGTTCTCTGTGCCTCCTGGATTTTGATGCCTGTTTCCTTCCTCACATTAGGGAAGTTCTCTGCTATTATTTGCTCCAATATACCTTCTGCCCCTGTCTCTCTTTCTTCTTCTCGGATCCCAATTATTCTAATGTTGTTTCGTCTTATCGTATCACTTATCTCTCGAATTCTGCCCTTGTGATCCTGTAGTTGTTTCTCCCTCTTTTTCTCAACCTCTTTATTTTCCATCATCTGGTCTTCTATATCACTGATTCTCTCTTCTGCCTCATTTATCCTAGCAGTTAGTGTCCCCATTTTTGATTGCACCTCATCAATAGCCTTTTTGATTTCGACTTGGTTAGATTTTAGTTCTTTTATTTCTCCAGAAAGGGTTTCTCTAATAACTTCCACGCTTTTTTCAAGCCCAGCTAGTATCTTTAAAGTCATGATTCTGAACTCTAGGTCCGACATCGTACTAATGTCTGTATTGAGTAGGTCCCTGGCTGACGGTACTACCTCTTGTTCTTTTTGCTGAGGTGATTTTTTTCGTCTTGTCATTTTGTCCAGAGGAGAATAGATGAATTAGAGAACAAAATGCTAACAGGTTTACAATGTCCCCAGCAAATATACTGTATACAAATCAGAAAAGACCTGAAACCAGGGGAAAAGAAAGGGAAAGAAAGAAAAAAGAAAGAGAAAAAAAAAAAGAAAAAAAAAAGAAAAAAAAGATAAAAACAAAAACAGAACAATACAAAAAAAGCAGAATGTGATCAAATATGATCAGGCTAGTGCATAGATCAGTGCCACACACTAGATTTTGGGCGTATTTTGGTCTGTTAGAAAAAAGTGCCTCCTAAAATTTTAAAGGAAGAAAGACATATGTGTACAAAATAAGGGTTGATACAATGAAGGGATAGAAGATGACTGTAAAGATGAAAATTATAAAAGATTTTAAAAAAGGATTTGATAAGATAAGAAGTTGTTTGAAAAAAGAAAGAAGATTTAAAAAAAAAAAAGGGAGAGAATGTGATCAGGCAGGAGACTAGAACAGAGCCATACACTAGTGATTTAGGGTATATTTTTATCTGTTAGAAGAAACTGTATCTCAAAATTTTAAAGAGAGAAGAACTTATATATATATGCCAAAAATAATGGTAACTACTATGAAGGGATAAAATATGACTCTAAAAATGAAAAATAAAAAGTTTTTTTTTTTTAAAAAGAGATTGATAAGATATTGTTTGAAAAAGGGAAAAAGAAAAAAATACAGTTAACAAAAATTAACTTTGATGAACTAATGAATCATGGTAAAAAAAAGCCATGAATTCTATGTGCAGTATTCCCCTAGCGCTGGAGTTCTCCCGTTCTCCTTGATCGGTAAACTTGGTCTTGGCTTGCTGCCTGTTCGTGCTGATCTTCTGGGGGAGGGGCCTGTTGCTGCGGTTTCCAAATGTCTTTGCCGGAGGCTGAATTGCCCCGCCCTTGTCGGTCCGGGCTAAGCAAGCTGCTCGGGTTTGATCTCACGAACTTTTGTTCCCTGCAATCTCTCCGTACAGCCTTGGAGGACCAGGGCAAAAATGGTGGCCTCCCAATCTCCACCTGGAGGAGCTGAGAACTCGGGGCCCCACTCCTCAGTGCGCCCCCAGAGAAAAGCAGTCACTCCCTTGTCCCCGGTCTCCAGCCGCACTCCGTGCTCACCCGGCCTGTGCCCGAGCGTTTCTATGTCTGGCACCCGACCCCGTGTGGAGTCTCCAAACCCAGCAGATCCCTGCGGTGCGCTCCCGCGCCGCTCCTCCCCGGGAAGGAAGGGGAGTCTCCCCGCATCTGCCGCATGTTGGGTCCCTGCCGCAGGAGCATGTTGGATCCTGCCGCGGATAACAGTTTATGGCCACCCTGAGCTGAGAGCCCGCGCCTCGGCTCCGTCTCTGCAGCCGGCTTCCCCGCTCTGATACCTGGGAGCTCTGGCGCACTCAGGCTCCCTCGGTCTTTCTGTGACCCCAAGGGTCCTGAGACCACACTGTCCCAGGAGGATTCCACCCCCTGCTTAGCCACTGCAGCGACGTCCCTCAGCGGAGCCGACTTCTAACAGTTCCGATTTTGTGCTCTGCGACTCTATCACTTGCCAGAAGCGGCCTGCGGAGGCCCCTCCCCCGCCGTCTATCCTCCCGAATATCGCCTCGGATTCACTTCTCCGCACGTCCTACCTTCCAGTAAGTGGTCGCTTCTCTGTTCAGATAGTTGTTGCTACTCTCCTTTTGATCTCCTGTTGAGTTCGTAGGTGTTCTAAATGGTTTGATCCCTATTCAGCTGAATTCCTGCGACAAGACGAAATCTAGGTCTCCTACTCCTCCGCCATCTTGCTCTGCCCTCAAGTGGATGGTATTTTGATAGGGATTGCATTAAACGTGTACATTGCTCTAGGTAGCATTGACATCTTCACAATATTTGTTCTTCCAATCCATGAGCAAGGAATATTTTTCCATTTCTTTGTGTCTTCCTCAGTTTCTTTCCTGAGTATTCTATAGTTTTCTGAGCACGGATTCTTTGCCTCTTTGGTTAGATTTATTCCTAGGTATCTTATGGTTTTGGGTGCAATTGTAAATGGGATCAACTCCTTAATTTCTCTTCTGCCTTCTTGTTGATGTCTAGAAATGCCACTGATTTCTGTGCATTGATTTTATATCCTGCCACTTTACTGAATTCCTATATGAATTCTAGCAGTTTTGGGGTGGAGTCTTTTGGGTTTTCCACACAAAGTATCATATCATCTGCAAAGAGTGAGTGTTTGACTTCTTCTTTGCCAATTCAGATGCCTTTGATTTCTTTTTGTTGTCTGATTGCTGAGGCTAGGACTTCTAGTAGTATGTTGAATAGCAGTGGTGATAGTAGACATCCCTGCCATGTTCCTGACCTTAGGGGGAAAGCTCTCAGTTTTTCTCTGTTGAGAATGATATTCGCTGTGTGTTTTTCATAGATGGATTTTATGATATTGAGGTGTGTACCCTCTATTGTCTACACTCTGAAGAGTTTTAATCAAGAAACGATGCTTTACTTTGTGAAATGCTTTTTCTGCATCTATTGAGAGCATCATAGGGTTCTTGTTCTTTCTTTTATTAATGTATTGTATCACGTTGATTGATTTGCGGTTGTTGAACCAACCTTGCAGCCCAGGAATAAATCCCAGTTGGTCGTGGTGAATAATCCTTTTAATGTACTGTTGGATCCTATTGGCTAGTATTTTGGTGAGAATTTTGGCATCCATGTGCATCAGGGATATTGGTCTGTAATTGTCCTTTTTGGTGGGGTTTTTGTCTGATTTTGGGATCAAGGTAATGCTGACCTCATAAAATAAGTTTGGAAGTTTTCCTTCCATTTCTAAGTTTTGGAACAGTTTCAGAAGAATAGGTATTAATTCTTCTTAAATGTCTGATAGAATTCCCCTGGGAAGCCATCTGGCCCGGGGCTTTTGTTTGTTGGGAGATTTTTGATGACTGCTTCCATTTCCTTAGTGGTTATAGGTCTGTTCAGGTTTTCCATTTCTTCCTGGTTCAGTTTTGGTAGTTTATACATCTCTAGGAATGCATCCATTTCTTCCAGATTATCTAATTTGCTGGCATATAGTTGCTCATAATATGTTCTTATAATTGTATTTCTTTGGTGTTGGTTGTAATCTCTCCTCTTTCATTCATGTTTTTATTTATTTGTGTCCTTTCTCTTTTCTTTTTGATAAGTCTGGCCAGGGGTTTATCATTCTTATTAATTCTTTCAAAGAACCAGCTCCTAATTTCGTTGATCTGTTTTACTGTTATTTTGGTTTCTATTTCATTGATTTCTGCTCTGATCTTTACTATTTCTCTTCTCCTGCTGGGTTTAGGCTTTATTTACTGTTCTCCAGCTCCTTTAGGTGTAGGGTTAGGTTGTGTATTTGAGACCTTTCTTGTTTCTTGAGAAAGGCTTATATTGCTATATACTTTCCTCTCAGGACTGCCTTTGCTGTATCCCAAAGATTTTGAACAGTTGTGTTTTCATTTTCATTGGTTTCCATGAATTTTTTTGATTCTTCTTCAATTTCCTGGTTGACCCATTCATTCTTTAGTAGGATGCTCTTTAGCCTCCATATATTTAAGTTTTTTCTGACTTTCCTCTTGTGATTGAGTTTTAGTTTCAAAGCATTGTGGTCCAAAAATAGGCAGGGAATGATCCCAATCTTTTGGTACTGGTGGAGACCTGAGTTGTGACCTAGGATGTGATCTATTCTGGAGAATGTTCCATGGGCACTAGAGAAGAATGTGTATTCTGTTGCTTTGGGATGGAATGTTCTGAATATGTCTGTGAAGTCCATTTGGTCCAGTGTGTCACTTAAAATCTTTATTTCCTTGTTGATCTTTTGCTTAGATGATGTGTCCATTTCAGTGAGGGGGTTGTTAAAGTCCCCTACTATTATTGTATTGTTGTCGATGTATTTCTTTGATTTTGTTATTAATTGGCTTATATAATTGGCTGCTCCCATGTTAGGGGCATAGATATTTACAATTGTTAGATCTTCTTGTTGGATAGACCCTTTAAGTAGGATATAGTTACCTTCCTCATCTCTTATTATAGTCTTTGGTTTAAAATCTAATTTGTCTGATATAAGGACTGCCACCCCAGCTTTCTTTTGATGTTCATTAGCAGGGTAAATGGGTTTCTACCCCCTCACTTTCAATCTGGAGGTGTCTTTGTGTCTAAAATGAGTCTCTTGCAGACAATGTATTGATAGGTCTTGTTTTTTTATCTAATCGGTTCTATTACTTTTAATCTAATCTTTTATAAGATTCTTTTTGTAAAAGGATTTTGGTGAAGGAACTCCAGTAACTACCTCTTCCAATGCTAGAATTCTAGGTAATGCCATCCTTTATGTTTGAATTTAAAAAATTTTCAGAACCTAAAAGGGAGGTAGCTCTGCTGCAATTTGAACAAACACACATACAAATACACAAATACCTTTTCGCATCTTTGACAAACACCTAGCTGGCTCCCTGTAGGCCTCTTATATGGTTATGATTAAAACTTATGCTAGGAAAAGTAATCAAAATCACATTTCATTATATTACCAAAATATCAGTCAACCACAAACAGTTCAATGAGGTATGTGCTGCTGTTTGTTTCTGCAGTATGGACCTCTTGTCAATGCAGAGAAAGCCTTTGTGAAATCATTTTTTGTTTTGTTGTGAGAATATGATTTGGGTGTCATAGTACTCTGGTATCCATCTATGAGGTGTTTTTGATTGCTTATGGAATAGCAACTCTTGGTTGAAATGGAGTCATTGCTAAGGCTCAAGTTTTGTCATTTATTTAGAAAGAACTTTTGTTGCTATTGGAATTCCTCCTATGCAACTTGGGAGAAATACATAGGAAATACATGTAAGTTATTCTGATGCCAAACTAACTTGATGCCAAGCTAACTACATGGTTAGTTTGCATGTAACAGTTATTTTGGATAAGCCAGTTTAGTTACTTGAGTATAATTTCTATAAAAGTGTAAGAAAAACTCACTAACTTTTACACTAATTTCTGGGCTTTGGCATGGATAAAGCTTTCTGGTGGTTCTTTTGTTTGGGAGAAATGATTTCTTTAAAATCTAATGACTGACACAATGAATCATGGATCACTACATCAAAAACTAATGATGTATTGTATGATGACTAACATAACATAATAAAATAAAATTAAAAAAAATCTAATGACTGAATTATGGGAAAGTCATAATGTGGTATCACTGTTGCTCCCAGTGGCCCTGTGTTCTTTTAAAGCCAAATGTCATGACCAAGAGCTTTATAATTACTTTAAAAATATTGCTCTCTGGGGCTGGAAAAAAATTGGCTTCATGGAGCTTGCATTGGTTTTATCCATGCTAGATTAAAATTTATAGACAAGCAATGGCCTGAAGCAAATATGGTCAAATATACCTTATGAACAGATTTTGGTATCAGAATTATTCTGGTCTTATAAACCAAATTGGAAAGTTTCTTTCTTCTAGGTTTTTTGAAAGACTTTGTATAAGATTGCCATAATTCTTTCTTTTTTAAAAAATTTTTTACTTAAATTAAATTTAATTAATATATAGTGTATTATTAGTTTCAGAGGTAAAGTTCAGTGATTCATCAGTTGCATATAACACCCAGTGCTCATTCCATCAAGTGCGCTCCTCAATGCCCATCACCCAGTTACCCCAGCCCCCCACCTACCTCCTTTCCAGCAACTTATGGTTTCCTATAGTTAGGAGTCTCTTATGGTCTGTTTCCCTCTCTATTTTTGTCTTACTTTCTTTTTCCTTCCCTTCCCCTATGTTCATCTGTTTTGTTTCTTAAATTCCACATATGAGTGAAATCATATACTTGTCTTTCTCTGACTTATTTCACTTAGTATAATACCCTCTAGTTCCATGCATATCCCTGGAAATGGCAAGATTTTATTCTTTTTGATGGCTGGGTAATATTCCAGTGTGTGTGTGTGTGTGTGTGTGTGTGTGTGTGTGTGTGTGTGTGTGTGTATTATATATACACAATGGAATGTATATATATAATATATACACAATGGATGTGTATATATAATCTGAATATATACACCATGAAATGTGTATATATAATCTGAATATCTAAAGAAGATGTGATATATATAAATAAATATTTCCTTTCATCTGTCAAGCACAATTCCTTCTTCTTTTTTAGAAATGACATCTTCATGTTTTTTGGGGTTTTTTAAAAAGATTTTTATTTATTTATTTGACAGAGAGTGAGAGAGAGAGAGAGAGAGAGAGAGAGCACAAGCAAGGGGAGCAGCAGGCAGAGGGAGAGGGAGAAGCAGGCTTCCCGCTGAGCAGGGAGCCCGATGCGGGGCTTGATCCCAGGACCCTGGGATCATGACCTGAGCCGAAGGCAGGTGTTTAATGACTGAGCCACCCAGGTGCCCCCATAATTATTTCTTAAATGTTTGATAGAATTCATGGATAAAGCCAAACTAGCCTTCAGTTTTCATTGTAGGACAGTTTATAATTTCTTTAAACGACATAAAGCTATTCAGATTTTCAAGTTCTTCTGTCAGTTTTTATAAACTATAAATTTTATTATTTTGTTTTTCAAGGAATTTTGTTGATCTATGTTGTAAGTTTTATTAAAATTTTTGTTGATCTATGTTGTAAAAAAGAAGGTATTAAGTTGTTCAAATACTTCCTTATTATCCTTCTAACACCTGTAGTATTTGCAGTGATATTTTCACTTTCATTCCTAATATTGGTAATTTATATTTTCTTTTTTCCTTCATCAGCCCAGCTAGAAGTTTATCAATTTTGTTAATCATTTAGAGAGCCATTTCTTACCTTTGTTTTTCTGTTTTTTTATTTATTTCCTTTTATATTTTTATTAGTTTCTCTCTTCAACTTAAATTGTTTTTTAAAAAACATTTTATTTATGTATTTTAGGGAGAGAGAGAGAGAGCAAGAGCGAGAATAAATGCCTGAGCCAGGGGGCAAGCAGAGGGCAAGCAGAGGGGGAGGTGGTGAGGGGGAGGGAGAGGGAGACAATCTCCAGCCGACTCCATGCTGAGCCAATGTGGGCTGATCCCAGGACCCTGAGATCACGACCTGAACTGAAACCAAGAGTTGGAAGCTCAACCAAATGAGCCACCCAGGGACAATTCTAGCTTCTTAAGATGGAAGCTTTCTTTTTTCCTAATATAAGCATTTTAAAGCTATAAATTTTGCTCTAAATGTTGCTTTAGATAAAACCCACAAATTTTGATATGGTGTATTTTCATTATATAGTTCAAAATATTTTCTTATTTTTTTGTGATTTCTTCTTTGACTCATGGCTTCTTTAGAGAATATGGTTTAATTTCAAAATATTTGCAGATTCTCTAGTATTTCTTTGTTATTGATTTTTTAAAAAGATTTTATTTATTTATTTGAGAGAGAGAGAATGAGAGATAGAGAGCACGAGAGGGAAGAGGGTCAGAGGGAGAAGCAGACTCCCTGCTGAGCAGGGAGCCCAATGTGGGACTCAATCCCGGGACTCCAGGATCATGACCTGAGCTGAAGGCAGTTGCTTAACCAACTGAGCCACCCAGGCGCCCTTGTTATTGATTTTTAAGTTAATTCTCTTGAGGTCAGAAAATAAATGGTTTGATTTCTATCCTTTTAAATGTATTGAGACTTTCTTTCTAGCTGTTACCTGTGCACTTGAAAAGAATTGTTTTTTTGCATTTGTTGGTTGCAGTGTTTTATAAATGTTAATTAGGTCAAGTTACTTGATGTATTATTCAGGTTTTCTATGCCTTTACTTATTTTATTTCTTCATTCATTACTTGGGTGGGGGGAGAGAGAGAGAAGGAGGGGGAGGAAGGGAGAGAGAGCTATGGGTGTGCAGTTGTCTATTTCTACTTTTAGTTTGGTCAATTTTTGCTTCATACATTTTGAAGCTCTATTATTAGGTATGTATCAATTTAAAACTATCTACTTGCCGCATGTCCTTTCACAATGCTGCATCATTGTGAAATCAACCTTTTTATCTTTAGCAAAACTCCTTGTTTTGAAATCCACTTTGATTTTAATAAATAGCTTAGTGTTTGTGTGGTACATGTTTTTCTGTTGCTTTCCTTTTATACTATTTGTGTGTTTATATTTAAAGGTTTCTCTTACAAATACCATATAGGTGGATCTTGCTTTAAAAAAAAAGTCTAGTCTGACAACCTCTGTCCTTTAATTAGAGTGATTTGTTCACTTTTATCTAAGGTATTTAAAAAAACACTTGGCTTTAACTTTACCATCTTGATGTTTGTCAGGGGAAAATCCCTGATTTGTAGCATTTTCTGATTTTCACTTATAAATATGCCCACTATGGCCTATTTCAAGCTACCAAAATGACAGCAGTGAAAAAATTAGAAAGAGATGCACATTTGGTTCTCAGAGTTGGTACAAACTGGCTTCAGTACAATGCTACATAGAATTTAGTGGGGGAAAATAAGGTTTGTCTACAAATATCCATAATACATTATAAAATAGAATGTGTTAAAAGACATGGATAAATGAAAAGTTATGAAAATTTAAAGGAAGCTACTACCTTTTCCTGGATGTTTTAATGTGTTTGCACATGGGTGGGGTCAATGTGGATTCTAGGACTAGTTTTCAACTTGCTGAAGGTTTTTAGTTTACCCTGAATAAAGGGAAATTGCCATTTCATACAGAGTGGTTAAGCTAGGGTTCTGTGAGAAAGTGGCATTTGAGCAGAGACCTGAAGGAAGTGAGGGAGCAAGTCATGCAAGTGTCTGCAGGAAGACCATTCAAAGAAGCAGGTATAGGGCATTTGGAAGTTGATTTTCAATAACAGTATTACTTAGGATATTACTGGACGTTTGTATTTGGGAATTCAGAATGGCATTAATAATAAGAAAAATGCATTATCTCACGTTTTAAGAAGTCCAGTATGTGCTCAGGGTTGAGTAATTCAGTGGCTCAGCAATATCATCAGGGACCCAGCTTTTCTATCTTCCTGCTCTTCCCTTTTCCATTCAGGCTTGTTCTCCTGATGGTATCAAGATAACTGCCTCACTTTCCAGGATCATATGCAGACACAATAATACCCAGTAGAAGGGAGACTCTTCATCATTTTTTTGAGGGACTGTTTAAAGTTCATTTGCTCATAAAAGGAAAAAGGATCAAATAAAAATCATCTCTATCCATCACATAGATGTAATCATTGTTAACATTTTTGACATACTTGGTCATCTATTTTTTGATGAATAATTTTAAATTATTGACATCATGAAATTTCTTTGTAATGTATCTCTGAAAAACAAGGATATTTCCCTAACTAATCACCATATTATTATCATACCTAATATTTAACAATTATTACTTAATAGCATTTAATATTCTGGTCCATATTCAAATTTCATGATTTCCCCCAAAATGTCTTTTATGGCTGGTTTGTTCAAAACAAAATCCAATCAAGGATCATTCATTATATATTATTGTCATATCTCTTAAATCTCTTTTAGTCATGATTCTAGAACATTACCTCCCTTCTTTTTTCCCATAAAATTGAAATGTTGAAGGGCCCTGTTCTGTTGTCCTATAGAATGACTCAAGTTCAGATTTTGTCTGATTGTTTCTTTGAAGTATTTTTCTGTCCTCCATATTTTCTGTAAACTGGATGTTAGATCTAAAGAGTTGTATAGATTCAGATTAAACATTTTTAGAAGAAATACTTAAGAGGTGACATGTACTTATTGCATTGTAATAAGGGTCATGTAATAGCTTATTGCTCCATTCTTAGTCATGCTAAAATAAGAGGATTTCAGCCTGATCTCTCTATTATAAAATAACGTTTTATAATAACATTTTCCTTGCAACTAGTAAATAATTTGAGGGTTGATACTTTGGCACTGGATATAACTATCCAGTTCCCCATTAACCTTTTTACCTAATGGCTTTAGCTTCCACTGTAGATAGTTACCTGAATCAATTGTCTTATTAGTGTTTACCAAATGATATTTATTAGCTGAGACTCTAATGGAAAGAGGAAGATCAACTAGGATTATTTATTAGGTTACCCTGAAGTACTAGAGAGGCAAGATAAATAGTTGACTCTCTTAATTACCAATTTTCCAAGTAAGGTTTTGGTGTAATGGTGACAATTGAATTTGTTTTGGCTTTATTTTTTAAAAACAGTATTTTGAGCTCTTGGATTTTTATGTATTCAGAAGGTTTCAATCAACTATAATCCTTATTCTTCTGATACTCAAGTCCCAATTCTGGTCATGGGGAGACCTTTTATAGATAGTGGCTGTTGTGTCCTTTTGCTATGACTCCATTCATCTTTGAAAACTCCTTTGGTTTCCAACAAAGCAAGATGTCCTCTGTACATTCTCTGCCCCAGACCTGAAATTAGTAATTTCTTCAAGGAGCCCTACTTAATGTGCTTCTCATTAAGAAAGAAGAAGCTTTTCTTATAAGCCCTATAGCATATTTCGTCTCTTGTTTCATTGGTCAGAACTGCCTTATGTGCCCATTCCTAAAACACTCCCCGGTTAGAGGAATGGGATTCCTATTTTTGATTTAGTGAAGCACATGACTTTGTAGAGGAGGGTTTCAGAGGTTCTGTTAGAAAGTATAAAGGCAGGGCAGACAAAGTAGAGTAAATAATTGCTAGGTAGCAAATCCAGTGTCTTCTACACTAATTCAAGTCATAAATTGCCAGTTTATCAATTTACATTGTGAACTATCTCTGGCAAAATAATGTCTCAAAGTAATTTATATGGGTATGCTCAGTCAAGAGGTCATCAGTCACATGTTTTCTCGGTAAGTAACAGGAATTAAATGGTCTTAGGGAATATTTCTATCAAGTTTTGCAGCTGTTTGTAAAATGATATCAGTCATTATAACCATGATAGATTATTAGAATCAAGGCATTCTCTTGCTGGAAGTATTTCTAATAAACAGGGACATTTTACTGCCCAACATTTTGGAATAAGGCACTCATGGATTGGAATGCCAGCTCTTCTACCTACTGGCTGTTTATTACCTAATCTCTCTGATGCCTCAGTTTCTGCATCTGTGAAGTGGAAAGACTAAAATGCATTTGATGGAGTATTTGAAGCTTAACTGATAAAAAGCACCTAGCCCAAACACACGCATAGTATTCAATAAGTGTTAGTTTTCATCACAGGGCTCCTACTCCCTCCCTTTTAGATTATCACAATTTTCTGCCTGTATACATTTCCTCATTTCAGAGAAGTTGGCTTCCAAGGCTGTAGTTTATCTGCCAGTAGTTATATTTTAGATTTCATTTTGGGGAAGAACCCAAGCCTTTTTATGAGATTTAGAAAATCATTCTCTTTTATCAGCAACCAATGTCTTTAGAAGTTATCTTTTAGATGGAGTTATCTGTTGGGGAGGCATCTAACCTTCATATGCCAGCTCTTATTAACTGTTATTTCAGAGGGTATATTTTCTAACCTTTTACCAAATTCAGGGGCACACCTCTTGGGGACCTTCTTCCTTGTATGTACTGATTACAAATGACTCTCAGAAAGCAGTCTCTAACAGCTCAACAGATGATCAGAGACAATAAAAAGAAGCAGTATAGAAATCTGTTCACTTAATGCACTTGGTAATTGCCTTTCACAGCTTTAGACATTCATGGGAAAGTAAATGCACAATCAGCCTTGATTATCTGACGCTGGTTATCGTCTCCATCAGCTTGGCCTCTGTCCCTTTGCTCTGCTCTCACCTGCTGATTGACCAGTTCACTGTTCATTAACAGTTTTTAGAAAGATGGACAGAGAAGGAAAAGGTTGTTACATTTAAGTGAGTCTGCTTAGGTTAAAAATAGTTCATGTAAGATGGTTTCATTACAGTAGAGGAGATGGAAGAGATTAAAACAGAAAACTAAAATGGTGTGGTTTTTTGTGTATTATTTGGTGATCTGATATGATTCATGAGTTTCTAGCTCTAATGATAATGGCAAATGAGAGCTGTCACTATATATATTTAAAATACTATTATATGGAATGATCCTAATTTTGCAACACACACACACACACACACACACACACAGAGAGAGAGAGAGAGAGAGAGAGGAATAAAAGAAAATATATCAAAATTTAATGGTGGATTTCTTTGGTGATGGAACATTTTCTCTTTTCATTGTTCAGTGTTTTTCACATTATCTCCAATGAGTCTCTTTTATAATAAGAATGAAAGATATTATGGTTATTTTTTTTAGAGAGGATGGGGGAGGGGGAGAGGCAGAGGGAGAGAGAGAGAATCCCAAGCAGGCACCACACCCAGCACAGTGCCTGACGTGGGGCTTGATCTCACGACCTTGAGATCATGACCTGAACCAAAATCAAGAGTCAGATGTTTAACTGACTGAGCCACCCAGGTGCCCCAGTATTATGGTTATTTTATTAACGTTCAGTTTGAAAGGTGAAGAACAAATGGATGCAGTGATTTAATATTTTCTAAGTGTGTGTTGACTACTACTTGAAGCTTCTAGAAGATTGACTAGGCAGTGTTCCTTTAGGAGGCCCATCGAATTCTGTGGAACAGACCTAAGAGAAAGTGCTGACGGATCAGGGTAGATGAGAATATTTGGTAATTTGTATGGGGCTAAGAAATGTTCCTTTAAATTTAATTTTTTGGTCAAGAAGCCTGAAGCCTTTGGACCCCAACCACTTCATTTTGCCTTCACTTTTTAGGAAACTTTAGGAAACAGAATTTGGGGACTTGATAAGTGTTTATGTCCTCAGGCTCCTTATTGGCCATTTAGAGACCCAGACATTTGGAATTGTGGTCTCTTCCCTATCTTAGCTGACCTTGCCCTAGAAGGAGACACTGAGGCGAGGATTCCAGTACAAGACATTAATTGGGAGGTGATCTTGGGAAGTCCTGGCAGGAGAGTAGGGAAATGAGGAAGGGAAAGGAAGGGTGTGTGTACCAAGCAAGTTAGCATCCTGTGTAATTGCGCTGCAAACAATGGGAGCCAGTAAGGGAGTAGGTGCTTCAGAGCTATCTCATCCAGTCATTGGCTGAGGGCTGCTCCTGGGGGCATCCATTCCCTGCCATTTCCAGCGTACTGCAGGTAGCAAAGTGGGCTCTGGGAGCCAGTGAAATCTCACAGGTGGAGAGCTGCCAAGTGTTGGCAGTCAGCAGTGGGCCAGGAGTTCAGGACAATGGTAAGGCCTGAGGTGATACAGGCAGGCTCTCCTACATCTGCCGTACTTCCCCCTTCATTCGCAGTGTAATATCACATGGAACAAAAGCAGTTGTTTCTTTGCTTGGAAACAAAGCCTGTGTTACAAATGCAAAAGCATATTTGGTAACAAATGCCAATAAAGGGTACACCATCGAGCAGGTCACCACTGTGACTAACTGAAGCTCTGTCTTGCTGGGGCCTTCGAGAGATAATAAAAAAAGCACACCTCCAAGTTATCCCACCCAAGGGGCAAGGAAGCTAGGGGTTTTAATCCTCCAATTGAATCATTACTGGCTGAGAATTGCTCCTGGGGAAGCTCTTGGGCACTTCCCTCCTGCCTCTCCCATAGGCTGAGAGAAAGCCCCCAGGTGGAGAGCCACAGGTGCTGGCAGCGGGAGGAATGGTGAGAGCAAGAGGCTCTCGTGTCAAGGCACTGGCTGCTATCTGCTATCGCATTGGGGCCTGGGCAACAGTTATGACCATTGTCCCTGTGTCAGGGGGAGGATGTGACCTCTTTGATTTGCAGTGGGCAGAAGAGCCTAAGATGTGAGTTCTGGTACTGTCCATGGCTGAGCTCCCGCAGGGAGAGTAGTAGAGAAGATGAATGAAGAGCCCATTTGGGGTGCCCCTTAGAAGCGTCCCAACTTTGGGAAGACATTAGGGAGGGATTGGAGAGTCACAGCACTTTAATATAGTACATTTTTGTGTCTAAAGACTGTTGTGGCCTGGGCAATCCAGGTTCCAATAGAATTTTAGTGCTGGAAGGAGCACCAGGCATCCACCTCCCCCATACAGTGTTCTGCTTTTCCTTCCTCTGCTGTGTGGGCTTTGAGTTATTTAGGTCCTTCTATTCTGTTATTAAATGCTAACTGGGTCTGGGGCAGGGGCAGGGAGTCAAGATAGTATAAGAGCTTAAAATCGCTTATGTAGTAAGACAGTCAGACCTATTACATTCCCAACATTTACTCCCTCTTCGATGTCTACTGTGTGTGGTTATGCTAAAAATGTGCCTCTTTCCCAGACTCTTTCATATATTCTAGTCAGTATCTTTCTTGTATGCTTGGTAATTGCTACTGCATGTTGGTTCATAAACCTGCTTGGTTCATCCATCCAGGGAAATTTACTCCTCACCACCTCAGCTTCCATAGTGTGCTTGTATCTGAGGAACCAGAAAAGCTGAACGTTATTATGGAATACAGAGTCAAAGTGCTTACTAGGGACTTTGATAAAAGCTCGCTAACTCTGGCCTAGCTTTTCTGTTCAGCTGGGCTATTGAAGAAGGATAAATTATTGAGACAAACTCAAAACCAATCTTGACTGAATTTCTTACAGATGTTTCAACTCATGTTGTATACAGTATTTTATTTATTATTTGTTAGGAAAACACAGTCATTTCCTTTAATGAGATTTAAAATTTTTCTTATGTTTCAATATGTGATTTTATTTTATCTAGGGAAACAGATCCTTCCCCACACCTCCCAGATGAACACAGGTATCACTTTATAATGATTCTCCAAAAATAGTATTTGATAAACTTTGCTGGGAAACTTTTTGTCTCATTAATCAGTAATTTGATTTTTTCCTTCTATCAATAGATACACATTTTGCCTTTACCGTGTGTCTATCACTGTGCTCAGTGCTGAAGTGAGAAAAATAGACACAGGCCACAACCTCCTGGACAGGTAGGATGGGAGGTGGCTGTAACACCATGTGGAAAATGCAGCCCATGTGCCTCCTTGAGAAATTCCAACACTGGAGAGGCAGCTGGTTGAGCTCTAAGCTCAGCTTGATTTTGTCAGTCCCCACTTCACTCCAGGCTCCTTTCTCCTGTTGCCTGTTATCCCCCCGTCTGTCTCAAGGGGATTTTTCTGGGCTGCTTTCTTCCTTCCAATGGCTAGGTTCCCCTGGCGCTGGCTCTTGTCACACAGCCAGTTCTTGAAGGTTGTGGAGGGAATGTCACCTTGTTCCCCCCCCCAAAAAAAACCCTCTCCTTATATATTTCGAAATTGAAGGTGATTTATGGCAATGCTTCATACCTTGTAGTCCTGGGATTGAATGGCTGAGTCCCAGGAGCATAGGAGCAAGGAATGGGCTGAACCCCTCAAATTCAGACATCTAGTTGCCTTAAGCATTTGGGCATTATGCATTCAAGCAACGCTCTCGTTTTCTCGCATTTTACTTGGTGTGTGTGAGCAGGTGGGCGAAAGCCTAGTAGGTGTCATGGGCTAGAAAATGCTGTGAAGAATTCCTAACAGCTCCTGCCTGAACCTTCCACAGTGAAGCTGGTTTGCATCTGAGCCTGTAGTTCTGCGGCTGCAAGCTGTATTGAGTATGTGCTTATTTAATCGCCCTCATTACACATGGTTCCTTTCTGCACATTTGAATTTGGCCTGTTCCCTGTAGGAAACGACTTGGCTATTTTGAAACTCGCTGGCATTAAACACACTGTGGTTTCCCCTTTAAATTTGTTGATTGGGTAAATTAATTTAGAAAAAGTGTAGAGATAAACATTTAAGGGAGGATTTTTAGGGAGAGGCTAGGACTTGATTCACTGTCTTTCCAGGCTGCTGTTAGTGCAAGTGGATTTCTTATAGTCACATTCCTGAATCTGTCTCTCTCATGTCAGGATATTGTTAAATACAAATGCTGCAAAAGGGAGGATTTTTCCATTATTTGTTCAGAAGAGTGAGAGAAAAATGCATGTTCACAACAAAGAAAAAATCGACCTTAAGAATATATTAAGAGTAAAATGGCCTAGGACTGCGGTGGGGAGAAGGAAAACATTCACTAGACAGGAAGAACATCTACTCATAATATTATAATTATTTCACTAGTCACTCATATTATTATCCCAGATTGATTAACCGTGAAAGGAGATTTAACAGGAATCATTCAGTGTACCCTACTTACAGAAGAAAGGGTGATACATTTGTCCATTAAAGTGTTGCTGTAAATATTAGTTTTTTCACAAGGATTTCTTTTTCCAAGAAGGATCGGTTTGAGACTCAGAACGCAAATAAAATATATATAAAATGGTGCATTGTGCTATCACATTCCTGGATGGTTGGTATCTCTGCTTCAAATTAAGGGTTTGATGTCATGGAAACAGCTTGTTCATTTGGAAAGCTGCTGACACTCTGTGGGAAGGCAAAGGACCAGAGTGTGTGTGTGTGTGTGTTTAACATTCCCTATCAACCCTCAGCAAAACAAATACCCATTCCTGCCAGATAGTATGGAATTACATGAGAAGGTTAGACTTCTTTTACTTTTGGCCTCAGAGTTTTAGAACAGAGCATATGAATCACCTGGAAAATAATGTTAAAATGAAGATTCTGATTCAGTGGGTCTGGGGTGGGGACTGAGATTCTCCATTTCTAAGGAGCTCCCAGCTGGTACTGAGGCTAATGATTTGGGGATCATGCTTGGAAAACCACTCCTCTAGAGTTGTTGGTGAGTATTAGAATTACCTTCTACTTTGACTAAAATGAGTTAATGTTTTATTAAATTTTTCAAAAGGAGTCATACTTTTAAATTGCTGCTTTTGCTGATTTCTGTATCAGTTTTAACTTTTATCTAAAGATGTCTTAGCATATAAAAGAAGGTAAAAACTACATACGCATTTACATTATTTTGAATTGGACATTGTTTGCAGACTGTCAGATTATAGTGAAATTTAGAGACCTAGAAGGAAAACAGTTTGCAGTTTCCAACCTTAAGTAGAACCAACAAAACTTATGGGAGACCAATCTGGTAAGAGCTATGACTTTTGGCAAATTGAGAATGCCCACTGTAGCAGGTTGAATAGTGTCCTCCAAAAATTCATACTCCCCCAGAACCTCAGAATGTGACCTTATTTGGGAATGGGGTCTTTGTAGATATAACTAGTCAAGGTGAAGTCATCTTGGATTAGAGTGCACCCTAAATCCAATGGCTGATATCCTTATAAGATGGAAAGTGAACACGCCCAGGCACGGAAAAAGAGGCCATGTAACAGTGGAGACAGCTGCTGGAGTGATGCAGCTACAACCCAAAAGAACTCCAGGGATTGCTGAGAACCACCAGAAACTATGAAGAAGCAAGGGAGAATTCTCTAGAGCCTTTTTAGGAGGCATGGTCCTACTGACATCTTGATTTCAGACTCCTGACCTTCAGATCTATGAGAGAATAAATTTCTATTGTTTTAAGCCATCAAGTTTGAGGCAATTTATTACAGCAGCCCTAAGAAACTAATATACCCACTATAACATAGTGAGCTATACTGAAGCCTGGTCTCATCAGGTTGAAGAAAATATGCTCTTTTTTACTTGAGATGGACAAGCACTTTGTTTCCTAGGGGAAGTATGTGATTTTCATTCCATTGAGCCATAAATTTAAATCCCTCAATAAATTCAGGGATCATCTCTTGTCCTGTGATTTTTTTAATAGCTTGTGATTGAATACATCATTCCAATCATAGCTATGAAATAATAATGATAAAGTAGTACATCTTTCATCCAGCTTTCTTCAGCATCCTTAGGTTATGCTTGAGGAGCTCTGTAGTAGTTGTGCTGCTGATTTCTGACTGATTTGCCATAACTGTTTAGAGGCTTATGGAATTAGGGTCATGGGTTTAGTTCCCTGGTGAAACTGTTGGCTTTGTTTTAATTCTTGGCCATAGACTGCTCACTTAACCCTGATTAGTGTCCTTGGAAATGTTGATCAGAATTGGAATTAAGTGAAGGTATCTGGAGCAAGTGCAACACTCTAATAAACAAAATACTTAAAGAGCACATTTTATTAAAAGTGGGTCAGTAGGTGTCAGCTTCTCATGCAAAGGACAATATGATGATGATGAGGAGGAGGAGAATGATATTTAATGTAACCAGGTATATGTGGGTCAGCATTTTCACTCTCCATCAGCGTTTGGTTCATAGTTTGGAATATTGAATTGTGTCTCAGGTTTGATCTCAGTCTGTGCTAAATTTGTAGACACAGTTAAGATGGCTTTGAAATTTACTAAGTTCGTTATTAATGCAGCTGCTTTGATTTTGAGGATGAAATTAATTCCATGGATTTTTATAGTTGCCTCAGATATTGCTTTGGGAGTTCAGGGAGACATTGAAAATATTGCCCATTAATTTCTCTTAAGTCTTAGAATTGTATCCCAAATCTGCCAAATTTGATCTGGGTTTTATAATGATTTCTAGCAAGGTGTAAGCAACTTAACCTGTAGGGTATTTGTGTTAGTGCAAATTTGCTCTTATGATTTACATTCTAATAGAGGAAAAGAGCTTGGGAGTTACTTCCTTCATGGTGAGATGCTGTGCTCTCAAGAAAATAGTTTAGTAAAAAGTTTTACTGGATGCAGTGCTACCATAGACCCACTCTATAGTAAAAACTAATTGGTAAAAATGCATTGGTAGACGCAAGGCAAGGAGGAGAAACTCATGCTTTTCCAGGGTTTGAATAACAATTTTATTACCCTAAGATGAAAGAAGGAAGTGGATTTTTCTTAAAGTATTTGGGATTTAAGATAAAATTTTAAAAAATGCTCTATCATAATGCAGCATTTCTTAGTTTTTCAGAGGTCAAATAAATTGTGCAGTAGCTTTAGTCAGAGAAAGGGGAATTTGGCAGAACACCAGCTGATTATATTAACAAGATACCTATCACCCTGTGGCTGCTCAGTCTGTCTTATTTGGTGTCATTTATTACATTAAGGGACAGAGGCCTACCCAAATATCTTTTGTGTTTCTAATTTTTGTTCTTTCATGAAAAATCCCAAGAAATTTTCAGAGAGAACCTGAGATACTAGGCTGATGACTTCTATTTGTCCTGTTTGTTTGCCCCTTTGGCTTATTAGAGGGGGCAGAGGCTTGTTAGAACCTCAGAGAGGAGCAATTTCAAGGGTCTACACATATACCCAATTAAGGAGAGGATTAAAACTAGCATTTATCTGAGCATCCATAACCCAGCCACCTTCTGACATAGGGATTATGATTCCAGTTTCACTTTTAGGAAACTGAGGCTCAAAGAGATGAGGTATTATCCAAGATCACATAGAAATTAAATGGAATTCCAGTTAGTCTAACTCTAAAGCCCAAGTTCTCATCACTGTACCACTTTATTTTTCAAAATATAAAATGTGAATGTAAATTATTGAGTCCCACCTCCATGTTTCCCAGGCACTTTAACCTCCTGGGAGGCGATAGAGCATGATGGTTAAAAGGGCAGACCCTGGAACCTCACATTTGCTACTTAATAGCTATGTGACCCTAGGCAAGTTGTATGCCCTCTCTGTACCTCATTTCTTCATCTGTATAAGTAGTATAGTATTATTAGGTAGTAATATTAGCATCTATCCAAGGGTTGTGGTGAATCTGGAATGAGCAACTAGAGCAATGCCTGACACATGGTGGGGAACAGGTTAATGTTTATCATTAAGCCTCTTGATAACACTGTTTTATAGGTGAAAAACTGACTACCTTGCCTGGAGTGGTGTGGCTAGAATGGAGTAGCACAGTTGAAATGGAGTTTGAATCCAGCCTGATGATATGTCTAGGGCTCTTTCCGCTGGATCTCAAGTAAAAGTTATTATCAGGAGTCACCAAGAATTAGAATTAGGGAGGACAAAATGTACTCTCCTGAGTCCTTGAAACGTTTGCCTTGGTCTTTTTGTGTGTGTGTGTGCGCGCGTGCGCGCGCACACACACACACACACACACACACACACACACAGAAAAAAATGCATGCAACAGCTACTCTCAGGAGTATGTCAAATCCAGTGTCCACAACCAGAGGGCTCTGATTTTCAGGTCTGGCTCAGGAAGCTGGTTATTAAGAAGGCCTTCACAGCTTCCTCACTCAGTATTTTCCCCTGGAATTCTGACTCACAGTAGCCTGCATCCTCTTTCTCCCTGCCCAACACAAACACGAGGATTGCTATAGATGCAGCAAGGGTCTGATCACTGTGAAGTGACCATGATTTGGGTCTCCTTGCTGAGCTGATCCTCATATTGGTTGCTGGGTTGTCAAAGCTTTGGAGAAGATGGCCCTAGTAACCACCAAGTCCCTTCTGATTGTTGGTTCAAGTGTGAGTAGGTGGCTGAGGTTGGGGCAGGGGCAATTTCCAAGCTTCTCAGCAGGAAAAACTAAGGATCATGTTTTCACTTACTACCACCATGGCCCTTTTCTCCCCTTTGTTCTCTTCTTGGTGGGCAAGGGTCATTTTTCTTTCATGTGTAAAGGGAACACAGTTCACAAGCTAGGTTAACACAAATCTCTCCAAACGTTTCTGATGGAGTTCCTTTTGACATTGCAGTCAGCCCCCACATCTCCATTACTCCTGTTTGCCATAGTCTCTTCCTCACCTCTGTTTCACTGGAATTGATAATGATGGTGCCACAAAGAGACTTGCTTCAACTAACTTTGTTTACTTCTCATCTTTTGAGCACCACTTGTACACCCAGCCTTAGGACTCGACTTATGCTCTGCCTTCTCCATTCTGCCACTTACAGTGTTAGGACACTTATAGAACAGCAATTTCAAGGCTCTCCATATTCTTGACTGAGGAGGGGATTGAAACTAACATTTTCTGGGTACCTATTAAGGGCTAGGTGTGATGCTGATAAATTCACATATCCCAGGAGCCTTCTGAAATAAGGATTATGATTCCGATCCACATCCTGTTTCTCCTTTAAGGATTAGTTCAAACCCTACTTTCTCTGCAACTGCAGTCATCTCTCTGTTTGAGCATCTGTTATATAGCCCCTGTGGCAGACATGGTCATCACCTCTATCCTATAGCCCCTCAACACACACTGCTAATTTCTGTAAACACAAATATTGGCTTCTCAGTAGGAACACTTGCTATTTTTTGCCTATGGGTTTTGTTTCTGGTGGGATTATGTTCAGCCCATGTGCAGGGCAAGTTAATGTCTCAGAAGCAGCCCTCAACAAGTGATAGATGAGATAGATGATAGATGTGATAGATGAGAAGTTGGTGGAAAAATTCCACAGCTTCTTCACCCTTTTCTAGGAAAACTCTGAAACATGTTCTACAGTGTGTCTCAGAGGTTCCCAGCAAGATTGAACCTCAGTTGCCCACAGCAGTAACCTGCTCAATAATGTACCCATTATCAGCTTCTTTCCCCCTGGCTTATTTCCTATCACCCTTACTGGAGCTTCCTGGGATTATCTCCAAAGTAAACTACTTGTACCTGAATCTTTAGAAGAGGCCAATCCAGACAGACCCTTTAGATTAAGTCTTTTAATGTGCTTATTTTCCAGAACTTTGTTGCAATTTTTGTGGACTGGGGTGGGGAACTGTTTTTTTTTTCCTTTCTCTCTTTTTTAAAGATTTTATTTATTTATTTGTCAGAGAGAGAGCGAGAGAAAGCACAAGCAGGGGGGCAGTGGCAGGCAGAGGGAGAAGCAGTCTCCCCACTGAGCAAGGAGCCCGACTTGGGACTCAGTCCCAGGACCCCGGGATCATGACCTGAGCCAAAGGCAGATGCTTAACCAACTGAGCCACCCAGGTGTCCCTGTTTTTTTTTCCTCTTGATTCAACAATATTTATAGAGCAGTTAATGTGTATAAGACACTGGCTGGATTATACAAAGGATTAAAAATTGAATGACATAGTTCTTGACCTCTAGGAATTATAATATGAAAATGGATTTCAAAATAGCAATCCCAGAATTTTACAAAGATTTTTATTTATTTATTTGACAGAGACACAGCGAGAGAGGAAACACAAGCAGGGGGAGTGGGAGAGGGAGAAGCAGGCTTCCCGTGGAGCAGGGAGCCCAATGCAGGACTTGATCCCAGGACCCTGGGATCATGACCTGAGCTGAAGGCAGACGCTTAACAACTGAGCCACCCAAGCACCTCAGCAATCCCAGAATTTCTTTTTTTTAAAGATTTTATTTATTTATTTGAGAGAGAGAGAATGAGAGATAGAGAGCACAAGAGGGAAGAGGGTCAGAGGGAGAAGCAGACTCCCCGCTGAGCAGGGAGCCCGGTGTGGGACTTGGTCCCGGGACTCCAGGATCATGACCTGAGCCAAAGGCAGTTGCTTAACCAACTGAGCCACCCAGGCGCCCAATCCCAGAATTTCTTTACAGTTTTTTTCTCTTGGTTTTTAATTGGTGTTCTAACTGAAACAAAAGAAGTGATGTTATGGTAACACTGAGTTTCAGTGATGACACATTGTTGTTGCTTCTGTCTTAACAGTATTAGGTGATCTTCTGAATTAAAAAATACTCATAATCTACACCGCTAGAGCATCAAATGTCATTTTATCTATTGCTTCTTCTGATCCTTATATTTATAATATTATAACAGATGGCAAACAGCAGAGATACAATTTTGAATTCTGCTTTTAAATTATCACTCTACTATGTACTTTTCCATTTTTAAGACAATTTTCATAATTATTGTGAATAACTTAGAGTACTGTACTGACCTAATGTATCATAAATTACCAAGTAGTTTTTATATTGTATAACATATAGATTATTTACAAATTTTTACTATTATGTATAGTACTTTCATGAAAATCTGCTGACAGCTTTTTTTCCTTGTTGAAATACTTCCTTTTTATAAATTCTCAGAAGCAGGATTACTGGCCTCAAAGAGGCTGAATATTTTTGTAGCTTTTCTTGTCTCTGACACTTCTGTTCTTTGCATTACCTAGAGCAGAGAGAATTGTTTAAATTTACATTATGGGGAAAGTGGAAAGAGGAAAATGAAAAGATACTAGGTGTCCCTTAAAGCTTTTTTCTATTACCCCAATATCATGGATTAATTTAAGAGGCCAGTAAATGATCACATCAGCAATCACCAAGTGTCTGCCCTAAGGAGCCAAGATAGAGGGCATCTAAGCAAGACCATGCTCTGGGCCTGGAGGTGAGGGTCTCAGTGCACTTCCTGTGCACTGAGTGCACAGTGATATGTGTTGAGTGCTCCTAGTGCAAGGCAGACAGATGGGAATACTGTCTTGCAGATTTTGACCAGGACTTTCCCTGGCTTCCTGGGCCTGGAAGACTTTCTCAGGCTAGGAAGGAACTGTTAGCAACTGCTGCTAGACTAGAGCTGGGCTCTGATTTGAACTGAATTAAATAGAGAGCTTAAACAACAGACCAGACCATGCAGAAGAAAGTCAGTGAATTTGAAGTTATATCATTTGAAATAATCCACTCAGAGGATCAAAAAGAAAAAAGAATGAAAAGGAAAGAAGAAAACTTATGGGACTTAGACACACCATTGAGAAAAATAAACTATACCATTACTGGAGTCCCAGAAGGAGAAGAAAGGGAAAAGGCAGCAGAAAGCTTATTTAAAGAAATAATGACTGATAATGTCCCAAACCTGGGGAGAAATTTGGACATCCAGGTTCATAAAATTAATAGGCTGCCCCAAAATTTCTGTGCAGAAAAATCCCCTGCAATACATATTATAATGCAACTGTCTAAAATCAAAGAAAAGAGAATTTTAAATATGATGAGAAAAAATTCTCATAGGAGGGAACCTTTATAAGGCAATCACTGGATTTCTCAGTGGAAAGCTTGCAGGCCAGGAGAGAGTGAGATGACATATTCAAAGTGCTGAAAGAAAAAAAACCTGCCAACCAAGGATTTCTCACCTTCATTTCTTTTTTTAAAAAAGATCTATTTAGGGACACCTGGGTGGCTCAGTTGGTTATGCATCTGCCTTCGGCTCAGGTCATGATCCCAGCATCCTGGGATCAAGCCCCTTGTCTGGCTTCCTGCTTAACGGGGAGTCTGCTTCTCCCTCTGCTTGCATTTCCTCCTGCTTGCGCTTGCTCTCTCTCTCTCTCTCTCTCTGACAAATAAATAGATTTAAAAAGATTTTATTTATTTGTCAGAGAGAGAGAGAGAGCATGCAGGGTAGAGGGAGAAAGGGGGAGAATCTCGAGGAGACTCCAGGCTGAGCATGGAGCCTGATTTGGGGCTTGATCCCATGTCCCTGAGATCACAACCTGAACTGAAACCAAGAGCTGGACACTCAACTGACTGCACCACCCAGGTGCCCCCTCACCTTCATTTCTGAAAAACAACTTTACTGGCTAAAATAAAGACTTTCCCAAACAAACAAAAATTGAGGGAGTTCATCACTACTAGACTTGCCTTAGAAGAAATGATAGAAAGAGTTCTTCAAGTTGAAATGAAGGGATGTTAATTAGTAACATAAAAATGTAAGTAAATACAACACAGTAGTAAAAGTTAGTATATAGTCAAATTTCAAACACTCTAATATCATAATATGGTGACATGTTAACCATTTAACTCTATTATAAAGATTAAAAAGCAAGACTATTAAAAATAGATATAATTACAATAATTTCATAATGGAATCACAATATAACAAGGTGTAAATTGTGATATCAAAAACATAAATTACGGGAAGAGGAGTAAAGGGATAGAATTTCATATGCAATTAGAATTAGTTGAAATCAGGTTTAAAAAGACTGCTTTATCTATAAGATGTTTCAAGTAAGCCTCAGGGAAACTGCAAAACAAAAACCTATCGTAGATATACACAAGATAAAAAGAAGGGTATCAAAGTATACCACTCCAGAAAATCATTATTTCACAAAGTAATATAGCAAGAGAGGAAGAGTGGAAGAAAGGCAGGACAAAACAGCCAGCAAACAACAATATGGTAATAGTAAGTTCTTACCTATCAACAATTACTTTAAATATAAATGGGTTAAATTCTCCAATCCAATGACATACAGTGGCTGAATGGATTACAACACAGGACTCAACTATTTGCTGCCTAAAAGAGACTCACTTCAGCTTCAAGGACACACATAGATTCAGAGTGAATTGATGGGAAAAGATATTCCATACAAATGGAAACCAAAAGACAGCAAGGGTAGTTATACTTATATCACACAAAATAGAATTTAAGTCAAAAACTCTAATAAGAGACAAAGAAGGTCATTATATAATTATAAAGGAGTGGATTCATTTATAGGATATAACAATTGTAAATATATATGCATCCAACATTGTGGAATTATACTTTAGATCAAATGGTCCTAACAGACATACACCGATATGAATATAAAGACATGCACAGATATACGTACACATTCTATTCAACAGCAGCAGACTACATATTCTTCTCAACTGCACATAGAACATTCTCCAGGATCATATGTTAGTTCACAAAATAAGTCTTAACAAATTTTAAAAGATTTAACTCATATCAAGTATCTTTTTTGATCACAATGGTATGAAACAAGAAATAACAGGAGGAAAAGTAGAAAATTCATAAATATGTAGAAATTAAACAACACACTCCTTAACAACCAATGGGTCAAAGAAGAAATCAAAAGGGAAATAAAAAATATCCTGATGGGCTCTTGGGTGGCTCAGTCAGTTAAATGTCAGCCTTCAGCTCAGGACATGATCCCAGGGTCCTGGGATTGAGCCCTGTGTTGGGCTCCCTGCTCAGCGGGGACTCTGCTTCTCCCTCTGCCTCTGCTGTACCTCCTGCTTGTGCTCTCTCCCCCAACCTCAAATAAATAAATAAATACTGTCTTAAAATCTTGAAACAAAAGAAAATGGAAAAATACCAAAACTCATGGGATGCAGCAAAAGCAGTGCTAAGAGGGAAGATGATAGCAGTATATGCCTACATTAAAAAAAAAGATCTCTAATAAATAACCTAACTTTAAATCTCAAGGAATTATAAAAAGAACAAACTAAGACCAAATTTAGCAGAATGAAGAAAATAACAAAGATCAGAGCAGAAATAAATGAAATCGAGAATGGAAAAATAATAGAAAAGAAATGAGATTAAGAATTGTTTCTTTGAAAAAAGAGGCAAGCCTTTAGCTAGACTTAAAAAGGAAAAAAGGGAGAGAGAACACAAATAAAATTATAAATAAAAGCAGAGACATTACAACAGACACCACAGACATACAAAAGATAATTAGAAACTGGTATGAACAATTATATGCCAACAAATTTGACAACCTAGAAAATATGGATAAATTCTTAGAAATATACAACTTATTAAGACTGAATCATGAAGAAATAGAAAATCTGAACAGACCAATAACAAGTAAGGAGATTCAATTAGTAATCAAAAACCTTCTAACAAAGAAAGCCCAGGACCTGATGGCTTTATGGGTGAATTCAACCAGATAGTTAACAAAGAATTAATGCCATCTTTCTCAGACTCTTCCAAAAATTTGAAGAGGAGAGAGCCTTTTCAAACTCATTTTACTAGGTCAGCATTAGCCTGATACCAAAGTCAGATCAAGATACTGCAAGAGAAGAAAACTACAGGCTAGTATCCCTCATGAATATAGATGTAAAATTTCTCAACAAAGTACTCGCAAACTGAATTCAGTAACATAATAAAAGGATCTTATGCCACGATTAAGTGAGATTTATTCCTGGGATACAAGGATTAGGAAAGAAAAAAAAAGTAAAGGCACCAAAATCAGAAAGGAAGAAATAAAATTGTTTGCTGATGACATGATCCTGTATGTAGAAAATTCTGTACTCCACCAAAAAACTGGTAGAACTAATAAATTCAGTAAAATTTCAAGATACAAAATCAACATATAAAAATTAGTTGTTTAGAAAACTAAACACAGTGAACTATCTGAAAAAGAAAGCAATTCCATTTACGAAGCATCAGAAACAATAAAATACTTAGGAATAAGTTTAGCCAAGTTAGTGAGAGATCTGTACTCTAAAACTATAAGACACTGATGACAGAAATTGGAGAAGACACAAATAAATGGAAAGATATCTTGTGTTCATGGATCAGAATAGTTAATATGTTAAAAATGCCCATACAGCCCAATGCCAGCTATAGATTCAATACAATTTCTATCAAAATTCCAATGGTATTTTTCAAAGTAATAGAAAAAAATAATTCTAAACTTTGTATGGAACCACAGAGCCCCCACATAGCCAAAGCAATCTTGAGAAATAACAAAGTTGTAGGCATCACACTCCTGTTGTCAAAGTATATTACGAGGCTATTATAATCAAAATAGTATGGTCCTGGCATTAAAAAGAGACACAAAGACTAATGGAACAGACTTGAGAGTCCAGAAATAAACCCTTACATATAAAGTCAACTAATATTTGACAAGAGAGCAAGAATACACATTGGGGAAAAGTTAGTCTCTTCAGTAAGTGATGTTGGGAAAACTAGATATTCACATCCAAGAGAATGAAATTGGACCCCTGTTTTACACCACTCACAAAAATTAATCTGAAGTTAAAGATTAAGAATTAAGGACTTAAAAGTAAGACCTGAAACCATGAAACTCCTAGAAGAGAACATAAGGAAAAAGCTCTTTGACATTGGTTTTAGCAATAATATTTTGGATGTGACACCAAAAGCATAAGCAACAAAAGCAAAAATCAGCAAGCGAGACTACATCAAGGTAAAAACCTTTTGCACAACAAACTGAATAAACAAAATGAAAAGGCAACCTATGGAATGGGAGAAATATTTACAAACCATATATTTCACAATAGCCAAGACGTGGAAACAACCTAAATGTCCTTTGAGGGATGAATCGATTAAGAAAATATGGTTTATATGTATACAATGAAGTATTACTCAGCTGAACAAAAGAAGGAAACTGTGCCATTGTGACAACATTTATGAACCTTGAGGGCTTTTTGCTGAGTGAAACAAGCAGACACGGAAAGGCGGATACTGTATGATCTCACTCATATGTGGAATCTAGAAACTTCAAACTCATAGAAACAGTAGATTAATGGTTATGAGGAGTAGCAGTGGGGGGTATGGGGAGATACTAGTCATAGGGTTCAAACTTTTAGAAGATGAACGAGTTCTGGAAATCTAATGTACAACTTGGTGACTATACTTAACAATTCTGTATTGTATACTTGAAAGTTGCTATGAGAGTAAATCTTAAATGATCTCACCATAACAGTAACAACAAAATGGTAGTTATGTGAGGTGAAGGATAAGTTAACTAACCTTATTGTGGTAAACATTTTGCAATATATACATGTATCAAGTCATCACATGTATTAAAGTTATACAATATTATATGTCAATTTTATCTCAATAAAGTTGGGGAAATTTTTTAAAAATAAGAATACTTTTAAATTTAATTTTTTGAGTAAATTTAATTTTTAAATTTAATTTTAAGGTTGATATAGTTTATGCCATTATCTATGATATTTCAGGGATGAAGCCATTGTTTATTTATGTGCCTGATTTTACATTCTTTAAAGAGGTTTTGTTTTGTTTTTTTAAAAGATTTGTTTTATATGGACAGTTTCCAATCTGGGAAAACCTTACATACTCTTTTTACTGATTATAGCAAGAAGAGATTAGGAGATTTGCTGATTTTTTTTTTTTTTTACTTAAGGGAACATCTTTTACAGGAAATGAAAACTATTAGGCACATTAAACTTGGCTAGAATGTTTTGGAGAATTTTAGGGAAGGAGAGGCCTAGGAAGGAGATTGAGGGCTAGGAGGGAGAGAGGAATTGAGGACCATTTTCTTTCCTGAACTTTGGGATTAAGTGCACTGACTTATTTTTTCCTTCCTTATGCTCCCATCCTTTTGCTAGTTCTCTTGGGATATTTTTGTCTTAACTTCAGTGTGTCTGTATCGAGTGTAGAAGAGGAAAAAATTTTCATCTGCCTTCTTAGTATAGGTAATTGAGGTCTGCAAATTAAACTGACAAAAGACAGATTAACAAGACAACCCCCCCCAGAGTTTATTTATACATGCAACTTGCATATATGTGGGAGAACTCTGGTGAATAACTCAAAGGGCTGGTTATAATTTGGGGCTTATATACCATGTTAGCAAAGGACACCAAATTGTGGAGAAGTGACTAGACAAAGGAAAGGGGGATTTGGGCCCTTAGGTTTGGTAAATTGTGGTGAGACAATTAGGAAATATTTGGTGCATAAGGGTTGTTTAGTAAGGTTTGCTTTGCAGATAAGAGTTATTCTCTTCTTTTTTGGTACAGGAGAGGGAAATACGTTTACAAATGGAGATTTATTTCACCTTTACAAAGAAAAACTTTGTCTCTGCTTTTAGGCAGAAACGGGGGGGGGGGGTGCAAAGAGTTCCTGCAGTGTTTGTTGTGTCATAGTTATCATCAGCTCAAAATAATTCTTATCCCAAAGTGGCATATTCTGGGGTGGTGTATTCTAACCAGTATTTCTCTAATGTTTTCTTTCTTCATCTAAAGTTATAATGTGCACATGGAAGGAAATAACATTGAAATTGTAGGGGAAACAAATGTTGGGAAGAGTGTAGAGAATCATCTATTATAGACCAATTCTGAAGTGACAGTTCCCTCAAGTCTCCTCTGATATGAATAGTCAATAAAAACATGTCTCATTATGCATAGTTTTATTCACCTTTCAGACAACTTTAAGTTTTAAATAAACAATGTAGCTCTGGTCTGGTTTTTCAGCATCTTAGGAGCCTGGTAATTTTGAAACTATTTACAGCATCTGGTGTAGTTCTTATCCCCTTGTCTCAAGTGTTTACCCAACTTTTCAGAGGGAAAGAGAGAAACTGAGTCATGAGAGTGCTCAATAGCTGTTTGGATTTGGGAGATAGATTGGTGGCAAATAGATTAAGCCTTTTAGATAGATCTAGCTTGGAAACAATTGACTTTAACCACTTAAACATGAACTTTCCCTACTTGTTAAATGAAAGGACTATCCAAATAGGAACATGGATACTTTTAAAGATTTATTTATTTATTTTAGAGAGAGGGAGAGAGAGAACGTGCAAGTGAGTGAGCCAGGGGAGGGGCAAAGGGAGAGGGAGAGAAAATCTCAAGTAGACTCCCCACTGAGCGTGGAGCCTGACTTGGGGCTCTATCCCATTACCCTGAGATCATGACCTGAGAACAAACCAAGAGTCAGATGCTCAACTGACAGCCACCCAGGCACGCCACAACATGGATTTTTTAAACAATATTTGAAATATAATATGTTAAACTCAGGAGAATAGCTGAAATTTTTGCATCACCAGTGACAATCCTCAAAGGGTTATCCCCCCCACATTTATTAATCACAAGACAATTAAGTAAATAGCATGCCCTGCTGCTTATTCTGGGATGTAGTTAAGAGTTGTAGACTCTCAGTGGTGCCTGGGTGGCTCAGTCAGTTAAGCATCTGCCTTCTGCTCAGGTCATGATCCTGGGGTCCTGGGATCGAGCCCTGTGTCTGGCTCCTTGCTCAGTGGAGAGCCTGATTGTCCCTCTTCCTCTGCCTGCCGCTCCCCCCTGCTTGTGTGCTACACATTAGAATCACCTGAGGAGTGTTATGAATAGTCCTTGCCTAAGATATATCCCAGAGATATCTGACTGTGGTGGGGCCTGGGCACTGGAATTTTTTTTTAAGATTTTATTTTAGAGAGAGAGAGAGAGTGAGAGAGAGAGCAGTAAGAAGGGAGAGGGTCAGAGGGAGAAGCAGACACCCCACTGAGCAGGGAGCTGGGCACCAGAATTTTTAAAAAGTTCTCCAGGAATTCTAATGTGCAGCTAGGGGTGAAGAACACTAATAGAAACAAACTATAACTTTTCTGAAATGTAGAGATGTTAAAATGGATTTCGTAAGCATATGCAGCTAATAAGTGGTGACGCTGGCACTAGGCCTGGTGCTTTTTCTATTACCCATCCTTCCTGCTTCATTACCTTGGCAAATTCTGTCTCCCTCTTCCCCTCCACCCTCATTCACAATCCTACCTTTTGACTTGATAAGGTAAATAGTCTTCTTCTGGCAGTGAAATGGTGTGTTTGGCTCCAAGAGGTAAATTACTTCTTATGGGCAAGCACTTTTCCTCCAAGGAGAGCATATTTTCCTTGCCGTACTTCACAGCATCATGGGGGTTCCACAGAGATGTTTAGCAGCAGGAATTCTTTGAGGGATAAAGAAGGTATTAAGAGGGCATGACAACTCTCTGGAAATACAAAGAGAAAACAAATTTAGGAGCCTCCTAAATCTTGTACATTTTAGTTCAGAAATGAATTCTGAGTTCTTGGTTTTTTTCTGGGCAATATGACTTATTTCTAAGTTAAAAGTCAAAACACTCAACTTTGCAGGACTTCTAGGCATCTGATGAGCTTTTGAAGAGTGGTATTGCAGAGGTATTTGTGAGACTGGTAAGGATTACATGGGAAAGATGTCGGATTTTCTTTCTAATGAATATTTTTTTCTTTTTAAAATTAAACAATATTTCACACAAAGAAAAGAGAAGAAAACATAATGAATAGCAGTGTAACTGCCTCTAGCTTTTTAAAATCTATATAATTAGAACACAATATAATTTGGTAAAAAAACCATTTTTACTATGAAAAATTTCAAAAAATATACTAATATAAAATATATAGTATGATGAATATTCATTATATAGTATAGTAAGCCATATAGTGTGATGAATACTCATTGCCAACATTTTGCCAATCTGTTTTCATCTATTCCCCTCCTTTTCTTTCATTGCTAGAATATTTTATTTATTTATTTTTAAAGATTTATTTATTTGACAGAGAAAGAGACAACGAGAGAGGGAACACAAGCAGGGGGAGTGTGAGAGGGAGAAGCAGGCTTCCCGCTGTGCAGGGAGCCCAATGTAGGGCTTGATCCCAGGACCCTGGGATTATGATCTGAGCTGAAGGCAGATGCTTAACAACTGAGACACCCCAGGGGCCCCTATTGCTAGAATATTTTAAAGAAAATCTTTGACATCAATTAATTTCAGTTGTATGTATTTTGGTATGTATCACTGAGAAGGTAATTTTTTTTACATGACCACCATGCAATTATTATATCTAACAGACTTAGTGAAAATTTCTTAATATTGTCTATGCCTAGTCCATAATCAAATTTCCCCAGTTGTCTTAAAAGTTTTAAGATTTATTTATTTATTTGAGAGAGAGAGAGAGAGAGAGAGATAGGGTGAGAGAGAGAGAGGAGAGCCAGAGGGAGAGAGAGAGTTTTAAGCAGCCTTCCCACTGAGTGCAGAGCCCAATGCGGGACACTATCTCACAACCCTGAGGTAATGGTCTGAGCTGAAACCAAGAGTTAGACGCTTAACCAACTGGGCCATCTAGGTGTCCCAAAAGTTTTTTTTTTTAACACTTGTTTGGTATAGTAACTTTTTATCATCAACATTTTCAAATGTAATACAAAATGAAGAGAATAGTATAATGTACTCAATATCCCTTTGCCCAACTGCATCAAAAAAAAAAAATGAAATCTTGCCATTTACAATGACGTGGATGGAACTAGAGAGTATTATGCTAAGTGAAATAAGTCATTCAGAGAAAGACAAGTATCATATGATCTCACTGATATGTGGAATTTGAGAAACAAGGCATAAGATCATAGGGGAAGGGAGGGAAAAATGAAACAAGATGAAACCAGAGAGGGAGACAAATCATAAGAGACTCTTAATCTCAGGAAACAAACTGAGGGTTGCTGGAGTGGAGGGATTTGGGAGGGTTGGGGTGGCTCAGTGATGGACATTGGGGAAGGTATGTGCTATGTGAGCGCTGTGAATGGTGTAACACTGATGAATCACAGACCTGTACCCCTGAAACAAATAATGCATTATATGTTAATAAAACAAAGAGCTGAAATATTATCACACAACTCTTCTTTTGTATTAGGTGTGTTTCATTTTTGAGAATGCTTTTAATAATATTATTTCATGTAGGTACTATATAGTGTAAACAATATATGGTATTTGCATGCTTTGAGCCTTACTTGAATATTATACCTATTCTTTGGTAATATGTCTTTTCCACTTGGTATCATATGTTTTTAGATTTATTTTTTAATGCTTTTTCTGTGGGTCAGCAATTTTCTCTTGGCTCAGGTTTTTCTGCATCAGCTGAGATGATCATATATATTTTCCCCTTCATTCAGTTAATGTGGTATATTACATTGATTGATTTTTGTATGTTGAATCATGTTTGCCTTCCAGGAATAAATCTCACTTAGTCATGATGTATAATCCTTTTAATATGCCACTAAATTCAGTTTGCTAGTATTTTCTTCAGGATATTTGTATCAGTATTCATAAGGGATATTGGTCTGTAGTTTTATTTTCTTGTAATGTCTTTGTCTGACTCTAGTATCAGGGCAATTCTGGCCTCAAAGAATGAGTTAGAAGTGTCCCACATCTTCAGTTTTGTAGAAGATTTTGAGAAAGATTGGTATTTGTCCTTTAGAATATTGGTGTTTATTCACCAGCAAAACCATCAGGTTTAGGTTTTTCTTGGGAGATTTTTTTTGATTATTGATTCAGTCTCCTTACTAGTTACAGTTTTATTCAGATTTTCTGTTTCTTTGTGATTCAGTTTTGATAGATTTTGTGCCTCTAGGAACTTGTCTGTTTTGTTTGGGTTATCTAGTTTATTGGCATACAGTTCTTCATAATATTTTCTTATATTCCTCTTAATTCTGTAAGGTTAGTAGCCAATGTCTCCATTTATTTGTGTCTTCTCACCTTTTCTTTGTCAGTCTAATGGTTTGTCATTTCTGTTCATCTCTTGAAAGATCAAACTTTTTTTTAAAGTAGGCTCCACGCCCAACATAGAGCCCAATGTGGGACTTGAACTCAGGACCCTGAGATCAAGACCTGAGCTGAAATCAAGAGTTAGATGCTTAACCAACTGAGCCATCCAGGTGCCCCAAAGATCAAACTTCTGGTTTCATTGAATTGCTATTTTAAAATTTTTCTCTTTTATTTTTCTTTCCTCTAATACTTATTATTTTCTTCATTCTATTAACTTTAGGCTTATTTTGCCCTTCTTTTCTAGTTCTTAAGGCTTAAATTTAGATTTTGATTTGAGATCTTTCTTCTTTCTTAATATACGCATTTATAGCTATAAATTTGCCTCAGAGCCCTGCCTTTACTGTATCCCATAAGTTTTAGTGTCTTGTGTTTTCATTTCATTCATCTCTAAGTATTTTGTAAGGTCCATTGTGATTTCTTCTTTAATTCATTCTTAGGATTCTATGTATCTGTGAATTTTCCATTTTTCTTCTGTTACTGATTCCATTGTGGTCAGAGAAAATACTTAACATGATTTAAATATTTTAAAATTTATTGAGACTTATTCTGCAACCTAACATATGATCCATGCTGGAGAATGTTCCATGTATACTTGAAAAAAATGTGTTTTCTGTTGATGTGGAATGGGGTGTTCTTTATATGTCTGTTAGGTCTAGTTGGTTTATGGTGTTGTTCCACTGTTTCCTTATTGATCTTCTATCTAGTTATTCTACCCACTATTGAAATCTGGATATTAAATTCTGCAACTATTATTGTAGGACTGTCTATTTCTCTCTTCAGTCAGTGTTTCTTTATATATTTTGGTGCTCTGTGGTTTGGCACATGTATGTTTCTAATTTTTATATATTCTTCCTGAGTTGACCCTCTTATCAATATGTAATGTTCTTTGTTTCTTGTAACAGCTTTTTACTTGGACTGTTTTGTTTCATATTAATATAACCACCTCAGCTCTCTTGGTCACTATTTGCATGGAATATGTTTTTCTCTCCTTTTACTTTAAATCTATTTGAGTCTTTGGATCTGAAGTGAATCTCTTAGATACAACATATAGTTTGATCGTATTTTAAAAATCCATTCTGCCAGTCTTTGCCTTTAAAACATAGAATTTAATTTATTTACATTTGAAGTAATTAATGATAAAGAAGGAATTATTTTGCCATTTTTTTGTTTCCTGTATTTCTTATACCTTTTAAAAATCCCTTATTTTCTCCTTTACTGCCTTCTTTTGTGTTTAGCTGATTTTTTTGTAGTGAATCTTTTTGTTTTCCTTCTTATTTCCTTTTATGTATGGTTTTTAGGTATTTTCTTAGTGGTTACCATGAACATTACATTTAATATCCCAAATTTATAACAAACTAGTTTGAATTGACACCAGCTTAACTTCAACAGCATATAAAAGCTGTTCCTATATAGCTTCTTTGTCACCACTTTATGTCATTGTTGTTGCAAGCTATGTCTTTATACATTGTGTGCCCAATAACATAGATTATAATTATTTTTATGTATGTCTTTTAAATTTTGTAGGAAATAACGTGTGGAGTTACAAACAAAAATACAATAAGGGCTTTTGTATTTCTCCATGTATTTATTTACTGTAGATCTTTATTTCTTTATATAGCTTTTAGTTACTGTCTAGTGTCCTTTTATTTCACATGGACTCCCTTTGACATTTCTTTTTTTTAAGATTTTATTTATTTGTCAGAGAGGGAGAGAGAGAGAGCGCTCTTACAAGCAGGCGGAGCGGCAGGCAAAGGGAGAAGTGGGTTCCCTGCTGAGCAAGGAGCCTGATGCGGGACTCGATTGCAGGACCCTGGGATCATGACCTGAGCAGAAGGCAGACGCTTAACCGTCTGAGCCACCCTGGCATCCCTCCCTTTGACATTTCTTATAGGCAGGTCTAATTTTGATGAACTCCCTCAGCTTTTGTTTATCTGGAAATATTTTAATTTCTTCCTTATTTTCAAACGACAGTTTTACCAGATAAAGAATTGGTGGTTGACAGTTTTTTTTCTTTCAGTATTTTAAATATGTTATTTTACTGTCTTCTGGTCTCCATAGTTCTGATGAGAAATTAGCTGTTAATCTTATTGAGGATCCCTTGAGATCTCTGTCTTTGGTTTCCCACAGTTTAATTATTACATGTCTCAGTGTTTGGTGTGTTTGAGTTTATCCTATTTGAAGTTTGCAGAGTTTCTTATATGTATAGATTCATGTTTTCATCAAATCTGGCAAGTATTTGGCCATTATTTCTATTTTATTTTAATTCCAGTATAGTTAACTTACAATGTTATATTAGTTTCAGGTGTACAGTAGAGTGATTCAACAATTCTATAGATCACCCAGTGCTCATCACGACAAGTGCCTGCCTTAATCCCCATCACCTATTTCACCCATCCCCCCACCCACCTCTTTCTATCCCTTTTCCTCTTTTCCTTCTTTAATGCCTGTAATGCACTGTTTGGTCTGCTTGCTGGTATTGATAGGTCACTGTGCTTTGTTCACTTTTCCTCACTCTTTTTTCTTTTCCTGACTCACTTTCAATTGCCCTGTCTTCAAATTTGCTCCCTCTTTCTTCTAACCCTTTAAATTTGCTATTTAACCCATTTAGTGAATTTTTCATTTTATTTCATTTTATTTATTGTACTTTTCAGCTTCAGAATTTCAGTTTGGTTCTCTTTATTGATATTCTCACTTTGTTCATACATAGTTTTCCTGATTTATTTAGTTATTTTCCTATGATTTCCTTCAGCTCTTCAAGCATATTTAAGACAATTGTTTTTAACTATTTTTGTAGTAAGTATGATGCCTGTGTTTCTTCAGGGATGATTTCTAAAGATTTCTTTTGCTCCTTTGAATGGGCTGTAGATTGCTGTTTCTTTCTATGCCTTGTGATTTTGTGTGTGTGTGTGTACAGAACTGGACACTTGAATATTATAATGATGCAACTGTGGAAATCAGATGCTCTTCTTTCTCCAGCATTTGTTGGATTTTTTTAATTGTTCAAGGCTGTAGTAGTCCATTTGTTTAGTGACTTCCCCAAATTACTCTTGTGAAGATTGTTTTCCTTGGTGTGTATGCTCTCTGAAATCTCTCTTAGCTTGAGTTCAGCTAGAGTATTGACAGATATTTCTTGAATGCCAGGAGCTAAAAACAAATAAATAAGCAAATAAGCAAAACTACAATAGAACTAAACCAAAAAAATACAACTGAAAAACACTTCTCTCAGCTTTTGTACGTTGGCTTTATTTTGAGGTTCTCTTTACATACTTGACCTGGCTTGCACTGAGCCTAGAGATCACCCCAAGATGAAAGCTCAGAGTCTTCTCAATTATTTTCTGAGTATGCATTTTGCTCTGGGCATGTGCACAGCTTTCTAAATTCCCCCATATACACAGGTATTATTGAATGTCCTAATTTCCCAAAGAAATTCTCCTCAACTTGTTTCTTGGCCTTAAGGAGTCTACTATAAGTTTCAACATTAATTTTTTGTTTCAAGTGTCAATGGGTTGTTAACTGGGCTTGTAGTATTTTTGAGCAATGCCTCCTGCTTTTCTGGCTTGAATCTGATAAATACTTTTATAAATACCTAAATACCTCAGGGAAATCCCTCAGATATTCCCCGGACTGGTTAGAACATACATACATAATACTTTGCAAGTAAGGTCTGCTTTGTTTATTCTGAGACCAGGGACCAGAATCCCAGAGTGAATATGGACTAAGACTCCTGCCATGACAGAGAGGGGTTGGGAAAAGGACGAGTAAAACCTCCTGAAACTTTCCTACTGTTTTGAAGTTGCCTTTTTCTTTATTCAGTGTCTGCTTGATTGCTGTAAACCGTTTACTGTTTTCCAAAGTTCTGAGACAGTTGGTTTCCATAATTTCTGCTTGTTTTTTGATATTTCTATGCATGAGCTTAGAGCTGCCCACTCTGCCATTTTTCTCTAAACTGTATTATGTGAAGCTGCTTTTTTTTCCTAAAGATTTTATTTATTTATTTGGCAGAGAGAGAGAGCAGAAGAGTACAAGGAGTGGGAGTGGCAGAGGGAGAGGGAGAGGGAGAAGCAGGCCCCCTGTCGAGTAGGGAGCCTGATGCGGGACTTGATCCCAGGACTCTGGGATCATGACCTGAGCTGAAGGCAGTCGCTTAATGACCTGAGCCACCCAGGCGCCCCTGTGAAGCTGCTTTTAAGAGAAACTACCCACTAATTACCCTACAGAAGGGATAATCTTACACAGGTCAGGTGACTCCACCTCCTTGACCTTAGTTATTGGGACCATGGGATGTGTACCTAATCCATAGGTTGTCTTTAAAATCTTTTGTTGCTGAATCCAATTACCTCTCCTGGAAATCAGAACTGAGAAAATGAGGCAAATAGCATCAAGAACTGAGACTGAAAGTATGTATATAGAGAGGCCTCATAATTTAGAATCAGCAACCAGGAAGCTTCATAGTAGGCCAGATTTTGAGTAAGCAGATATTCATAGAGCTACAGAGAAGCCATAAGCAAGAGATCATGTGGCCTGTGAGAAAGGAGGTAATAGTCAATCCCCAGATTTCCCTTGGATTCCAAAATCTTTCCAATCCCAGTGCCTGTGTATCTTTACAACAAATGCCAGCTCTCAAGGTTCCCTGTATAACTTTCTGTTTCTCACAACTTGTGGAGCTCAGTTGGAAACTTGAACCATCCTCAGAGGTCTCCATAACTATTCAGACTTTTAGCAAATGTGTATGAATCACCTCCCTAACATGGATTATATTTTTCTTACAAGGCCACGAATAATAATAAAAAGGAAAACATCAGAGCAAATGTCTTCAATGAAATCAACTCATGTGAAAAATATTCCAAAACACTAGATATGACTGGAGTCATTCATTCTTAATAAATAAGCATTTGCCTTCTGTGGTTTTCATTTGGCCAAATTCAAAGACCAGTAGAAATTTGAACATATCTTTGGACCATGTAAATCCCTCCTTTCCTTCCATTGGAATATCAGTGGAAAGGCTCTGTATGACATGATGGTAGATCCATCTCAGGCAAGCTTGTTCCAAAAAGAGTTACAACTGTATTTACTCAAAGGAAGCATGTAAAAGCACATATGAAGGGAGACAACTGCCTCCTAATAGGGTAGCAGAGACAGAAGGCAAAATAGGCACTAAGTCAGACAATCGTTCTGTTTGTTTTTTGAGAAGAGGGAAATGTGTTTAGAGCAGCTGTATAATACTGAGAGTGAGTAATTATACTGACTACAAAGCCTCTGCTATTGCTGTTATAAGAAGCTTCTAAAATGGATGAGACACCAGAACTAGTCTGCCTGCTTCCATGCTGAGTCAAAAAAATGGAAAATCCCTTGGGGAGATTTGAGCACTCGGTTGGTTCTAGCGGAAGTGCTGTTGATTGAAAAGTGGCAGGTGGCAGGTGGCATGTTCTCATTGGGACAAATGCCTTTTGAGTCCATTGGCAGGCACCTCAGGGGCCCATGTTTTAATCAAGCTGAAGGGACACAAGTGGCATATTCCTCTTGTCCTATTACTAGGAATACAAATTTAGGTAAATAACATGGAGTAGTATTTCTCAATCATTTTTTCCAACCTATTTCCCTTTTTAACAAGCATAAAAATCTCATGTTCTCCATTAATGTTATTTGAAATATCTAAATAAGTTAATTTAAACTAGATCAGTGTAATGACGTAAAGGACTAATTTATTTTCAAACTATGGACTAATGCTCTTAAAGTCACTGAATAGTTCCTTCCAAATTTTCTCTTGTGATTGAGTTCAAGTTTCAAGGCATCATGGTCTGAAAATATGCAGGGAATAATCCCAATCTTTTGCTACCTGTTGAGACCTGATTTGTGACCCAGTATGTGATTATTATAGAGAATGTTCTATGTGCACTTGAGAAGAATGTATATTCTGTTGCTTTAGGGTGGAATGCTCTGTATATATCTGTGAAGTCCATCTGGTCCAGTGTGTCATTCAAAGCCCTTGTTTCCTTGTTGATCTGCTTAGATAATCTATCCATTGCTGTGAGTGGGGTGTTGAGGTCCCCTACTATTATTGTATTATTATCAATGTGATTTTTAAATTTTGTTATTAATTGGTTTATATAATTGGCTGCTCCCAAGTTAGGAGCATAAATATTTATAATTGTTAGATCTTGCTGGATAGACCCTTTAAGTAGGATGTCTATAAAGAACTTCTCGAACTCAACACCCAAAAACCAAATAATCCAATCAATAAATGGGCAGAAGACATAAACAGAACATTTCTCCAAAGAAGACATACAAATGGCCAACAGACACATGAAAAAATGCTCCACATCACTTGGCATCAGGGAAATACAAGTCAAAACCTCAATGAGGTACCACCTCACACCGGTCAGAATGACTAAAATGAACAAGTCAGGAAATGACAGATGTTGGCGAGGATGCAGAGAAAGGGGAATCCTCTTACCCTGTTGGCAGGAATGCAAACTGGTGCAGCTACTCTGGAAAACAGTATGGAGGTTCCTCAAGACGTTAAAAATAGAGCTACACTACCACCCAGCAATTGCACTGCAAGGTATTTATCCAAAGATACAAATGTAGTGATCTGAAGAGGCACCTGCACGCCAATGTTTATAGCGGCATTGTCCACAGTAGCCAAACTGTGGAAAGAGCTGAGATGTCCATCAACAGAGGAATGGATAAAGAAGATGTGGTATATATATATACAATGGAATATTACTGAGCCATCAGAAAGGATGAATACTTACCATTTATGTCAACGTGGATGGAACTGGAGGGTACTATGCTGAGTGAAATAAGTCAATCAGAGAAAGACAATTATATGGTTTCACTCATATGTGGAATATAAGAAACAGCGCAGAGGATCATAGGGGAAGGGAGGGAAAACTGAATGGGAAGTCATCAGAGAGAGAGACAAACCATGATGGACTCTTAACTATAGGAAGCAAACTGAGGGTTGCTGGAGGGGAGGTGGGTGGGGGGATGGGGTAATTGGGTGATGGGCATTAAGGAGGGCACATGATGTGATGAGCTCTGGGTGTTGTATGCAACTGATGAATCATCTACATCTGAAACTAATGATGTAGTATGTGTTGGCTAATTGAATTTAAATTAAAAAAAATAAAGTCACTAAAAAGGAAAACAAAGTTACGAAGTTTCAAGTTGAATATGAATGTCAAGTTATCAAGTTACTTAAGGTTCTTGAATGCTTTTTTTAAACATTTTTTATTGTTATGTTAATCACCATATATTACATCAGTAGTTTTTGTTGTGTTCCATGATTCATTGTTTCTGCATAACACCCAGTGCTCCACGCAGAATGTGCCCTCTTTAATACCCATCACCAGGCTAACCCATCCCCCCACCCTCCTCCCCTCTAGAACCCTCAGTTTGTTTTTCAGAGTCCATCATCTCTCATGGTTCGTCTCCTCCTCCGACTTACTCCACTTCATTCTTCCCCTCCTGCTATCTTCTTCTTCTTTTTTTTTTCTTAACATATATTGCATTATTTGTTTCAGAAGTACAGATCCGTGATTCATCAGTCTCCTACAATTCACAGTGCTCACCATAGCACGTACCCTCCCCACTGTCTATCACCCAGCCACCAAATCCCTCCCACCCCCAACCACTCCAGCAACCCTCAGTTTGTTTCCTGAGATTAAGAATTCCTCATATCAGTGAGGTCATATGATACATGTCTTTCTCTAATTGACTTATTTCACTCAGCATAACACCCTCCAGTTCCATCCACGTCGTTGCAAATGGCAAGATCTCATTCCTTTTGATGGCTGCATAATATTCCATTGTGTGTGTGTGTGTGTGTGTGTGTGTGTGTGTGTGTGTGTGTGTATATATATACCACTTCTTCTTTATCCATTCATCTGTCAATGGACATCTTGACTCTTTCCATAGTTTGGCTGTTGTGAACATTGGTGCTATAAACATTGGGGTGCACGTACCCCTTCGGATCCCTACATTTGTATCTCTGTGGTAAATACCCAGTAGTGCAATTGCTGGATCGTACGGTAGCTCTATTTTCAACTGTTTGAGGAATCTCCATACTGTTTTCCAGAGTGGTTGCACCAACTTGCATTCCCACCAACAGTGTAGAAGGGTTCCCCTTTCTCTGCATCCCCGCCAACATCTGTCGTTTCCTGACTTGTTAATTTTAGCCATTCTGACGGGTGTGAGGTGGTGTCTCATTGAGGTTTTGATTTGGATTTCCCTGATGCCGAGCGATGTTGAGCACTTTTTCATGTGTCTGTTGGCCATTTGGATGTCTTCTTTGGAAAAATGTCTGTTCTTGTCTTCTGCCCATTTCTTGATTGGATCATTTGTTCTTTGGGTGTTGAGTTCAAGAAGTTCTTTATAGATTTTGGATACTAGCCCTTTATCTGATATGTCATTTGCAAATATTTTCTCCCATTCTGTTGGTTGTCTTTTGGTTTTGTGGACTTTCTTTTGCTGTGCAAAAGCTTTTTATCTTGATGAAATCCCAATAGTTCATTTTTGCCCTTGCTTCCCTTGCCTTTGGCGATGTTTCTAGGAAGAAGTTGCTGCGGCTGAGGTCGAAGAGGTTGCTGCCTGTGTTCTCCTTTAGGATTTTGGTGGACTCCTGTCTCATGTTTAGGTCTTTCAACCATTTGGAGTCTATTTTTGTGTGTGGTGTAAGGAAATGGTCCAGTTTCATTCTTCTGCATGTGGCTGTCCAATTTTCCCAACACCATTTGTTGAAAAGACTGTCTTTGCCATTGGACATTCTTTCCTGCTTTGTCAAAGATGAGTTGACCATAGAGTTGAGGGTCCATTTCTGGGCTCTCGATTCTGTTCCATTGATCGATGTGTCTGTTTTTGTGCCAGTACCATACTGTCTTAAAGATGACAGCTTTGTAATAGAGCTGGAAGTCCGGAATTGTGATGCCACCAGCTTTGCTTTTCTTTTTCAATATTCCTCTGGCTATTCGGGGTCTCTTCTGGTTCCATACAAATTTTAGGATCATTTGTTCCATTTTTTTGAAAAAGTGGATGGTATTTTGATGGGGATTGCATTGAATGTGTAGATTGCTCTAGGTAGCATTGACATCTTCACAATGTTTGTTCTTCCAATCCATGAGCATGGAACGTTTTTCCATTTCTTTGTGTCTTCTTCAATTCCTTTCATGAGTATTTTATAGTTTTCTGAGTACTGATCCTTTGCCTCTTTGGTTAAATTTATTCCTAGGTATCTTATGGTTTTGGGTGCAATTGTGAATGGGATCGACTCCTTGATTTGTCTCTCTTCTGTCTTGTTGTTGGTGCATAGGAATGCCACTGATTTCTGTGCATTGATTTTATAGCCTGCCACTTGACTGAATTCCTGTATGAGTTCTAGCAGTTTTGGGGTGGCGTCTTTTGGGTTTTCCACATACAGTATCATATCATCTGCAAAGAGTGAGAGTTTGACTTCCTCTTTGCCGATTTGGATGCCTTTGATTTCTTTTTGTTGTCTGATTGCTGTGGCTAGGCCTTCTAATACTATGTTGAATAGCAGTGGTGAGAGTGGACATCCCTGCCGCGTTCCTGACCTTAGGGGAAAAGCTCTCAGCTTTTCCCCATTGAGAATGATATTCGCTGTAGGTGTTTCGTAGATGGCTTTTATGATATTGAGGTAGGTACCCTCTATCCCTATACTCTGAAGAGTTTTGATCAAGAAAGGATGCTGTACTTTGTCAAATGCTTTTTCTGCATCTATTGAGAGGATCATGTGATTCTTGTTCTTTCTTTTGTTAATGTATTGTATCACGTTGATTGATTTGCGGATGTTGAACCAGCCTTGCAGCCCAGGGATAAATCCCAGTTGGTCGTGGTGAATAATCCTTTTAATGTACTGTTGGATCCTATTGGCTAGTATTTTGGTGAGAATTTTTGCATCCATGTTCATCAAGGATATTGGTCTGTAATTCTCCTTTTTGATGGGGTCTTTGTCTGGTTTTGGGATCAAGGTAATGGTGGCCTCATAAAATGAGTTTGGAAGTTTTCCTTCCATTTCTATTTTTGGGAACAGTTTCAGGAGAATAGGTATTAATTCTTCTTAAATGTCTGATAGAATTCCCCTGGGAAGCCATCTGGTCCTGGGCTTTTGTTTCTTGGGAGATTTTTGATGACTGCTTCAATTTCCTTAGTGGTTAGAGGTCTGTTCAGGTTTTCTATTTCTTCCTGGTTCAATTTTGAGAGTTGATACATCTCTAGGAATGCACCCATTTCTTCCAGGTTATCTAATTTGCTGGCATAGAGTTGCTCATAATATGTTCTTATAATTGTTTGTATTTCTTTGGTGTTGGTTGTGATCTCTCCTCTTTCATTCATGATTTTGTTGATTTGGGTCATTTCTCTTTTTGTTTTGAGAAGTCTGGCCAGGGGTTTATCAATCTTGTTAATTCTTTCAAAGAACCAACTCCTAGTCTCGTTGATCTGTTCTACTGTTCTTTTGGTTTCTAGTTCATTGATTTCTGCTCTGATCTTTATGATTTCTCTTCTCCTGCTGGGTTTAGGCTTTATTTGCTGTTTTTTCTCTAGCTCCTTTAGGTGTAGGGTTAGGTTGTGTATTTGAGACCTTTCTTGTTTCTTGAGAAAGGCTTGTATTGCTATGTACTTTCCTCTCAGGACTGCCTTTGCTGTATCCCAAAGATTTTGAACAGTTGTGTTTTCATTTTCATTGGTTTCCATGAATTTTTTTAATTCTTTAATTTCCTGGTTGACCCATTCATTCTTTAGTAGGATACTCTTTAGCCTCCATGTATTTGAGTTCTTTCTGACTTTCCTCTTGTGATTGAGTTCTAGTTTCAAAGCACTGTGGTCTGAAAATATGCAGGGAATGATCCCAATCTTTTGGTACCGGTTGAGACCTGATTTGTGACCTAGGATGTGATCAATTCTGGAGAATGTTCCATGGGCACTAGAGAATAATGTGTATTCTGTTGCTTTGGGATGGAATGTTCTGAATACATCTTTAAAGTCCATTTGGTCCAGTGTTTCATTTAAAGTCTTTATTTCCTTGTTGATCTTTTGCTTAGATGATCTGTCCATTTCAGTCAGGGGGGTGTTAAAGTCCCCCACTATTATTTTATTGTTGTCAATATATTTCTTTGCTTTTGTTGTTAATTGCCTTATATAATTGGCTGCTCCCATGTTTGGGGCATAGATATTTACAATTGTTAGATCTTCTTGTTGGATAGACGCTTTAAGTAGGATATAGTGTCCTTCTTCATCTCTAATTATGGTCTTTGTTTTAAAATCTAATTTGTCTGATATAAGGATTGCCACCCCAGCTTTCTTTTGGTGTCCATTAGCATGGTAAATGGTTTTCCACCCCCTCACTTTCAATCTGGGGTGTCTTTGGGTCTAAAATGAGTCTCTTGCAGACAGCATATTGATGGGTCTTGTTTTTTAATCCAATCTGATAGCCTGTGTCTTTTGATTGGGGCATTCAGCCCATTTACATTCAGGGTCACTATTGAAAGGTATGAATTTAGTGCCATTGTATTGCCTGTAAGGTGACTGTTACTGTATGTTGTCTGTGTTCCTTTCTGATCTATGCTGCTTTTAGGCTCTCTTTTTGCTTAGAGGACCTCTTTCAATATTTCTTGTAGGGCTGGTTTTGTGTTTGCAAATTCCTTTAGTTTTTGTTTGTCCTGGAAGCTTTTTATCTCTCCTTCTATTTTCAATGACAGCCTAGCTGGATATAGTATTCTTGGCTACATATTTTTCTCGTTTAGTGCTCTGAAGATCTCATGCCAGTCCTTTCTGGCCTGCCAGGTCTCTGTGGATAGGTCTCTTGCCAATCTAATGTTTCTACCATTGTAGGTTACAAATCTCTTCTCCTGAGCTGCTTTCAGGACTTTCTCTTTGTCTCTGAGACTCGTAAGTTTTACTATTAGATGTCGGGGTGTTGACCTATTTTTATTGATTTTGAGAGGGGTTCTCTGTGTCTCCTGGATTTTGATGCCTGTTTCCTTCCCCACATTAGGGAAGTTCTCTGCTATTATTTGCTCCAATATGCCTTCTGCCCCTCTCTCTCTTTCTTCTTCTTCTGGGATCCCAATTATTCTAATGTTGTTTCGTCTTATTGTATCACTTATCTCTCGAATTCTGCCCTCGTGATCCTGTAGTTGTTTCTCTCTCTTTTTCTCAGCCTCTTTATTTTCCATCATTTGGTCTTCTATATCGCTGATTCTTTCTTCTGCCTCATTTATCCTAGCAGTTAGTGCCCCCATTTTTGATTGCACCTCATTAATAGCCTTTTTGATTTCAACTTGGTTAGATTTTAGTTCTTTTATTTCTCCAGAAAGGGTTTCTCTAATAACTTCCACGCTTTCTCAAGCCCAGCTAGTATCTTTAAAGTCATGATTCTGAACTCTAGGTCCGACATTCTACTAATGTCAGTATTGAGTAGGTCCTTGGCAGACGGTACTACCTCTTGTTCTTTTTGCTGAGGTGATTTTTTCGTCTTGTCATTTTGTCCAGAGGAGAATAGATGAATGAGACAACAGAATGCTAACAGGTTAACAACGTCTCCAGCAAATATACTCTATACAAATCCGAAAAGATGTGAAACTAGGGGACTAGAAAGGGAAAGAAAGAAGAGAAAAAAAAAGGGAAAAGAAAAAGATAAAAACAAACAAAAACAGAACAAAACAAAAAAAAAAACAGAATATGATCACATATGATCAGGCTAGTGCATAGATCAGTGCCACACACTACCTTTTGGGCATATTTTGGTCTGTTAGAAGAAAGTGCCTGCTAAAATTTTGAAGGAAGAAAGACTTATATATGTACAAAATAAGGGTTGATACAATGAAGGGATGGAAGATGACTGTAAAGATGAAAATTATAAAAAATTTTATAAAAGGAATTGATAACTTGTTTTTAAAAAGGAAGAAGATTTCAAAAGAAAAAGAAAAAAGAAAAAAAAGAAAAAAAAGGAGAGAATGTGATCAGGGAGGAGAATAGAACAAAGCCATACCCTAGTGATTTAGGGTATATTTTTATCTGTTAGAAGAAATTGTATCTCAAAGTTTTAAAGAGAGAACCACTTATATATATATGCCAAAAATAAGGGTAACTACTATGAAGGGATAAAAATATGACTCTAAAAATGAAAAATAAAAAGTTTTTTTTTAAAAAGGGATTGATAAGATGTTGTTTGAAAAAGGGAAAAAGAAAAATTAAAAAAAAATAGTTAAAAAATTAACTTTCAAAACTAATGAATTATGGTAAAAAAGCCATGAATTCTATGTGCAGTATTCCCCTAGCGCTGGAGTTCTCCCGTTCTCCTTGATCGGTAAACTTGGTCTTGGCTTGCTGGCTGTTCGTGCTGATCTTCTGGGGGAGGGGCCTGTTGCTGTGGTTCCCAAATGTCTTTGCCGGAGGCGGAATTGCCCCGCCCTTGTGAGTCCGGGCTAAGTAAGCTGCTCCGGTTTGCTCTCAGGAGCTTTTGTTCCCTCCAAGCTCTCGGTATAGCTTTGGAGGACCAGGGTGAAAATGGTGGCCTCCCAATCTCCGCCTGAAGGAGCTGAGAACTCGGGGCCCCGCTCCTCATTGTGCCCCCAGAGAAAAGCAGTCACTCCCATGTCTCCGGTCTCCGGCCGCACTCCATGCTCACCCGGCCTGTCACCGAGCGTTTCTATGTCTGGCACCCGACCCCGTCGGAGTCTCCAAACCCAGCAGATCCCTGCAGTGCGCTTCCGCGCCACTCCTCCCGGGGGAGGAAGGGGAGTCTCCCCGGATCTGCCCCTTGTTGGGTCCCTGCTGGAAGAGCAGTGGCCCGACTGGGCCGCCGATCACAGTTTATGGCCACCCCGAGCTGAGAGCCCGCACCTCGGCTCTGTCTCTGCAGCCAGCTTCCCTGCTCTGATACCTGCGAGCTCCGCTGCACTCAGGCACCCCCTGTCTTTCTGTGACCCCGAGGGTCCTGAGACCACACTGTCCCGCGAGGGTTCCACCCCCCGCTTAGCCATTGGAGCGACGTCCCTCAGCGGAGCCGACTTCTAAAAGTTCTGATTTTGTTCTCCGCGGCTCTATCACTTGCCAGAAGCCGCCAACAGAGGCCCCCTCCCCCGCCGTCTATCCTCCCGAATATTGCCTCGGATTCACTTCTCCGCACGTCCTACCTTCCAGAAAGTGGTCGCTTTTCTGTTCAGAGTGTTGTTACTATTCTTATCTTCGATCTCTTGTTGAGTTCGTAGGTGTTCAGAATGGTTTGATCCCTATTCAGCTGAATTTCTGAGACCAGACGAAATCCAGGTCTCCTACTCCTCCGCCATGTTGCTCCGCCTCACATCTTGAATGCTTTAAACATATTCTGTAGCCTTTGTTTTTATCTCTTGTGCCCCTCTCTATATAGAGATAGACATAGAGAAATATATTACATTTATCTATATATCATATATGTCTACAAAGATCTATCTCTATATGACATATATATTTCTCTGTACTCTGTAGTGAGAGAGAAAGAGAGAGAGTGAGCTATAAAGGAACACAAAATAATTGTTAATACATTTGTGAGATGAGACTTTCACATCTAGGTTAGCTATCATTACAGAGTTATGATTCTATGTTGAATCATAGAAAAGATGATGTAAGTAACAAAAAAATGTATAAATAAGCACTTTTGGGAGGGAATAATAATCTTATGCTGTTCATGCCAGAAAAGCCTTCTCAGAGATGGGTTGGAGTTGTCCTGGGCCTTGAAAAATGAATAAAAATTAGATGGGGAGAGAATAGGGTAAAGTTTTTCTGTCTTGTGGTATCCTGTGTTTTTTCAGAGAATGCTTTAACTCTGAAAACCTCATGCTGAATATTTTTTTTAAAGATTTTATTTATTTGACAGAGAGAGCACAAGCAGAGGGAGAGAGAGGGGGAAGCAGGCTTCCCACTGAACAAGGAACCCGATGTGGGACTTGATCCCAGGACCCTGGGATCATGACCCAGGCCGAAGGCAGCCGCTCAACTGACTGAGCCACCCAGGTGTCCCAAACCTCATGCTGAATAGCTACTCATCCCAATGTTAAACTTCTAAAACTTTGTTGTGATGCTTGTAAAACCCTCTCTTAAATCCCTCTCTTAAATGTCAGTTGGCAGTGTTGGGGACTCACAGGAGGACACATAATGATTTTACTTTGGCCAAGACACAGCCAGTGACATATTTAAAAGAATATGGAATATGGACTCTGAGAAACAAACTGAGGGTTCTAGAGGGGAGGAGGGGGGTGGGGGGATGGGTTAGCCTGGTGATGGGTATTAAAGAGGGCACGTACTGAATGGAGCACTGGGTGTTATACGCAAACAATGAATCATGGAACACTACATCAAAAACTAATGATGTAATGTATGGAGATTAATGTAACATAATAAAAAAACTAATGATGTTCTGTATGGTAACTAACATAACTTAATAAAAATAAAATTAAAAAAGTAACAGTGCAAAAAAAAAGAATATGGAAAGACTGATGGCAAAGTTGATACATGGGGAGCATTGTTCCAAAGAGGAAAGAATTCTCTAGTAAAAATGGTAATTAGCCTGTGGCCAATCTTCATTATAGTTTGTGTTGACTCTGGGCAGCCATGTTGAAGTGCTCTCTTGCTATTACACAGGAAACCTATAACGTGTGCCTTCCAGGATTGCTTGTAATATCTTTGTCTCACCAAGATATTGGCTTCTAAGTAGTATGGGTAGACATTTTAAGAAAATTTCAGCTTTTCATATATAATTACTATCTAAAATGCCAAGAAAAACCAACAAGCTGTCTCAATTCAGTGGGCAAAACTTGGTGAGAAGTAGACAGTTTTAAAGACTCAGATTGTTTTTTTTTAAGAAATAAAATAGAAGAAGTAAAGAAAGAACTGTTACCAAGGCTAAGGCCTGGCATGCAGAACAAGCTTCTTTTTATTGTGCCTGTCAACCACCTTGCTCTCTTCCCATCCTGCCCTGTTTTTATTTTCTTCCTCTGCTCTGCATTCATAGCTAAGTCTGGAGTATTTTGAAAGCTCACTGTGTACCCTGGAGCTCTTTTCTCTGGAAATGGTATAACACTGGCCACTTAATATTGTTATCCTCAACTTTGGTTCTCTTTTGACCTGAGTCAAGTGTCCTACAAGTCTTTTTGGGCTCCATTTCCACCTCCATTATTCTGTTGGGATACCCATAGAATGTCATTTATCCCCTTTTCAGTTTAAGGGGTTCTAATTTTGAGGGAACAAAAAACCCTTTAGATGTTTCCTTTGTAACATTCAGTTGACTTCAACCTGATTTTGGCTGCAGACTAAATCATTCAAGCATAATCAATGTTGGCCTTCTCTCTTGCTCTCCCCTTTGTCCCACCTCTAGTCCTAGGACTCCACAGAGTTATATCTGTCCATGCTAGTCCTTGCCTACAGCATTACAGATAAAAGCATAAAAATATAACCAAGGCTTTATACTTAAATCTTTAAAGCATTTTCATGGCTCTTAAAAAGCAGTAGGGTAAAATTTATACTCCTTGGCATGGCCAATGGGTCTTTAATATGTGACTCTAGGATACCTTTTACAATCCAGTGTGGTAGGTAACTTTCTTACCTAGGATATCCTATATACTTTCACACCACCAGATCTTTGCTCACAGCAATACCTCTTCCCTGAAAATCCTTTCCTTTACTTATCCCTATAGCCTTCAAGGTTTAACTAAATATGTCACTTCCTCTATACATTCTACTTATACCCACCCCCAAATTAATTAATTAATTTTTTTCACTTTTAATAAGTTTTTATTATGTTATGTTAATCACCATACATTGCATCATTAGTTTTTGATGTAGTGTTCCAATTTATTTTTAACAGTTGTTTCAATCAAGATAGGCCAGGTTATACTGGCCTAACATTTGCACTAGCAAATGGCTTCCAAACCTCAGTGACTTAAGTTTATTTCACATTTACTTTACATATCCTTCTCAAGTCAGCTGTGCCTTGGCCTCCCCTTCACTCTGGGGCCCAGGTTGGCAGAGCAGTCTTTATCTGGAATATACTGCTGGTCAGCTGGCATAGGGTAAAGAACATATAGTGAAACTAAGCCATGGCTCTTAGCTCATAAAAGGAACATGTCAATTCTGTTCATATTTCATTGGCCAGAAGAAATCCTTTCATTAGTCAATGGGATGAGGAGGTATAATATACACCCAGATAGGAGCAGCTGGTATTTTGTATATTAATACAATTAACCCAACAATTCCCTACAATGCTTTGACTCTGTCACTGTTGTATTTATTATATAGTATTACTGTTTATATATCTTGTCCATCTGAACTATTAATTCATTAACAGCAGGGAATGCATTTTATTCATCTATTTATTTCTGCAGTTAGCACTGTGCCATCAAGGCATATAAGAACGGCTTACTAATTGTTTGTTGACTAGCTGGGTAGATAAATGAATAAATAATTTTTGGCTTGAATCCAGTTGGGACATTTGCAAAAAACAAAACAAAGCAAAAAAAAAAAAACCCTACTCTATTTAAAATTGCTCAGTATCTTGGAAAAATGTACTTTTGGTGAAATATCCTTATGGTGTCTTTTGGACCTTATGCCTCTGAATTATTTTCACAAAATATGAAATCTTTGGGAGCCAGTTGGCATCACCATTAGTCACTGGAAATCATCCATTTGACACCAGCAAAAACACAGGCATGCTGCATTTCTCACAAGGGCTTTAAGTTAGTGAAACACTCGCAGTGAGAATATATCATTGTCCTTTCTTTTCAAGATGACATAGATGATGCTCGACCCTTCAGTTTGGATGCAGAGGAGCAGTCTTATACAAATGAACCTTGGAGTTCTAAATCAAATTTATCCATAGGACAGGGCTAGCCTCACACAAATGACTGTGTAAATGATGTTGCTTCAAGTGATTCCAAGAAGTTTTTCCTTCTCCAAAATGATCTTTCCTACAATGTGTCAGGGCTTCCAATTTCCCCATAAAAACTACTACCTTGTTTGATTCAGTGTTCTGTGGGTCCACCTTGCTTCTGCTCCTTTTTCTGTGCCCCTGCTTAAAGGTAGAATTTATAGGTTGGCTCTTTTTTGACATTATGCAATGTAGGCATCTTCCATTTTTATAATTTAATTTAGGCTGAGAAATGTAATCTATGCAATAAAAATTTATCAAGTGTATACTGGGTAGGCATTGTGCCTTTTTCTAATAAGTCCACAGTCTAGAGGGGATGATAGATGAATAAACCAAAAATTAAGGCATGGTGTGATAAACGCTATGATAGAGGCATCCTGGGGTGCACAGACACAGGCTATCTATAAGGTAGAGTGGTCAGAAGAAGATAACATATGAGTCTTAAGGGATAAACTGGTGCTGTGTATCTTGGCAATATATATTTGAGACTGAAGAGACACCAGGTATCTCCATATGATATGTATTATGGAGGTGAGGAAAATTAGTTGAACATTTTGTGAGCTGGCTAGAGCCTAGGGTGATGATTCTAGAAAATAATACTGGAGAGGTGAGTGGGGCCAGGTCATGGAGGGCCTTGTTTAAGACATTAATGGAGGCACTGGGTTTTAGATTTGAGTTTTAGCATGTTTATTTCATGTAGAAGAGTAAAGGAATGAATATAAGTGGACAGGGGGCATTTCTAATGGTGAGAAATGATGAGGACTACAATCTTAGCAACTAACAGAAGTCAGTGTAATAGGAGGAAGTGGAAATAGTAGGATCTGACTGCAAGCATGTGGTGGTGGGTCTGAATGGAAGGAAGGAAATAGAAGAGTCTTGGAAAATTAGCAGGTTTCTCATTTGGATAAATAACTGGACAGTAGTATCATCTACCCAGATGAAGCAGAGTACCAGGTTAAGGAGCTAAAGAGGAAGGGAGATTAGGATGGGAGATGAAAAGACAGGTTTTAAAATATTGGATTTAAAGAGCTCATATGACACTTAAATGGTGATATGGTGATGTCTAGTAAGTAACTGAGCTAACAAGAAACTTAGAGAAAATGATTTGGTAACTACCAGTACATGGATTTCAGTTACATTCAATGGAGGGAGAGAAGGGGGGATATAAATAAAACTATGATCTGAGAAGAGAAAACAAGAGGGCTGTATCAGTCAGGGCTTTAGTTCCAAGTAATAGAAATTGAAATTGAACCCTGGTTGATTTAAGCAGATCTCCAGGAAGGCAGGAGAACCAAGCATGGAGGTTATGCAGCCAGGGTAAGTGTTCCAAATCATGACAAATGCTGGTCTAATGCAGATCCCTTTGCTGGTAGTACTATAGACTTCACCAATTCTGTGCTACTTTTTTTTTTATCAGCATGGATTTAGCACGGTTCCTGCTTCTGTCTGTTAATAGTTTCTGTATTAGGTAGGGTTCTGACAGGAAGTAGATGGCACACTCAAATGGGTCATCAAAGTGAATTTAAATAAGAGACTGCTTTCAAAGGAACAAGAGAGGATGATGAATCACACAGAAGCTAGCTACAGAAGGAAGAATTTACCACCCCTAGGTCTGAAGGGGCAAGCGAAGGAGCAATTACAAGAACCCAGCAAGATCTAGTACCATAGGAGAGAGGCTGTGGCCTTACCTAAAGGGATACAGCCATTGCCAAATTGCATCTTAGCAAGGAAGAAGCAAGGGGAGTAAGTACATCAGCCTCACTCTCTCCTGGTTCTCTGATCTGCTGCTAGTGTCTCCCATTGACCAAACACAATGGGAAGGCATCTGGTAAAAGAAGCCTAGGAGATGTGCTATCTAGAGGTCAGCTTCTTGGTTGCAGAGCAGTGTGGAAGAGGGTAGAAAATGGATCCAGAGGGGTAAATGGGAATATCCAGACAACTTCCAATTTAAATCATGATTAGCAGAACCTAGATTATGTGACCATGGCTTGGTTTCCAGATAACCTGGGGAAGCAAGCCACTGGCATTTTCAGAATGCATACTGGAAAACAGGCTATGTTTAAATGATAGGAGAGAAAGTTCAGCCATAAAGAATAACAACTGTCTCCTCAATGTTCAAGGATAGGACTCTTAGAAAAAATCAACATTTAAGATAGAGGCATATAGAGAGCCCCCTTTTCCTTTTCTTTTTTTTAGTTGAATTATAATTAATATACAGTGTTATATTAGTTTCACATGTACAATATAATGATTCAACAATTCTATACATTGCTCATTGCTCATCAAGACAGTATACTTTTGATCCCCTTTATCTATTCCCCACCTCCCACCACCCATGCCGTCTGGCAACCACCACTTTGTTCTCTGCATTTAAGAGTGTGTATTTTTATTTGTCACTATTTTTTCTTTGTTAGTTCATGTGTTTTGTTTCTTAAACTCCACATAATGAATGAAATCATATGGTATTTATCTTTCTCTGATTGACTTATTTCACTTAGCTTAATACTCCCTACCTCCAGACATGTCATTGCAAATGGCAAGATCTCATTCTTTTTTTATAGATGAATAATACTCCTTTGTAATATTTACATCTTTTTTTTCTTTTTTCTTAAAATATGTTGCATTATTTGTTTCAGAAGTACAGATCTGTGATTCAACAGTCTTGCACAATTCACAGCGCTCACCGTAGCACATACCCTACCCAATGTCTATCACCCAGCCACCCCATTCCTCCCACCCCCAACCACTCCAGTAACACTCAGTTTGTTCCTGAGATTAAGAATTCCTCCTATCAGTGAGGTCATATGATACATGTCTTTCTCTGATTGACTTATTTCACTAAGCATAACACCCTCCAGTTCCATCCACGTCGTTGCAAATGGCAAGATCTCATTCGTTTTGATGGCTGCACAATATTCCATTGTGTATATATACCACCTCTTCTTTATCCATTCATCTGTCGATGAACATCTTGGCTCTTTCCAGAGTTTGGCTATTGTGGACATTGCTGCTATAAATACTGGGGTGCACGTACCCCTTCGGGTCCCTACATTTGTATCTTTGGGGTAAATACCCAGTAGTGCAATTGCTGGATCGAATGGTAGCTCTAATTTCAACTATTTGAGGAACATCCATACTGTTTTCCAGAGTGGTTGCACCAGCTTGCATTCCCACCAACAGTGTAGGAGGGTTCCCCTTTCTCTGCATCCCCGCCAACATCTGTCGTTCCCTGACTTGTTAATTTTAGCCATTCTGACGGGTGTGAGGGGGTATCTCATTGAGGTTTTGATTTGGATTTCCCTGATGCCGAGCGATGTTGAGCACTTTTTCATGTGCCTGTTGGCCATTTGGATGTCTTCTTTGGAAAAATGTCTGTTCATGTCTTCTGCCCATTTCTTGATTGGATTGTTTGTTCTTTGGGTGTTGAGTTTGATAAGTTCTTTAGAGATTTTGGATACTAGCCCTTTATCTGATATGTCATTTGCAAATATTTTCTCCCATTCTGTCGGTTGTCTTTTGGTTTTGTGGACTGTTTCTTTTCCTGTGCAAAAGCTTTTTATCTTGATGAAATCCCAAGAGTTCATTTTTGTCCTGGCTTCCCGTGCCTTTGGCGATGTGTCTAGGAAGAAGTTGCTGCGACTGAGGTCAAAGAGGTTGCTACCTGTGTTCTCCTTTAGGATTTTGATGGACTCCTGTCTCACGTTTAGGTCTTTCAACCATTTGGAGTCTATTTTTGTGTGTGGTGTAAGGAAATGGTCCAGTTTCATTCTTCTGCATGTGGCTGTCCAATTGTCCCAACACCATTTGTTGAAGAGACTGTCTTTTTTCCATTGGACATTCTTTCCTGCTTTGTCAAAGATAAGTTGACCATAGAGTTGAGGGTCCATTTCTGGGCTCTCGATTCTGTTCCATTGATCGATGTGTCTGTTTTTGTGCCAGTACCATACTGTCTTGATGATGACAGCTTTGTAATAGAGCTGGAAGTCCGGAATTGTGATGCCGCCAGCTTTGCTTTTCTTTTTCAATATTCCTCTGGCTATTCGGGGTCTCTTCTGGTTCCATACAAATTTTAGGATTATTTGTTCCATTTCCTTGAAAAAAGTGGATGGTATTTTGATGGGGATTTCATTGAATGTGTAGATTGCTCTAGGTAGCATTGACATCTTCACAATGTTGGTTCTCCCAATCCATGAGCATGGAACATTTTTCCATTTCTTTGTGTCTTCTTCAATTTCTTTCCTGAGTATTTTATAGTTTTCTGAGTACAGATCCTTTGCCTCTTTGGTTAAATTTATTCCTAGGTATCTTATGGTTTTGGGTGCAATTGTGAATGGGATCGACTCCTTGATTTGTCTCTCTTCTGTCTTGTTGTTGGTGCATAGGAATGCCACTGATTTCTGTGCATTGATTTTATAGCCTGCCACTTGACTGAATTCCTGTATGAGTTCTAGCAGTTTTGGGGTGGCGTCTTTTGGGTTTTCCACATACAGTATCATATCATCTGCAAAGAGTGAGAGTTTGACTTCCTCTTTGCCGATTTGGATGCCTTTGATTTCTTTTTGTTGTCTGATTGCTGTGGCTAGGCCTTCTAATACTATGTTGAATAGCAGTGGTGAGAGTGGACATCCCTGCCGCGTTCCTGACCTTAGGGGAAAAGCTCTCAGCTTTTCCCCATTGAGAATGATATTCGCTGTAGGTGTTTCGTAGATGGCTTTTATGATATTGAGGTAGGTACCCTCTATCCCTATACTCTGAAGAGTTTTGATCAAGAAAGGATGCTGTACTTTGTCAAATGCTTTTTCTGCATCTATTGAGAGGATCATGTGATTCTTGTTCTTTCTTTTGTTAATGTATTGTATCACGTTGATTGATTTGCGGATGTTGAACCAGCCTTGCAGCCCAGGGATAAATCCCAGTTGGTCGTGGTGAATAATCCTTTTAATGTACTGTTGGATCCTATTGGCTAGTATTTTGGTGAGAATTTTTGCATCCATGTTCATCAAGGATATTGGTCTGTAATTCTCCTTTTTGATGGGGTCTTTGTCTGGTTTTGGGATCAAGGTAATGGTGGCCTCATAAAATGAGTTTGGAAGTTTTCCTTCCATTTCTATTTTTTGGAACAGTTTCAGGAGAATAGGTATTAATTCTTCCTTAAATGTCTGATAGAATTCCCCTGGGAAGCCATCTGGTCCTGGGCTTTTGTTTCTTGGGAGATTTTTGATGACTGCTTCAATTTCCTTAGTGGTTATAGGTCTGTTCAGGTTTTCTATTTCTTCCTGGTTCAGTTTTGGTAGTTGATACATCTCTAGGAATGCATCCATTTCTTCCAGGTTATCTAATTTGCTGGCATAGAGTTGCTCATAACATGTTCTTATAATTGTTTGTATTTCTTTGGTGTTGGTTGTGATCTCTCCTCTTTCATTCATGATTTTGTTGATTTGGGTCATTTCTCTTTTTGTTTTGAGAAGTCTGGCCAGGGGTTTATCAATCTTGTTAATTCTTTCAAAGAACCAGCTCCTAGTTTCGTTGATCTGTTCTACTGTTCTTTTGGTTTCTATTTCATTGATTTCTGCTCTGATCTTTATGATTTCTCTTCTCCTGCTGGGTTTAGGCTTTATTTGCTGTTCTTTCTCCAGCTCCTTTAGGTGTAGGGTTAGGTTGTGTATTTAAGACCTTTCTTGTTTCTTGAGAAGGCTTGTATTGCTATATACTTTCCTCTCAGGACTGCCTTTGCTGTATCCCAAAGATTTTGGACAGTTGTGTTTTCATTTTCATTGGTTTCCATGAATTTTTTTAATTCTTCTTTAATTTCCTGGTTGACCCATTCATTCTTTAGTAGGATACTCTTTAGCCTCCATGTATTTGAGTTCTTTCTGACTTTCCTCTTGTGATTGAGTTCTAGTTTCAAAGCACTGTGGTCTGAAAATATGCAGGGAATGATCCCAATCTTTTGGTACTGGTTGAGACCTGATTTGTGACCTAGGATGTGATCAATTCTGGAGAATGTTCCATGGGCACTAGAGAAGAATGTGTATTCCATTGCTTTGGGATGGAATGTTCTGAATATGTCTGTGAAGTCCATTTGGTCCAGTGTGTCATTAAAGTCTTTATTTCCTTGTTGATCTTTTGCTTAGATGATCTGTCCATTTCAGTCAGGGGCGTGTTAAAGTCCCCCACTATTATTGTATTGTTGTCGATGTATTTCTTTGATTTTGTTATTAATTGCCTTGTATAATTGGCTGCTCCCATGTTCGGGGCATAGATATTTACAATTGTTAGATCTTCTTGTTGGATAGACCCTTTAAGTAGGATATAGTGTCCTTCCTCATCTCTTATTACAGTCTTTCTTTTAAAATCTAGTTTGTCTGATATAAGGATTGCCACCTCAGCTTTCTTTTGGTGTCCATTAGCATGGTAAATGGTATTCCACCCCCTCACTTTCAATCTGGGGGTGTCTTTGGGTCTAAAATGTCTCTTGCAGACAGCATATTGATGGGTCTTGTTTTTTTAATTCAATCTGATACCCTGTGTCTTTTGATTGGGGCATTTAGCCCATTTACATTCAAGGTCACTATTGAAAGGTATGAATTTAGTGCCATTGTATTGCCTGTAAGGTGACTGTTACTGTATGTTGTCTGTGTTCCTTTCTGATCTTTGCTGCTTTTAGGCTCTCTCTTTGCTTAGAGGACCCCTTTCAATATTTCTTTGAGGGCTGGTTTCGTGTTTGCAAATTCCTTTAGTTTTTGTTTGTTCTGGAAGCTTTTTATCTCTCCTTCTATTTTCAATGACAGCCTAGCTGGATATAGTATTCTTGGCTGCATATTTTTCTCGTTTAGTGCTCTGAAGATATCTTGCCAGTCCTTTCTGGCCTGCCAGGTCTCTGTGGATAGGTCTGTTGCCAATCTCATATTTTTACCATTGTAGGTTACATATCTCTTCTCCTGAGCTGCTTTCAGGATTTTCTCTTTGTCTCTGAGACTCGTAAGTTTTACTATTAGATGTCGGGGTGTTGACCTCTTATTATTGATTTTGAGAGGGGTTCTCTGTGCCTCTTGGATTTTGATGCCTGTTTCCTTCCTCACATTAGGGAAGTTCTCTGCTATTATTTGCTCCAATATACCTTCTGCCCCTCTCTCTCTTTCTTCTTCTTCTGGGATCCCAATTATTCTAATGTTGCTTCGTCTTATCGTATCACTTATCTCTCGAATTCTGCCCTCGTGATCCTGTAGTTGTTTCTCCCTCTTTTTCTCAGCCTCTTTATTTTCCATCATTTGGTCTTCTATATCACTGATTCTCTCTTCTGCCTCACTTATTCTAGCAGTTAGTGCCCCCATTTTTGATTGCACCTCATCAATAGCCTTTTTGATTTTGACTTGGTTAGATTTTAGTTCTTTTATTTCTCCAGAAAGGGTTTCTCTAATAACTTCCACGCCTTTTTCAAGCCCAGCTAGTATCTTTAAAGTCATGATTCTGAACTCTAGGTCCGACATCGTACTAATGTCCGTATTGAGTACGTCCCTGGCTGACGGTACTACCTCTTGTTCTTTTAGCTGAGGTGATTTTTTTCGTCTTGTCATTTTGTCCAGAGGAGAATAGATGAATGAGAAAAGAAAATGCTAACAGGTTTACAACGTCCCCAGCAAATATACTGTATACAAATCAGAAAAGACCTGAAATCAGGGGAAAAGAAAGGGAAAGAAAGAAAAAAGAAAGAGAAAAAAAAAAGAAAGATAAAAACAAAAACAGAACAATACAAAAAAGCATAATATGATCAAATATGATCAGGCTAGTGCATAGATCAGTGCCACACACTAAATTTTGGGCGTATTTTGGTCTGTTAGAAAAAAGTGCCTCCTAAAATTTTAAAGGAAGAAAGACATATATGTACAAAATAAGGGTTGATACAATGAAGGGATAGAAGATGACTGTAAAGATGAAAATTATAAAAGATTTTATAAAAGGACTTGATAAGATAAGAACTTGTTTGAAAAAAGAAAGAAGATTTAAGAAAAAAAAAAGAAAAAAGGGAGAGAATGTGATCAGGCAGGAGACTAGAACAGAGCCATACGCTAGTGATTTAGGGTATATTTTGATCTGTTAGAAGAAACTGTATCTCAAAATTTTAAAGAGAGAACAACTTATATATATATGCCAAAAATAAGGGTAACTCCTATGAAGGGATAAAATATGACTCTAAAAATGAAAAAGAAAAAATGTTTTTTTTTTAAAAAAGAGTTTGATAAGATGTTGGTTGAAAAAGGGAAAAATAAAAATAAAAAAAAAACAGTTAACAAAAATTAACTTTGATGAACTAATGAATCATGGTAAAAAAAAAAGCCATGAATTCTATGTGCAGTATTCCCCTAGCGCTGGAGTTCTCCCGTTCTCCTTGATCGGTAAACTTGGTCGTGGCTTGCTGGCTGTTCGCGCAGATCTTCTGGGGGAGGGGCCTGTTGTTGTAGTTTCCAATTGTCTTTGCCGGAGGCTGAATTGCCCCGCCCTTGTCGGTCCGGGCTAAGCAAGCTGCTCGGGTTTGCTCTCAGGAGCTTTTGTTCCCTGCAAGCTCTCGGTACAGCCTTGGAGGACCAGGGTGAAAATGGTGGCCTCCCAATCTCCACCCGGAGGAGCTGAGAACTCGGGGCCCCGCTCCTCAGTGCGCCCACAGAGAAAAGCAGTCATTCCCTTGTCCCCGGTCTCTGGCCGCTCCCTGCACTCACCCGGCCTGTGACCGAGCGTTGCTATCACTGGCTCTCGACCCCGTGTGGAGTCTCCAAACCCAGCCGATCCCTGCGGTGCATTCCCGCGCCGCTCCTCCCTGGGAAGGAACGGGAGTCTCGCCGGCTCTGCCGCTTGTTGGGTCCCTGCTGTAGGAGCAGTGGCCCGACTGGGCCGCGGATCACAGTTTATGGCAACCCCAAGCTGAGAGCCCGCGCCTCGGCTCCGTCTCTGCAGCTGGCTTCCCCGCTCCGATCCCTGGGAGCTCTGGCGCACTCAGGCACCCCCGGTCTTTCTGTGACCCCAAGGGTCCTGAGACCACACTGTCCCGGGAGGATTCCACCCCCTGCTTAGCCACTGCAGCGACGTCCCTCAGCGGAGCCGAATTCTAAAAGTTCGATTTTGTTCTCCGCGGCTCTATCACTTGCCAGAAGCGGCCGGCGGAGGCCCCTCCCCCGCCATCTATCCTCCCGAATATCGCTTCGGATTCACTTCTCCGCACGTCCTACCTTCCAGTAAGTGGTCGTTTCTCTGTTCAGAGAGTTGTTGCTACTCTCCTCTTCGATCTCCTGTTGAGTTCGTAGGTGGTTTGATCCCTATTCAGCTGAATTCCTGAGACCAGACGAAATCTAGGTCTCCTACTCCTCCGCCATCCTGCTCCGCCCCCCTTACCACATCTTTTTATCCATTTGTCCTATCAATGGACATTTGAATTGCTTCCATATCTTGGCTATTGGAAATAGTGCTATAATAAACCTAGGGGTGCATGTATCTTTTTGAATTAGAGTTTTTATTTTCTCTGGGTAAATACGCAGTAGTGGAATTAATAAATCATATGGTATTTCTAATTTTAATTTTTAAAAGAAACTTCATACTGTTTTCCACAATGGCTGCACCAATTTACATTCCCACCAACAGTGCATGAGGGTTCCTTGTTCTCCACATCCTCACCAACACTTATTATTTCTTGTGTCTTTGATACTAGCCATTCTGACAAGTGTAAGGTGATATCTTATTGCAGTTTTGGTTTGTATTTCCCTGATGATTAGTGGGGTTGATCATCTCTTCATGTGTCCATTGGCCATCTGTATGTCTTCTTTGGAAAAACGTCTTTTCAGTCTTACATTAAGTTTTCAATCTGTTTTGGATTAATTTTTGTGAGTGGCATAAGGTAGGTGTTCCATTTCATTCTTTTGCATGTAAATATCCAGTTTTCCCAGTACCATTTATTGAAGAGAGTCTTTTCCTATTGTATATTCTTGGTGCACTTGTCAAAAATCAGTTGACAGTATACACATGGGTTTATTTCTGGGCTCTCTTTTCTGTTCCACTGATTTATGTGTCTATTTTTATGTCCCATACTGTTTTGATCACCATAGCTTTATAGTCTAATTTTTAATCAGGAAGCTTGGTCCTCTGCAAATGAGTATGACCATCAGTAGTGGGTAGGTCTGTAGCTTTTCTGATTAAGACTTTATTGTTTCAGAATGGCTGCCCTAAACTTGGGGAGGAAGTGGATAAGGTAGGAATGGGGTGGGTAAGGTATTATTTAATAAGTTTAGCATCTTATTGAAATGAAGAGACATGACAGCTCTTATCCAGAATTTAGTGCATGTGGGTAGATAAAAGTTGTCTCTAAATTCTTCGAAACTTTTCCAATAAAGAGTTGGGGTCTGTGAATCTTGAATCTGGGCAGTTTCTATGACTGATAGACAGATAGAATATGGTGGTGATGACATTGTGCCAGTTTCAGTCCTAAGCTTTAGGAGCCTGGCAATTTCCAATTTCTGCCTTTTGGAACACTCTCCCTGGGAGCTCTGAGCCACCAGGTATGAAGTCCACCCACCATGTGACCACCAGGCTAGAAAGGTTGCATGTGGGCACTCTGGTTGACAGTTCTAACTAAACCCAGCCTTCAGGGCATCCCTGCCAAGGTGTCATATACATGAGTAAAGGTACCTTGGACTCTCTAGACTAGCACATTTGCCGTTGAATATCACCAGGTGACCTAAGTTGACACCAAATGTGGCAGAAGATTCACCCAGGTGAACCCTGGCTTGAGTTTCTGACCCACAAAATTCGGAGACATGAAAAAGAAGTTACTGTTTTAGACAGCTAAATTTTAGGTAATTTGTCATATAGCGATAGAAAACACAAATGGTGGACTGAAATAGTGTGTATCAGACTTTGGTGAAACTCTTTTTTTTAAAATTTTAATTCCAGTGTAGTTAACATACAGTGCTATATTAGTTTCAGGTATATAATATAGTGATTCAAAAGTTCTATATATTACAGTGCTCATCAAGATAAGTGTACTTTTAATGCCCATAACCTATTTCACCCATCCCCCCATGCACCTCTCCTCTGGTAACCATCAATTTGTTTTTTATAGTTAAGAGTCTGTTTTTTCAGTTTGTCTCTTTTTTCCCCTTTGTTCATTTGTTTTGTTTCTTAAATTCTACATATGAATGAAGATACGTCTCCTGAGGCAAAGGAAACAAAATTAAAAATAAACTATTGGGACTACATCAAAATAAAAAGCTTCTGCACAGCAAGGGAAACAATGACCAAAACTATTAGACAACCTACTGAATGGGAGAAGATATTTTCAAATGACATATCTGATAAAGGGTTAGTATCCAAAATAAAGAATTTACACAACTCAACACCAAATAACCCAAATAATCCAATTAAAAATGGGCAGAAGACATGAAGAGACATTTCTTTTTTTTTATTATGTTATGTTAATCACCATACATTACATCATTAGTTTGAACAGACATTTCTTCAAAGAAGACATCCAGATGGCCAACAGACACATGAAAAATGCTCATCATCAGTTACCATCAGGGAAATGCAAATCAAAATCACAATGAGTGAAACTCATTTTTAAGTAAAATTTACTAACACTTTCAACATTAAAAAACCATCTTAATCTATTCATTAAAAAATGTTAATCTCCAAAACTACCACAATTTCACAGTTAGGTTTAAAATGAATATGTATTTTTTATTAAGGAAACAGCATCTACATATATCTGGAAAAATAGTAGTATCTATATGTATGAGACATATGAAAGTATTTAGATTTGTGAAGACTCATACTTATTCCATGGAACCCCAAAGATCTATGGCCCATTGTTCTTAGAGACCAAATTAATCTACTTGTATTAGTAGATCTAAAAAACATTTGATATGATTCAGGAGCTAGTGGAACACCTCTCTGAAGCCCATTAATGATTTGTCATTGAAAGATTTTCTGTGTAGGTCTGAGTTCATAAATGGACGGCAAAAAGATTGGTATCTAGGGGCACTTGGGTGGCTCAGTTGGTTAAGCGTCTGATTCTTGATTTCAGCTTAGTTAGTGATCTCAGGGTTGTGAGATTGAGCCCTGTGTTGGGCTCTGCGCTGGGCGTGGGGGCTGCTTAAGACTCTCTCTCTCCCTTTCCCTTTATTCCTCTCCCCTTCTCTAAAAAAAAAAAAAAATTGGTATCTAGGCAATGGAATAAATAAATAAATATCTCATGTATATGAATATTTCATGGTAGTCAAAAATTAGTACTGTGATTATTTTCATTTTTGTACATTTTCAGGAATTTTGTAAGGTAAAATACCCTTACTTGACCACTGACTATATGATAGGTACTTATAGAATCTTGTAGTATCATTTGGCCTTTGACACTTGTTCTGATCAACTCTTGCTTTAAAATGCCTTATACTGGAGAATGGAAAGCCTTCTCTAGAAAAGTAAGTAAAGGAAAATACTAGTTTTTTCCCCCTTAAAGATAGAATCTCTGATTTTCAGCTAGTTCAACATTGCAATTGCATCCAGTATCAATGTAATTTCTTTTACATTACTCGGTATTATGTGTCTGGTATATTTTCAGAGTAGTTTGAAAAGCAATTGAATAGACTATGTAAGTGTTCTTTCTCCTGAGCATTACCTGGTACAAATGGATTATATAATAAGACCATTTACCTGTGGAATTCTGTGGAACGCCATGGAATTCATTTAGATCTACTAAATTTACTCCTGGCCTCCCACAACCCAGAGGATGTAAGCTTAAAACTAGGGGAAAAAAAAAAAGCAGTATCTGAGACTAAATCTGCTGATGTTGAATGTTGAATACTTACCTATAAGATGAATGTCGCTAAACATATGAACCTATCTGAAACTAAAAGGATAATTCATAAAATAATATTGGTACATTTGAATATTTATTTGGAAAGAAAAAGTTGGTTTCTTCCTCATACCATTAACAAAAGTAAGTTTCAGAAGGATTAAATATTTAAATGTGAAAATAATATCATTACAATTATTAAAGGAAAAGTAGAAAAATCATTTTGAATTTTCAGAGAAGGTAAAGGATTTTCTTAGCTTGGCCTTAAGTTTTTATCACATTAAAGAAAAACTGGATCAGTCTGACCACATTGAAATCATCATTGGCATGACAATACTAAAACAAATTTTAAAAACACAACAAATAAAGATGCCACAGGGTAGGAACATATCCTTATTATGTAAAGTTATTTTTTTACAAATTAATAAAACAGATAAACACTTAAGTAGAAAAATGGACAGAAGATTTAAATAGGCAATTTTCAAAAGAGGAAATTCATATAAAGTCCAGTAAACAAGAAAAGATGCATGGAGGACATTAGGAGAAGAAGGGGAAAAATGAAGGGGGGGAATCAGAGGGGGAGATGAATCATGAAAGACTATGGAGTCCCAGAAACAAACTGAGGGTTTTAGAGGGGAGGGGGGTGGTGGGATGGGTTAGCCCAGTGATGGGTATTAAGGAGGGCATGTACTGAATGGAGCACTGGGTGTTATACACAAACAATGAATCATGGAACACTACATCAAAAACTAATGATGTACTGTATGGTGACTAACATAACCTAATAATAAAAAAAAGAGAAGGTGTATAATTTTACAATTATTAGAGAAGTACAAATTAAAATGACAATATGCTACCATACTGTCAAGGATGAAAAAGATTGCTAATAGCCAGAGTGGATGAAGATTCAAGGAAATAAGCAGTCTCCTGCGCCGTTTAAATTGACTGACCTCGGGCACCTGGGTGGCTCAGTCGTTAAGCATCTGCCTTCGGCTCAGGTCATGATCCCAGGGTACTAGGATTGAGTCCCACATCAGGCTCCCTGCTTGGCGGGAAGCCTGCTTCTCCCTCTCCCACTCTCCCTGCTTGTGTTCCCTCTCTCACTGTCTCTCTCTCTCTGTTAAAAAATAAATAAAAAATCTTAAAAAAAATTGACCTCTGCAGTCTAAATTGACTAACCTTTCTGGAAAGCAAAGTTTGGATTAAAATGTGTTTACCATTTTTGATCCAAGAATTCACTTCTAGGTAATTAGCCTAAAGAAATAATAATATAAGTATCTGAAGGGTGTTTTACTTCAGTGTTGTATATAATGGCAAAACTAGCATGAACCCAAAAGTCTATCCATACAGTAGAAAAAATAGGTATTTTTATTATTTTATTTTATTTTTTTAAAGATTTTATTTATTTATTTGACAGAGAGAGAGAGAGAGAGAGAGAATACGAACAGGGGCAGAGGGAGAGGGAGAAGCAGGCTACCTGCTGAGCAGGGAGCCCAATGCGGGGCTCGATCCCAGGACCCTGGGATCATGACCTGAGCCGAAGTCAGACGCTTAACGACTGAGCCACCCGGGCACCCCAGGTATTTATTTTTAAAGGACAGACTAAATATCGAACAATGGATGAGTACATAAAGAAATTGTGGTATATACATACAATGGATTATTATTCAGGCTTTAAAAAGGAAATCCTGCCATTTATGACAACATGGATGAGCCAGCAGGACGTCATGCTAAGTGAAATAAACCAGATGCAGATAGAAAAATACTGCATGATCTCACTGATATGTGGAATCTAAAAAAAGTGAAATACATAGAACTAGAAAGTAGAATGGTGGTCACCAGGGGTGGGAAGATGGAGGAAATGGAGAGTTGTTGGTTAAAGGTTACAAAGTTGCAGTTATATAGGATGAATAAGTCTAGAGATCTGATGTATGATGATGATGATGACTACACTGATAATACTATATTGAAGACTAGTGGCTAAGAGAGGTTTCAGGTGCTCTCATACCCACACAGAAAGGGTAACAGTGTGGGGAGATTATATGTTAATTAGCTTGACTGTAGTAATCATTTCACTATGTATGTATATATCAAACCATCACATTGTACACCTTAAATATATACAGTTTTTATTTAAAAATAAAGATTAAAAAACAGTTGTATGGAAGTATTGAATCATTATAATGTAAACCTGAAACTAGAATTACACTGTATGTTAAATAAGTGGAATTCAAATAAAAACTTTTAAAAAAGGGCAGGCTATATTTGTAGACATGGGCATCCTACCACAATCTAAATACTTTTTTAAAAGGCTACAGAATGGTATGTATGGAGCAAGCACATTTCATTTACATGCATATTTAAGTTAGTAAGACTAACACCAGATAAATAGTAGAGAGGTTTCTCTTGGAGGTGGGTGGGACTTTGCTTTCATTTGTTAAAAAATACTTCGTGGTGTTTAGTTTTTTTTTCCACAGTGAATTTTTATTACTTTGAACTATGAAAAGACACTGAAGGTTTGCATTTTGAATAAAATTGAAAATTAAGGGTAACTTTTCCAAAAAGTACCAGAATTTTATATAGTCATCTCTGATCCCTTGGCATTTGTTTAAATTACTGCAAATAACTAAGGTAGACAAGAAATCCTTGGCCTGAAGGGTCTTCACAGAGAATAAAAATGGGAGAATAAAAAAAACCTGTCTTATTTTAGCCCTTTTGAAGGACACTCATAGCTTTTCTCCAGATCAGATTGGAGTGTCGTACATAATATCTTGACAGTGGTCTTTTTTTTGGGGAGGGGTTGTAATTTAATTCTTCCTTCCTTCCTCCCTCCCCAGCCCCCCATTTTTCCACTTTTTTTTGTACCCTGTTAAACAGTAGCATTAGAACCAGAACAGGTACTTGATACCTTCCTCTCAAGGACCTCTGGACAATACCTGTTTTGTGTATTCAGAGAACCCAAATTAATGTCCCACACCAACTTCAGTTTAAGGCAGCTTTAATGATAGCAGGCCTCACCCAAAATATTAGTGGGCAGAGGCCTTTAGCAAGTTAGCTGCAGGGAGGATCTGCGAATAGCTGCCATTAGAGAAAGGAGGTCACCGAAATGTTGGCTTTGCCAAGTCCCTCTGTCTTTCTTCCCTTCTCTTAGTAAGTAATCACAGAGCTGCTTTTGCTTGCAGATATAAGTTCTGTGCAGTTCTAAATCAGGGCTGTATATCAGACCTTGGGGAAGATTTTTATAAATAAAAATGCCTGGGAAATACCTCTAACAGATCTGGTTGGGTAACCAATATCTATTTCCTTTTATACGTTCCTTCCATGTTTCTCATGGTCAGCCAACATTGGAAATCATTGGAAACCATAGCTCATTGCGTAAATCTGCAAATCTTTGAAGACCTGGGGGTTCCGTAGGCCTTTAGAGATGACTTTCAGAACTCATTTTTTAGTAAATTATCTTATAAAAATATGTTTTTGGTCTTCTCTCCTATGAGCAGTGAGCTCTCCCTTCTCTGAATACTTAAAATTCTCGTATGTACTACATTACCCAAATGGTAACCCTAATCAGACATTATGCCACTAATTCATGTATTTAACAAATACTTATTTAGCACCTACCGCATTCCAGACTCTATTATAGGGTTTGGCTAGTATTTACTGTTTCTGATTATGTGTTGTATTCATCCCTGTAGGTACTGTGTTCATCTCAAACCATTATAATAAGGAATTTACATGTCTGTCTGCCCAGCCCACTATTGCTGAGCTCAGGAATTGTGTCTTATTTATATTTGTGTTCCTAGTGCCTAGCACCTTCCTGGGATTTAGTTACCACTCAATGAATATTTGTTTATGTTCTTGTCCTTGAGGGAGTTGGGGAGAACACTTGGTGTGTTCTGGGACTTACAGGTCAGTGATGGTTAGTGTATAGCTGGCATGGGAGGAAGTGGTGGGAGTTGAGGTTCAACAGGCAGACAAGTCCTGACCATGAAGAGTCTTACATTCTATACTGAGAAGTTTTGATTTTACATATAATGGTGCATGCTATGGTCTGAATGTTTATGTCCCTGCCAAAATTCATGTTTAAAACTTAATGCTCAAAGTGGTGGTATTAGGAGGTGGAGTCTATGGGAGGTGATTAGGTCATGAAGGCAGAACTGTCATGAATGGGGTTGGTTCCTTTATAAAAGAGACCCGAGAGAGATCCCTTGCCCCTTTCCACAACTTGAGGAGACAGTGAGAAGTCAGCAAATTGGGACAGGGCCTTCATTAGAACCCAACTATGCTGGCACTTTGATCTCAGATTTCCAGCCTCTAGGACTGTGAAAAATAAATTTCTGTTGCTTATAAGCCACCCTGTCTATGCCATTTTGTTATGACCAGCCAAACAGACTAAGACAGTCTCTCAAAATTTTATGCATAGAACAGGCATGATGGAAGTGTAGCTGGCAGGATGTTAGGAGAAGAGCCAGGAGTCAGCCATGGTTGGCCAATTGGGATTTATTGCAATAATCTAGATGGTATAGGCCTAAACACAGCCTTTGGTAGAGGGATAAGGAAGAGAAGATAAAACAATTCATGAGGCATTTCCAGTGGTTTGCTGGAGCTGGTTTGTACCAGTTTGTGAGAACTGATTCTATACCTCTCTTCCCAACTCCGTTATCAGTGATGTCACATTAGTACCTTAAAATTGGCCATGGTGGGGAGTATTTATACTATGAAAATTGGCAAACACTACAAATCAAGGTTTTGTTTGTTTCCTGGAAAGGTATTTTACCGACACATTTACCTTAGTTTGAAGGTCATTTCACCTAGAATGCCTTACCTTATTGCTATTCCTGGATAAGGTTCATCCTCTCTGTGTTTTCATAGAATCCTGCTCCGTCCACATTACAGTACTCAACACTCTGTATTTTAAAAAATCTGTTTACTTGTTTGCATATCATGCTGAGTTGTAAGCAGCAACGTGTCTGCTATGTTCACAGCTGTATCCATGCTTATCATATAAATAAGTGTTGAAAGATACTTAATGATTGTGTGAATGAATAATGTTTTATTCCAGTAGTTTGTGTGGCAGATATATTTCTGCAGCAATTCCAGAAGTAATGTATGTACATAGATTTTATTTTTTATACTTCAGGATAAATTAAGTGAATCAAAATTACAATGCAATTGTCAGAAAGCCATATATCCTCAGCTCTTAAAATAGAAAGAATAGATAATTTCTCTGATCATAACAAAAAAGAAATATTTTAAGAAATTATTTCTTGTTTTGTTTTAATATTTCCTTCTTGCATATATGAAGACTGCAATTTTCTTTGCATTTTAAGTGTAGCATGGGAGGGAAGAGATGAAGCCAGCATTTTATAATAGCTGGAAAGTACCTTTTCAGTATTTTTATTGTTATGTTAATCACCATACATTACATCATTAGTTTTGGATGTAGTGTTCCATGGTTCATTGTTTGTGCATAACACCCAGTGCTCCACACAGAACGTGCCCTCTTTAATACCCATCACCAGGCTAACCCATCCCCCCACCCCCCTCCCCTCTAGAACCCTTAGTTTGTTTTTCAGAGTCCATCGTCTCTCATGGTTGGTCTCCCTCTCCGATTTCCCCCACTTCATTCTTCCCCTCCTGCTATCTTCTTCTTTTTTTTTCTTAATATATATTGCATTATTTGTTTCAGAGGTACAGATCTGTGATTCAACGTCTTGCACAATTCACAGCACTCACCATAGCACATACCCTCCCCACTGTCTATCACCCAGCCACCCCATCCCTCCCACCCTGCCACCACTCCAGCAACCCTCAGTTTGTTTCCTGAGATTAAGAATTCCTCATATCAGTGAGGTCATATGATACATGTCTTTCTCTGATTGACTTATTTCACTCAGCATAACACCCGCCAGTTCCATCTATGTCATTGCAAATGGCAAGATCTCATTCCTTTTGATGGCTGCATAATATTCCATTGTGTATATATACCACCTCTTCTTTATCCATTCATCTGTCGATGGACATCTTGGCTCTTGCCACAGTTTGGCTATTGTGGACATTGCTGCTATAAACATTGGGGTGCACATACCTCTTCAGATCCCTACATTTGTATCTTTGTGGTAAATACGCAGTAGTGCAATTGCTGGATCGTATGGTAGCTCTATTTTCAACTGTTTGAGGAACCTCCATACTGTTTTCCAGAGTGGTTGCACCAACTTGCATTCCCACCAAGGGTGTAGGAGGGTTCCCGTTTCTCCGCATCCCCGCCAACATCTGTCATTTCCTGACTTGTTAATTTTAGCCATTCTGACTGGTGTGAGGTGGTAGCTCATTGAGGTTTTGATTGGGATCTCCCTGATGCTGAGCAATGTTGAGCACTTTTTCATGTGTCTGTTGGCCATTTGGATGTCTTCTTTGGAAAAATGTCTGTTCATGTCTTCTGCTCATTTCTCGATTGGATTATTTGTTGTTTGGGTGTTAAGTTTGATAAGTTCTTTATAGATTTTGGATACTAGCCCTTTATTTGTCATTTGCAAATATTTTCTCCCATTCTGTCAGTTGTCTTTTGGTTTTGTGGACTGTTTCTTTTGCTGTGCAAAAGCTTTTTATCTTGATGAAATCCCAAGAGTTCATTTTTGCCCTTGCTTCCCTTGCCTTTGGCGATGTTTCTAGGAAGAAGTTGCTGCGGCTGACGTCGAAGAGGTTGCTGCCTGTGTTCTCCTTTAGGATTTTGATGGACTCCTGTCTCACATTTAGGTCTTTCAACCATTTGGAGTCTATTTTTGTGTGTGGTGTAAGGAAATGGTCCAGTTTCATTCTTCTGCATGTGGCTGTCCAATTTTCCCAACACCATTTGTTGAAGAGACTGTCTTTTTTCCATTGGACATTCTTTCCTGCTTTGTCAAAGATGAGTTGACCATAGAGTTGAGGGTCCATTTCTGGGCTCTCGATTCTGTTCCATTGATCGATGTGTCTGTTTTTGTGCCAGTACCATACTGTCTTGATGATGACAGCTTTGTAATAGAGCTTGAAGTCTGGAATTGTGATGCCGCCAGCTTTGCTTTTCTTTTTCAACATTCCTCTGGCTATTCGGGGTCTCTTCTGTTTCCATACAAATTTAGGATTATTTGTTCCATTTCTTTGAAAAAAGTGGATGGTATTTTGATAGGGATTGCATTCAATGTGTAGATTGCTCTAGGTAGCATTGACATCTTCACAATGTTTGACTTCCAATCCATGAGCATGGAACATTTTTCCATTTCTTTGTGTCTTCCTCAATTTCTTTCCTGAGTATTTTATAGTTTTCTGAGTACAGATCCTTTGCCTCTTTGGTTAAATTTATTCCTAGGTATCTTATCATTTTGGGTGCAGTTGTGAATGGGATCGACTCCTTGATTTGTCTCTCTTCTGTCTTGTTGTTGGTGTATAGGAATGCCACTGATTTCTGTGCATTGATTTTATAGCCTGCCACTTGACTGAATTCCTGTATGAGTTCTAGCAGTTTTGGGGTGGCGTCTTTTGGGTTTTCCACATACAGTATCATATCATCTGCAAAGGGTGAGAGTTTGACTTCCTCTTTGCCGATTTGGATGCCTTAGATTTCTTTTTGTTGTCTGATTGCTGTGGCTAGGCCTTCTAATACTATGTTGAATAGCAGTGATGAGAGTGGACATCCCTGCCGCGTTCCTGACCTTAGGGGGAAAGCTCTCAGCTTTTCCCCATTGAGAATGATATTCGCTGTAGGTTTTTCATAGATGGCTTTTAAGATATTGAGGTATGTACCCTCTATCCCTATACTCTGAAGAGTTTTGATCAAGAAAGGATGCTGTACTTTGTCAAATGCTTTTTCTTCATCTATTGAGAGGATCGTATGATTCTTGCTCTTTCTTTTGTTAATGTATTGTATCAGATTGATTGATTTGCGGATGTTGAACGAGCCTTGCAGCCCAGGGATAAATCCCACTTGGTCGTGGTGAATAATCCTTTTAATGTACTGTTGGATCCTATTGGCTAGTATTTTGGTGAGAATTTTTGCGTCCATATTCATCAAGGATATTGGTCTGTAATTCTCTTTTTTGATGGGGTCTTTGTCTGGTTTTGGGATCAAGGTAATGGTGGCCTCATAAAATGAGTTTGGAAGTTTTCCTTCCATTTCTATTTTTTGGAACAGTTTCAGGAGAATAGGTATTAATTCTTCTTTAAATGTTTGGTAGAATTCCCCTGGGAAGCCATCTGGCCTTGGGCTTTTGTTTGTTGGGAGATTTTTGATGACTGCTTCATTTTCCTTAGTGGTTATAGGTCTGTTCAGGTTTTCTATTTCTTCCTGGTTCAATTTTGAGAGTTGATACATCTCTAGGAATGCATCCATTTCTTCCAGGTTATTTAATATGCTGGCATGTAGTTGCTCATAATATGTTCTTATAATTGTTTGTATTTCTTTGGTGTTGGTTGTGATCTCTCCTCTTTCATTCATGATTTTGTTGATTTGGGTCATTTCTCTTTTCTTTTTGATAAGTCTGGCCAGGGGTTTGTCAATCTTGTTAATTCTTTCAAAGAACCAGCTCCTAGTCTCGTTGATCTGTTCTACCATTCTTTTGGTTTCTATTTCATTGATTTCTGCTCAGATCTTTACTATTTCTCTTCTCCTGCTGGGTTTAGGCTTTATTTACTGTTTTTTCTCTAGTTCCTTTAGGTGTAGGGTTAGGTTGTGTATTTGAGACCTTTCTTGTTTCTTGAGAAAGGCTTGTATTGCTATATACTTTCCTCTCAGGACTGCCTTTACTGCATCCCAAAGATTTTGAACAGTTGTGTTTCCATTTTCATTGGTTTCCATGAATTTTTTAAATTCTTCTTTAATTTCCTGGTTGACCCATTCATTCTTTAGTAGGATGCTCTTTAGCCTCCATGTATTTGAGTTCTTTCCGACTTTTCTCTTGGGATTGAGTTCTAGTTTCAAAGCACTGTGGTCTGAAAATATGCAGGGAATAATCCCAATCTTTTGGTACCGGTTGAGACCTGATTTGTGACCTAAGATGTGATCAATTCTGGAGAATGTTCCATGGGCACTAGAGAAGAATGTGTATTCCGTTGCTTTGGGATGGAATATTCTGAATATGTCTGTGAAGTCCATTTGGTCCAGTGTGTCATTTAAAGTCTTTACTTCCTTGTTGATCTTTTGCTTAGATGATCTGTCCATTTCAGTCAGGCGGGTGTTAAAGTCCCCGACTATTATTGTATTGCTGTCAGTGTGTTTCTTTGCTTTTGTTATTAATTGCCTTATATAATTGGCTGCTCCCATGTTAGGGGCATAGATATTTACAATTGTTAGATCTTCTTGTTGGATAGACCCTTTAAGTAGGATATAGTGTCCTTCCTCATCTCTTATTACAGTCTTTGTTTTTAAAATCTAATTCCTTTTCAGTATTTTGATTTAAAGAAGAAACAAAACATATTAGGGAAAAAACTGAGATTTTCTTTAACTTTTTCTTGTTGACATTACTTACACCTGTCAAAATAGATAACTTCTTGTCCAGATTGATAATGTATACCTACATGCACATGTAAAACATATATAAGGCACAGTTATTAAAATAGTGTTTGTGAAAAATTGATAACATAGCTATGTTCATTATCTACTGCTGAATAACAAAAAGCTCCAAAACTTAGTGGCTTAAACCAGTGCACATTTTTTGTTGGATCCAGTTTCTGTGGGCCAGAATCTTGGCAGCAGTATAGCTGGGTACTTCTGACTTAGGGTCTGTCTTGATGTTGAAGTCAATATACTGGCCTGGGGTACAGTCATCTGAAGACCTGAAAGGTGTTAGAGGATGCATTTCCAAGATAGTTCACTTGCATGCCTAGCAAGTTAGTGCTGGCTGTCTTCTTTTTAAAATTTATTTGATTCAAGTATAATCAATACACCGTGTTATATTAATTGCAGGTGTACAGTATAGTGATTTAACAATTCTGTACATTACTCAGTGCTTGTCATAAGTACACTCTTACTCCCGTTCACCTATTTCACCCCCCCCGCCACAACCACCAGTTTGTTCTCTATTGTTAAGTCTTTTTTTTTGTCTTTTTTTCCTTCCTCATTTGTTTTTTTCTCTTCAAAATTTTTTATTGTTATGTTAATCACCATACATTACATCATTAGTTCTTGATGTAGTGTTCCATGATTCATTGTTTGTGCATAACACCCAGTGCTCTATGTGGAACGTGCCCTCTTTAATACCCATCACCAGGCTAACCCATCCCCCCACACCCCTCCCCTCTAGAACCCTCAGTTTGTTTTTCAGAGTCCATCGTCTCTCATCGTTCATCTCCCCCTCCAATTTACCCCCTTCATTCTTCCCCTCCTGCTATCTTCTTTTTTTTTTCTTAACACATATTGCATTATTTGTTTCAGAGGTACAGATCTGTGATTCAACAGTCTTGCACAATTCACAGCACTCACCATAGCACATACCCTCCCCAATGTCTATCACCCAGCCACCCCATCCCTCCCACCCCGCACCACTCCAGCAACCCTCAGTTTGTTTCCTGAGATTAAGAATTCCTCATATCAGTGAGGTCATACGATACATGTCTTTCTCTGATTGACTTATTTCACTCAGCATAACACCCTCCAGTTCCATCCACATCGTTGCAAATGGCAAGATCTCATTCCTTTTGATGACTGCATAATATTCCATTTCTTAAATTTCACATATAGGTGAAATCATATGGTATTTATCTTTCTCTGACTTATTTTACTTAGCATTATACCCTCTAGATCCATGCATATTGTAGCAAATGGCAAGATTTCATTCTTGAATTATGACTGAGTAATATTTCATTGTGTGTGTGCATGTATATAATATATATGCATATATATATAATATATATGCATATATATGTGTATATATATGTATATATATGCGTGCCACATCTTATTTATCCATTCATCTATTGATGGACACTTATGTTGCTTCCATATCTTGGCTATTGTAATTAATGTTGCAAAAAATATATAAGGGCATGTATCTTTTTGAAATAGTGTTCTTGTTTTCTTTTTTTTTTAAGATTTTATTTATTTATTTGAGAGAGAGAGAAAGAGACAGAGAGCATGAGAGGGAACAGGGCCAAAGGGAGAAGCAGACCCCCCGCCGAGCAGGGAGCCCGATGTGGGACTCGATCCTGGGACTCCAGGACCATGACCTGAGCCTCTTGTTTTCTTTGGGTAAATACTCAGTAGTGGAATTGCTGGATCATGGGGTAATTCTATTTTTAATCTTTTAAGAAACCTCCATACTGTTTTCTGCAATGGCTTCACTAATTTACATTTCCACCAGTAGTACACTGAGGGTTCCTTTTTTTCCATATCCCTGCCAACACTTGTTATTTCTTGTGTTTTTCACTTTAGCTTTTCTTTTTTTTTTTAAAGACTTTTATTTATTTATTTATCTGACAGAGACAGCGAGAGAGGGAACACAAGCAGGGGGAGTGGGAGAGGGGAAGCAGGCCTCCCACAGAGCAGGGAGCCCCATGTGGTGCTTGATCCCAGGACCCCAGGATCACGACCTGAGCCAAAGGCAGATGCTTAATGACTGAGCCACCCAGGCGTCCCTACTTTAGCTTTTTTGACAGGTGTGAGGTGACATCTCACTGTGGTTTTGATATGCATTTCCCTGATGATTAGTGATTTTGAGTATCTTTTTATGTGTCTGTGGGCCATCTGGATGTCTTCTTTGGAAAAAAGTCTATTCATGTCTTCTTCCCATTTTTTAATTGGATTATTTGGAGTTTTTTGATGTTGAGTTGTGTAAGTTCTTTATATATTTTGGATATTAACCTCTTATTGGATGTATCATTTGCAAATATCTTCTCTCATGCTGTAGGTCATAAGTTAGTGCTGGTTATTGTCAGTAGACTTCTCTATTGCGCTACTTCAGTGTCTTTAAGACATGGCAGCTGACTCTCTCCAGAGCAAGTGTTGTAAAAGAATGAGCAAAGAGGAAGCCACGATGCCTTTTATGACCTAGTCTCAGAAGTCATATGCCTTTTTGGGGGGGCCATATTCTATACCTTGGAGGCAAGTCTGTAAGTATAGCCTATACCCTAGGGGGTTGGATGGTAGGCTGTACCCTTTGAATGGAATAGTATCAAAGAATTTGTGGACATATTTTAAAACCATCATTATGGCAAAATGCTTACATTGTAATTCTTTTTTTTTAAAAGATTTTATTTATTTGACAGAGAGACCCAGCGGGAGAGGGAACACAAGCAGGGGGAATGGGAGAGGGAGAAGCAGGCTTCCTGGTGAGCAGGGACGCTTAACCAACTGAGCCACCCAGGCTCCCCTACATTGTAATTCTGAGTGAAAACAGTTAAATTCAAAATTACTTATTTAATATGATAAAAATTGGGTTAGAAAAATAGCAGAACAAGGTTAAAGAGAAGAAAATACAGAAAATATGGATAGATTAATAACCACTTAAGAGGTCTTTAAGAAGAGAATCAAAAACTTATGACTATGAAGACAAAATAATTGAAACACAGGACTTTATAAATAGTTCTTACCAAAAAAGTAAAGAAAATTTTAAGTGACTTGGAATGACAATCAAGGAATGGGGAATGAACAGGATCCAGAGAAGGAGGCAAGCAAGGTGTCAAGACAGAAGCTTCACACTATGGTAAGGAGATCATAAAATGAAGGCAAATTTTGCCCTGGCCAAAAGTCTGTATGTGCTTTCTTAAGGGAAAAAGCCAGTTTCAGGGCAAGGCAAATAAGGTTCTGCAGGAAAAACCAGGTGAATTAATTAGCATGGGGGAAGGACCATGAGTGAGACTGGAGGAAAGGTGGAATTCTAGTGTTAATGGCTTGTCATTAAACAAGGTATCTTCCCTCCATGTTTGACCTGCCTTACCCACCCTATCTTTATTTCATGGGTATTTATTGCATCATATTTCCATCCTTTCTTCTGCCATATTGAGTGTTGATTTTCTGCTTTAACCACTTACGACTATGGTAATCAAGTCTCTAGCTTCTTGAAGCCGGACATTCCAGGTGAAGGGATGCAAATATTGCAGGTGAAGGGAAAAGATAATTGTCCCACGAGGACTCAAATGAAATTAGAGACCACCTTCCTGAGGTGTAAATTGGACAGTGATGGCAAATTGGAATAAAATGACTTAGGGAAATTAGAAATCTGTGCTCCTCAACAGTCAAAACACAGGTCCCAAACATAGACAATGACACCTGGTGCTGTTTCTGACAAATTGCTTTGCAGCTTTGAACATTTAGTGTGAGTCCACTTTTGTCAAGTCATACACAGAATGTGGCACATTCTTAACATATGCAGAGTCATCTAAGCCCCCTTAGGAAAAGAGAGAAAAAGAGTCTCTATAGAAAGACAAGTTGAGTCTTATCTTTCCCAGTATTGCTTATATTGAAAAGTAACTTTGCAGTATAGAAAGTGGCTATACCTCAATGGGATGGATGCAAAATATGTTTTTTTCCTCAGGTGAATTGGTAGTCCTAAAATATTTCCTTCCTAGATGCTGCAGTAATGTATTTTAGTTCACTTTGTACCCTTCTGATGAAGCCAAGATGCCTTTCAGAATTGTCTTCCCTCTATAACCATGGTTCCTTACCCTGTCAATATTCCTCCAAATATGATGTACTCCGTCCTCTGCCTTTGGGCCTTGTCCTATCCCGTCATGTCCTTCTGTTTTCTCACAACCTGGCCAAAAACTTAGCTCTTCAGAAAGTCTCCCAGGATTAATCCCTTCTCTCTTCCATCACTACCAAACCTAGAGTCCTCCTAAGTCTCACATCTTTAGTTGATGGCATATTATTGATAAATGGTTATTTTTAACAATTCCTAGGCCATGCCTTTTCTATTGTCCAATGTGGCAGTATAATCCATGGGCCTGGATTCTGACTGCTTAGGATCAAATCCCAGCTCTACCACTCATTAGCTGTGTGACAGAGCGAGTTACTTCTCAGTGTCTCAGTTCTCAGCTTTTTCATCTGTAAAATGAGAATAATATTAGTGCCTACCTTACAGGTTTTTTTGTGAGTACTGGAACACAATATATATCAAATGCTCAGAAAACATTCAGTAAATGTTAGTTACTCGTAGTAAGATAAGCCTTGTCAGCAGGACTAGTATGTGTTTAGGAAAAGACATGATTTTGTTGCAACCCAGATCTGTAATTTAGTAGCATAATGACCTTGGGCATGTTGCTTAAGCTTTCTGAGCCTTAATTTCCTTATAATAAATGGGGGAATAATAAATATACCAACTTCTAGAATGAACTGCTTATGGAAGGAATGCAAGGCTGGTGCATGGAGTTGCTGACAAATGTTTGTTTCCTTCCTCCTTAACTTGTCAGCAAAAAACAGCTATTGCTTATTTTAATCAAGTTAATGCCGTCTTTCCTCATCACTTTCTCACTCTTGCTAATCAGTTAATGTAATGGAACTTGGGTAAAGAAAAAAAGTTAATCAACTTGTCTATTCAGTATCTTGGAGAGTGAACACATAGCTGTTGAATTTTTCACGCTGTAACCACCTGGGTTCACATTGCTTGCATTATTGTCTAGATTTGTTTACTTCTTCCTAGGGCCCATTCACATTCCCAGGTAATATTCCGGTGTCTACAGAATTTTCTGCTCTAAATTAAAGAATAGTTGTTTGTGAGGTGCCTGGGTGGCTCAGTTGGTTGAGCGTCCCAACTCTTCATTTTGGCTCAGGTCATGATCTCAGGGTCCTGGGATTGAGCCCCATGCCAGGCTCCGTGCCCAGTGGGGAGTCTGCGTGTCTCTCTCTCCCTCTGCCCCTCCCTCTGCTCGTGCTCTCACTCTAAAATAAATAAACAAATCTTTAAAGTAAACTAAAAAGAACAGGTGTTTGTGAATTGGGGGCAGAAAAGTAGGTAGTCAAAATTGACCAGAACTAAATGGTCAGCTGTTCCCTGGGGCTGGGGGCATTAACCTAAATGGCTGATTATGGAACCTGGTTTTAATTTTGCCTTGGTTCTTTCATCTTCAGTGTGGTATGGTCGTTGTGTCTAGCTGCATCCCGATAGCTCTCATGGTAATGATGACAATGAATCCAAATACCGAGGGTGCTTTTTTAGTCCTTATTATACCCCATGAAGAAAGGTAAGGAGTTTAGAGATTTGTCTTTGCCACCTAATGTAGACCTCGGGTTTGTGAATAATTCTTTAATAAAAGCCTCTGATCTGTGGGCTGTCTGCATCAGCACCAACTGGGAGGTCATTAGAAATGCAGATTCTTGCTTTCTACCCCAGACCTACTAAAGAATCTTTGGGGGTGAGGCCCACTCATCTGTGTTTTAACAAACCCTCCAGGTGATTCTAAAGTCTGAGAGGCCCAACCCTCCAGAATCTTGTCAAAGGATGACTTGTTAAAAAAAAACCAAAAGCTTTAAGAAAAAGGAAAACACTGTTTTTAGCCATGGAAACTTGAAGAATGTTGACTTAGTTTAACTTTGTATTGTTTAATTCCTGAAACCCTGGATAACTGATTCTTTATTTGGGAGTTTATTACAATCCTGGAACTATCTTTCAGTGACTTTGAAGGTTCTCATGGGATTCTAAAGAAAATAAAACCCTCAAAACAAAATAAATTTTAATATAATTTAAAAAACCACTCTCAGGCAGAATATGGAGTCATTAGAAACAAACAAAAGGATGCCATAACTTTGTAAGCCTGAGAATCACTGTCCTCAATAATGGCCAGGTGTATTTTATGATTATATCACTAATTGTACTCATAAACATGACTTGTGCTGTTGTTTTCTCTTTAAATCCATGTTAAGTTGTAATCTGGAAGTGATAGTTCTTCATATAAATATGTTTCCTCATATACTGGAAATGATAAATAAGTCCGAGTGAGACCAAATAAATACACAGCATGCTGGACTTCCAAGGTGCAGATCCTTTTTAAAGATTTTATTTATTTATTTATTTGAGAGAGAGAGAGAGAGAGAGAGAGAGAGAGAGCATGAGAGGGGAGAGGGTCAGAGGGAGAAGCAGACTCCCAGCTGAGAGGGGAGACCGATGCGGGACTCCATCCCGGGACTCCGGGATCATGACCTGAGCCGAAGGCAGTCGCTTAACCAACTGAGCCACCCAGGCGCCCCAAGGTGCAGATCCTTTTTGAATTAGCTTTTACTCCTTTGGCAGAATATGTAATGTCAGGGCAGCCTGCCATAATGCAGCCAAAACAAAAACAACACATCAACTGCCAAGCACACCTCTGTTGCAGAGGTCAGTGTTTCAGGCATACTTCAGCATTTAACGAAGCCTGTTGTTTCCTATAAATTAACTGGATGCTATTAAATTTTGCTAATAGCAATAACTATTTTGATCATGAGCCCCTCCATTTATCAAGCTTGAAAGGAGAGCTAGGAGTGACACAGACAAGAAAACATAGGGGGAAAAATCCCCTAAAGGAAGTAATCCTTTATGGCGTTGTAAAATGTTGGCCTCCATATAGACAGATACTGTTGGTGATCCACTCAGTGCCCCAGGACAGGCCATCTGAGGAGTTTTCAGTGTTAGGGCATAGAGTTAAAGGTGTAAATTATGGCTTAGACACTCACTACCAACTGGCTTAAATCTTTTCAGAGGGAAGTGTTTCGGAAGCAAGGCCTGGTATGCGTTGTGAGCCCTAGAGAAATGACAGGGCAGAAACCACAAGAGGGGCTGGATTCACCTTCTTGCTAATGAGATAGTCCTATGATTTGTTTTACAGCTTCTTGCTCCTTAGTCACTTCATCTGTCGAAAAAGTAGGACACCTGGAGGTCCTTCACTTTTTGCTTGAAAAATGAGTATTAGGAATCAAAATCTAAAGTAGAGCCATGCCTGATGAGAGAGCAGAGGGGCAGTAGGAAGATGCATACTCGGTTGATGTGGGTGTTCTTTTCCTCCTTGTTCCTGAGCAAAGCCTAAGGAGCAGGAAGAGGTGAGAATGGCAGGAAAGTGGAGAATGGATCAAGGTCACAGAGGAAAGTGTGGGGTTCCTAGACAAGCAATGCATTTTGCCAGTTAATTCTTAAGGGTGTTCTTTTCTATCCTTGGCTGCTGTATAGAACTACTGTATGTGGGCTAACTGAACATAAGAAAAAAAAAGAACAAACTGTCCTATGTTTGAGTCCTTTGACAGCCCATTCTATTGGTCAGCTCCTTTCTGTGTGCCAATACTCCCCAAATCACTGGTGTGTAGAATTGTCTGGTGTGTGGGATGTGTCAGTCATACTCCTGTTGTAGCTACAGTCCCTGCTGACACTGTCTAGTCTGTGGCCCACTGTTGGCTAAAATGATCCAGCTTTAAAAGTGGCTCATTTTGTTAAACAGGAAAAGTATTTCTGAACTCAGGCCCATAGAGGTGCCATGTCCTCACATATTTCTTATCTTCCCAAACAGAGAACACCTAGTCTGGGCTTCCTTGATGCTTAGAGTATGACGAGAGTGATGAGGAAGGACAGAGTATGGATGGTGGCTTATCCTTGTAGGGAAAGATTTCTTCTCTTCAGTCTTCTCCAGCCTAGTAACCTAGTAAGTTCATTCCTGCATAGCTTTTCCTCGACCTTGAGAATTTTGGTTCTATTCCTTCAGTTGCTTTTGGGGAAACTGACTCTACCCATGGCACTAGAGGTGAGATCTCTCACTTAGGCCTGGACTCTTCAGAGTAATTCCATTCCTTGGCCATAGATACTGGTTCAGGGATGGATTTGTGACATGGTACTATGTATTCCTAGGAAAGAAGCTTCCAGGTTTTTAGAGCTAGAACGATTATCTATCTCCCTGTCTTAAAGAGGATGTAGCTCTGGAAGTCACTAGAGCTATTTTGAGACCACATAGGGGACACAGCCTGAGGATAATGTTGATACATAAAGGAAAAAATCTAGGACTTCAATCTCACTGTTGAACTGCTGAATCAAACATGCCCTGAAACCTGCATACCCTGACACTGGACTTTCAAATTACATAAGCCTTTTGTTGTTTGAACTATTTTGAGTTGGCTTTTCAATTACTTGCAGCCTAATTCATCCTAATGATACAGTGAGTGGAAATAGTATTTGAGGGGTGTGGTTAAATTAAGATAAATTTCCACTATGTTTCCAAATTAGCAGAGGAGAGTAGGAGTGGTAGAATTCATTCAGAGGTGGGTGAAAGACACTGTCAAAAAAGAATAAATCTCTTAGATGTTAGACTTGATGTGCATATCTTCTTTTTCTGTCTAGGTATAGGTTCCTCTGAAGGCTAACCTTCTCCCAGAGCTGCCTATAATTGAGCAGATGCTCAATGACAATCAGATACAATGAAATGAAACCAGTGCAGTGCTATGCTGCTGAGAAAACAAGTACACCTCCTCCCTTCGCTTCTTGGTTAATTTAGTAGTGTCACAAGGAGGTCATATTTCTACAGTCCATCAGATCCTGAGTCATTTGGACGTTTTGGTGAAGAGTGCATCTTTGGGATTATGGGTGATGACCCCTTGCAGGACATAGAAAACAGATAGTGCCGTAGAGCAGAGGAAGGGCAGGCAGCACAAATTAAGCCTTCATTCTTGCTGCAGTTGCCTCCAAAATGTTTTGTCACTCTCTTGCCCTCTTTAATTCTTTTCTAAGTTATACTGACCCCTGCATCTTTCAGTGTCACTTGTACTATATACTCATTATTCCTGAATGAGTGTGTGTCAGGGAACTTTCACTTTCTGTAAAACCAGTCAAGAACACTGGCACACTGTTCACTCCTATAGGATGCTGGCAGTACATACTTGCTGCCATGAAGGTGACTGAGATGTGTTTATCATGGGGAAGGGGGTCCTATGTTACCCTTTACACCCTCTTGTTCTCAGCATGGGTCCCATCAGAATTCATTTCCATCACAACGTAAGACCAACAGTCGATCTAAGTAGACTTGCCTTAAAATACTCTTACTTAGGGGCGCCTGGGAGGCTCAGTTGGTTAGGCATCTGCCTTTGGCTCAGGTCATGATCCCGGGGTCCTGGGATTGAGCCCCGCATCGGGCTCCCTGCTCCGCAGGAAGCCTGCTTCTCCCTCTCCCACTCCCCCTGCTTGTGTTCCCTCTCTCACTGTGTCTCTCTTTGTCAAATAAATAAATAAAATCTTTAAAAACAAAACAAAACAAAAACTCTACTTAGTATTCGTTTCCAAAACAGATACTATATTAGGCCTCCAATTAAACATTGCAATGAATGTAATCTATTTTATGGAATCACCAGGTTAGAGGTAAGCAATAATTTTAAGACTTTAATTATATAGGTATCCAAAAAAATCCCTTTGTGGTTTGAATTTTTAATAATTTATTTCTATATAAGACAAATGATTTTCAAAATGCAACAGAGAAAGCTTTTACACAGGATTTAAATAAAACTGTTAACGATTCCTTTGCCCTAAAATTTATTTTGATTTCTTGTGTTAACTTCATAGCTATATACAAATGTATTAAAAATGATGGCAGACACAAAAGCTAACATTATTGCAATTAAATGAGCTAAATCTTGAGTTTTCCAGCAGTGGCAAAAATTTACAAATATCCATTTTCATAAGATATCAAAATTTCTTTGATTTCAGAGAATCGTTTCTCACTTTTCATCATCTGAAGTAACTTATTATCTTAGTAGTGAATTAGAAGCCAGTACGGGCAGAAGTATTTAAATCCCACCCAATTTCCCACTGCATTTCTCCACCTGTGTCATAGATTCTGAGTATGCTCTGTGTTTTCTTTGATAGGTGATTTGAGGGAAATTTAGGTGACTGTTTTATAGGAGTTTGGAATATTTGATAGGTGAGTGGATGCAAGGAGTTTAAGAAGAATTTTAAATTAATAGTAGTAGAAAATTATGATTCATGTGCAACAGCTAATAACTAATTTCATTCCTAGCAGAGGACCGCTTTGCCAGAGATGTCATTTTTCACATGGACCAATTAAATATATAAAACTTATAATCAGATCAATAAAGCATTTATTTATTTACTCAATCAAGCTCCTGGTCAGTTGGGGGGAAATAACCTTACTTTATAGAACCTCTCTTTTGTGGTGATATGTATTGATTCCATTTAACCAAGGGGTTCTTTGATATAGCAGTTTCCTTAGTTCATTAAGGAATTTGTTTGGCAATTATTACTTGAAAGGCTGGTAGGCAGAACAATTTAAACCCAAAAAGTAACTTAATTGAAAATTAATTTGAAATTAAGAAAAAATTTTCTGGAATGATAATATAAATCAGCAGGGTTTCCAAAGAAAAAATCCATTTAGATATCTTTTTTTTCATTTTTTAAATTTTATTATGTTATGTTAGTCACCATACAATACATCATTAGTTTTTTTAAATAGATATTCTTTTTTTTAAGATTTATTTATTTATTTATTTATTTGACAGAGAGAGAGAGAGAGAGAGAGAGAGAGTAAGAGCAGGAACACAAGCAGGGGGAGTGGGAGAGAGAGAAGCAGGCTTCCCGCCGAGCAGGGAGCCTGATGTGAGACTCGATCCCAGGATGTTGGGATCATGACCTGAGCCAAAGGCAGACGCTTAACGACTGAGCCACCCAGGTGCCCACATCATTAGGTTTTGATGCAGTGTTCCGTGATTCATTGTTGGTGTCTAACACCCAGTGCTCCATTCAATACATGCCCTCTTTAATACCCATCACCAGGCTAACCCATCCCCCTACACCCCTCTCCTCTAGAACTTTTTATAATATTATGATTTTTTAAAAAAATAGATATGCTTCCAGCATTGACCAGTTCTAGGATAGCAAGAAATGACAACTCCAAACGGCCAAGCACCTGATAAGAAGAAATACTATAAAAAATACTGTGTTAAGGAAATGAATTTTATTTAAATACAGATGAGGCTCTCCACTCTCCCTCTTCCTACTCCCGCCCTGTATGTCATAGTACCTTGCCCATCTAGGTCTTTAAGCTAGTGGTGCTTCCTAAGTGACAGCCTGCCATCTTGTATGCTGTCACTGTCCCTGGAGCTCAGTTTAGTTTTGAGATGGCCGAGAGTTTAGAAATGTTGCCTTGGTACTTAAGATGCTGGTAAATGTTAAAGCTAGCACATTCTTGCTACCAGAAACCAAGAGTGAGTACTTGGAAAAACATGTATCAGGCAGTATTCCTAATTGTTCAATGGCCAGTTGTTCTTGTCTGATTATTTCTTCCACTAATAAGAAATACCATCTGGCTGCTGTGGATAGAAGGATGGGAGAGATGTGGCAGAAAATGAAATATTTTGTAGATCACAATTTCTCTGAAGGAAAATCTGCCAGAGAATAGTAAAGAAATGCTTGGATTTGAATAGAGTATTGGAAATACTGGAACTATATTGAAAAGTTTTTGTTACTCACATTGCTATTTTCTGCAACTAGGCATCAGATGGGAGCAGAAAAGTATATACAAGGGACTTTAAAATCATAGCCTTGATTAGACCCTAGGGGCAGCTACCATGAAAAGAAACCCTAGAAAGATAAAGAATTGTGAGCTCCTGGTTAGTTCCTTCCTTTAGATGCCTTCTGGACACTAGCACATGCAGAGCAGCCAGGTACAAATAATTGGAACTTTGTAGTCTTTTATCCTCTGATACTCCAATGGACATAATTAAGAGGTTTTTTTTTTTTTGCCATAAAACATGGGAACAAAAGAATTCAACTCCAGTTTGCCACCTTAGTAGCAAAGAGGTGTAGGGAGAATTTACTGAGGTGCAAAGAAATCTAAAAAGTACATGGGAGATGTCTTAGTAAATTTGAACTTATGTAAGACCAGAGAAAGACAGGGAAGGGGAATATTTACTTTGAAAATAGATCTGTATTTCTTTCTGAACACAGAAGAAACAACCAAGAAATTGGGATACAATTCAGCATGAATCCAGAGTTTATAAAAATATAGAATTTAATAGTTAAAGACACACAGGGTTTAGGTGATATAAATCACTTGAAAGGCCATAATTATTTAAAAAATAGGAAGGTTATGGTGAATGCCAGTTGGTGGTATGCAGCTATTTGAGCCATTTCTTGCAGAAAAGAGGTGGCTTCTGACAGGTATAGTTGACAGTGACTTCTTTTAGGATGTGATGGGGAGAGAAAGGGATCCCTGAACTCTGGGTGGGAAGGAAGCTAGATATTGTATGAACTGAACATGCCTCTCTATTGAATTGCATGTGTAACTTTTTGTTCATGGTTGGGGCAGACAAAATCTGCATTAACTATAATATCCAGAAGATTGAGCCACAGGGCTTTGGTACAATGAATGTTCATTAACTTAAGTACTCATGACAGTTCCAGGTTCTTCTTTTGGGTACGAGTATAGTTTGATTTTACTTGTATGCACATGATGCGAGTATTAGTTGGAAAAGACATGGAATGGAATAGACACATTATAGATGTCTGCCAACGTGCAAGTGCAAGTAAAGGACTGACCGAGTCTTACCCAGAGGCACTTCTGCCAGAATCTCCAGTCCAGACACAAAGGGCTGCAAAGGCTCTAAGGTAGATGACAATGAAGGAGAATCAGAGGATATCAAGAGGCCACAGCCTCTACTGAGTATCCCCAAGACCCAAATCAACAGTATCATCCACCCATACAGGTACTGAAGTCATTACAGGCATAACCTCTGACATCAGGAACTGAATATATTTGAGTAGTTAGCCATTAGCCCTTCAAACCTCAAACATGTGGCTGGATGTTGGGTGGAGAGCTACCGGCAGTGGTGTGCCAGAGCCAGCTCATGCCAGTTTGTGAGAGACAATTGTTAATTTTTTAGGAATTCTGTGAGCCAGTTATTAAACTGTGACTGGTTTGGAATTGGCCATGCCCCCACTTCCCCAGAAAGCCAATTGTTAAAGTTTATAAGCACACCACCGGATACAAAGCTTCTTGTATATACAAAAATAAACCTAGGGGCACCTGAGTGGCTCAGTTGATTAAGTGTCTGACTCTTGGTTTCAGCTCAGATCATGATCTCAGGGTCGTGATATCGAGCCCTGTGTCAGGCTCCACACTCGGCGCAGAGTCTGCTTGAGATTCTCTCTCTCCCTCTCCCTATGCCCCCTCCCCTGTTTGCTCTCTCTTTCTCTAAAATAAAATAAATAAATAAAATCTAAAAAAAAAAAACCCACAAAGATAAACCTAGAATTGGGACTCTTCTTGGTTCTAACACTAGACCTGATTTTTCTGGAATCATTCAGTTTCTTAATCCTGTTCATACCTCAGAATGACCTAGCTTCCAGAGTACCTGATGAGCCATCATCCTTATCTGTGCTGAGCACACCACTTGCCTTAGTTCTTCTGTATCCTTAATTGGTTTTTAGTTTTCCCTTGGTGTTCCTCTACCAGAGACCTTCACCTTAATTGCCTTCAGTCCTGGCATGGTCCTGAAGCTCCAACACCCATGATCTCTCAGAGAATTAAATAAGATTCTGTGTTCATTATCTGTATATATCTTGAATATTTTTAATTGCATTAGACACTGCTGGTGCTCTGTCCATATCCTTTGGCACTCACCATTTTAGCATATGCCAACAGCACCTACAGAATACCTGCACTTCACTCCCTGAAGGCTGTTTGTTCTTCAGGTCACAGATGGAGCAGGATGGAGGGGCTAGGAAGTTGATGCCCCATAAAAATAAGCCCTTATCCATTGTCTGATGAAGTTGGAAATAAATACCCCAGATTCCTCATTCCTCATGTGGACCAACTTTGATACATTTCCCACAGTCATCTCCCAGAAGTCCCTAGTGGGACTGGACCCTGGTTGTCCAGAAGTAACCTGTTTATCAACACCCACCCCCCTTGTCTTCCTTCCTGTCCATGTTCACTTTTCCTGTCCCCTGCAGGTGCTCCTGGGATCACCTCCTAAATAAACTACTTGCACATGTAATCCTTGTCTCTGGGTCTGATTCTGGGGAAGACCCAACCTAAGATATTAATCACTGTCATTTTTATGCCAGTGACAAACTGGAAGACATGAACCACATTCTGAAAAACACTTGAGTTCTAAAACCCAAATAAGAAGATTCTTGGTTGGCAGATCACATACTAATAAGCGTTCAGCTTGACATCTACTTTATTTTTTCAGTGGTGCTTGTTGTGTTTTCCCTTTACCATCATAAAAGAATGCAAAAAGGACACATATATGTTTTTAGTCCTGTGCTTTATTTTTAATTCTGTATAAACAAATACAAAATGACAAAAAATTTATGTTTACTAAACATTGCAATCGACTCTATGACATTACACAATGTGTCACAGTATTTCAGCTTGTAATTGTGTCCTTTAGTTGTTGGTACATAATTCTATACCTTTTAAGATACAGTTCATCAGGAAGCTCTATCAGCCACCCTTTTGAGGAACCCCTGCATGCTTACACTTGCAAAAGTTTGTTTGGAGAGCTTCTGAGCCACTCTGGCTGAAGTCTAGGGATATTTTTGAAACATCTAAAACAGTAAAAGTATAAGGGATGAAGAGGATTTTCTTTTTCACATTCATAAAAGGCATGCAGGGATACAAATCTCAGAATACCATAACTATAGTTATTTCAAGTTTAAGCATTGGACTCAGTATGTATATTTATAAAAATTATTCAGTAGCACTGATTCTAAAATTTACTTTTTAACCATGGAAGGTCAGTTGCCATGGCCTGACAACATTCAGTACTACTTCCAGGGTTTTGGGGTGTTTTTTTTTTATCATTTTCTACAACACAAGGTCAACTGAAGTGAAAAGAAGTGTGCCCTTTTGCTAACAACCTTACATTTTTTAATTCATATAAATGCAGACAGGATGGGATCTTTTGTTTGATGGCCTCCAGTTCATGACACTCAACATTCTTACAGATTCAATATCTGTATTCCTATATATGTTGAAGCTGTTGTGATGGGTATTTGTTACACATTTTTAGGGCTCCCTCTCCTAAATGATGTTTTCAGTTTGGTGACTTAAGCCCTATGACTCAAGGGAATTTCTGTTTTTTATGTTCTTATGAACCAGTGATGCTCCCTGCAGAAATGAGGATTTTCATGTAGATGATGAAATGTCATCTTGGTATAATACGCTTGGGAAGATAAAATAACACTTGCACCTGAGAGGGAGAAGCCTGGGCATCTTGAGCCATGCCTTGGTGATAAGAAATTTTAGTTTTGAAAAGCCCACAGTGAATATCATTCTCAGTGGGGAATAAGTGAAAGCTTTTCCCCTAAGGTCAGGAACACAACAGGGATGCCCACTCTCACCACTGTTGTTCAACATAGTACTAGAAGTCCTAGCCTCAGCAATCAGACAACAAAAAGAAATAAAGGGCATTCAAATTGGCAAAGAAGTCAAACTCTCACTCTTTGCAGATGACATGATACTCTATGTGGAAAACCTGAAAGATCGCACCCCAAAATTGCTAGAACTCATACAGGAATTCAGCCATGTGGCAGGATATAAAATCCATGCACAGAAATCAGTTGCATTTCTATACACTAACAATGAAACAGAAGAAGGAGAAATTAAGGCATTGATCCCATTTACAATTGCACCAAAAACCATAAGATTCCTAGGAATAAACCTAACCAAAGAGGTAAAGGATCTGTACTCTAAAAACTACAGAACACTTATGAAAGAAACTGAGGAAGACATAAAGAAATGGAAAAATATTCTATGCTCATGGATTGGAAGAATGAATATTGTTAAAATGTGTATGTTACCCAGAGCAATCTACACATTCAGTGCAATCCCTATCAAAGTACCATCAACATTTTTCACAGAGCTGGAACAAATAACCCTGAAATTTGTATGGAACCAGAAAATACTCCAAATAGCCAGGGGAATGTTAAAAAAGAAAACCAAAGGTGGTGGCATCACAATGCCAGACTTCAAGCTCTATTACAAAGCTGTCATCATCAAGACAGTATGGTACTGGCACAAAAACAGACACATCGATCAGTGGAACAGAATAGAGAGCCTAGAAATGACCCTCAATTCTATGGTCAACTCATCTTTGACAAGGCAGGAAAGAATATCCAATGGAAAAAGGACAGTGTCTTCAATAAGTGGTGCTGGGAAAATTGGACAGCCACATGTAGAAGAATGAAACTGGACCATTTTCTTACACCATACACAAAGATAAACTCAAAATGGATGAAAGACCTAAATGTGAGACAGGAGTCCATCAAAATCCTAGAGGAGAACACAGGCAGCAACCTCTGACCTCGGCCACAGCAACTTCTTGCTAGACACGTCTCCAAAGGCAAGGGAAGCAAGGGCAAAAAGGAACTATTGGGATTTCATCAAGATAAAAAGCAACCTTCTGCACAGCAAAGGACACAGTCAACAAAACTAAAAGGCAACCCACAGAATGGGAGAAGATATTTGTACATGACTTATCAGATAAAGGGATAGTAGTCAAGATCTATAAAGAACTTCTCAAACTGAACACCCAAAAACCAAATAATCCAATCAATAAATGGGCAGAAGACATAAACAGAACATTTCTCCAAAGAAGACATACAAATGGCCAACAGACACATGAAAAAATGCTCCACATCACTTGGCATCAGGGAAATACAAGTCAAAACCTCAATGAGGTACCACCTCACACCAGTCAGAATGGCTAAAATGAACAAGTCAGGAAATGACAGATGTTGGCGAGGATGCAGAGAAAGGGGAATCCTCTTACCCTGTTGGCGGGAATGCAAACTGGTGCAGCTACTCTGGAAAACAGTATGGAGGTTCCTCAAGACGTTAAAAAGAGCTATCCTACCACCCAGCAATTGCACTGCAAGGTATTTATCCCAAAGATACAATTGTGGTGATCTGAAGGGGCACCTGCACCCCAATGTTTATAGCGGCATTGTCCACAGTAGCCAAACTGTGGAAAGAGCTGAGATGTCCATCAACAGAGGAATGGATAAAGAAGATGTGGTATATATATACAATGGAATATTACTGAGCCACAGAAAGGATGAATACTTACCATTTATGTCAACATGGATGGAACTGGAGGGTACTATGCTGAGTGAAATAAGTCAATCAGAGAAAGATAATTATATGGTTTCACTCATATGTGGAATATAAGAAACAGCGCAGAGGATCATAGGGGAAGGGAGGGAAAACTGAATGGGAAGTCATCAGAGAGGGAGACAAACCATGATGGACTCTTAACTATAGGAAGCAAACTGAGGGTTGCTGGAGATGGGCATTAAGGAGGGCACGTGATGTGATGAGCTCTGGGTGTTGTATGCAACTGATGAATCATTGAACTCTACATCTGAAACTAATGATGTAGTATATGTTGGCTAATTTTATTTAAATAAAAGAAATTTTAGTTTTTCCACCCATTACTTTTCATGCTTGATTTTTTTTTCAATGCTAAGAAATGACTTTTCCATTTTATAAAGTAAAGTCATTGCCCTTCCCCAGGGGTTGAATACAGATTGTCTGTACTCTTATTCCTATGTAAGCACAAATGAGAATATGCTGCAGTGATGTTTAAAACAAAAATCTCATGTTTAAGATCAAACATGAGTTTTGTCCTGTTGCCCTGTTGATCTTTGCCAGCTGAAATGTATAGCTCTTCATTCTGTTTTGGATTCTAGCAAAAGCTAAATACCTCATGAGTTGCAAAACTCACCAACATTGCTGAAGAAGGGTATGGTAAGAGAATCTAATTTAAGATCCAAAATCATCATCTACAATTCATTTTAAAATGAATTTCTTTTAAAAAGAATCCTGTTTTTTCTTATGGAAAAAAGGAACAGAAATAGAAAGTAAAATATTTCCCCCCATCAAAAATTGTCCATGTATAGAAGGAAGGAAGGTTGCCTGATGACATCATTCAAGAAATACGGAGAGGGGCAGTATTCATTCTTTTTCAGACCTTACTATAGGTTTTAGCAGTGCCCTTTAATAGGCAGTAATTTGAATGTTGGTCTATCTTCAAGGGAGTTGTGGACAACGATGGAATAATTGACTAAATATCCCCATAAAACTGGAATGTGCACATATTATTTTGCCATTAGGATGGAAACTTAACCAAGTATATGTTGAAATATTAAAATGAACTCATTCATTTTCTCTTTTCCCTTGGCCCTTATTTTTCTGGGCTATTTAGGGAAATGTCAAATGCTTGAGAGTAAAGCAAAGTGGGCAAAAGTCCAAGGGATTAAATTTAGTTACTGCGGATGACTTTCTACCATAAAATATTTCCAAGTTAACTAAATTAAATGAACATGCAGTTATGAAATGGAATTCTCCAAGGAATTGGTAGCAAAGGCCTGGGTGTGATATGCTTATTTTTCTGACCTGGGATTTTTATCTACATTTCAGACTGACTTCTGAAAAAGGAAGTCAGTCTGGCCTTTCTTCCACTGCTGGCATTTCTTCCATTTGTGGGAAAGTTACCACTGATGACAATGTGTCCCCACAGAAATTCTCCTGTGGATGTTTACATGTGCTCACACACACACACAGACACAAACACATGTGTGCACACACCAAACTCTCTACAGGTTTTTTTTTCTGTGTGTGTGTGTGCGTATGTGAGAGAGAGAGAGAGAGAAAGGGAGAGAGAGAGAGAGAGAGAAAGGGAGAGAGAGAGAGAGAAAGGGAGAGAGATGTGATTTCAGTTTCCATGGAAATGGGCTAAATAAGGATTTTAACAGACAGTTGTATGAGTGCAACTTCTTTGCTATTCCCAGCTCAGAACTATTGAGACAAAGTCTGAAATCATTCCAATCCTTTACATTACGAAGTCAATAGCATAATTTGGTACCTGTGACATGTAATTTTGGATTCCAACTTTCTTTGTCACAGTGATAATCATGCATCCATCTAGTTAGCCCTATGAAAGAAAGTAAAAATGAAAACCCACCCGCTACTCTCGCCAATAATTGATTGGACACCCCATTCATATATACTGCTTTGTTACCCCTGTCTCAGGCTTTTCTCTTCCCTCTCTGCACCAGTGTTGACATATGACTATTACATACAGCATTTCTTCTCTCCTCAACCCCAAATTCCTGTAGAAGACCAGAATGCTACAGAAGAGAAAGGCTGAACATATTTTCTTAGGCCTCTATTGCCATCCTTTAAGCTCAGGCATGTAGGTATATAGGGTGCTTCCTGCTATAAGTTTTGTGCCCTGTTTGTGATCATATATTAAACTAAGACCAGGAAATGGACTTTTTCTTTCTCTAGAGACAGAGGTGTAATATTGTGATCTTTAAGCCAATATGCAAAGTTGTATAAAAAGACATCTGCTGGCTAAACAAACAAAAACCCAAACCTTTATCTGTAAGACATTAAGTCACACAAACTTTTTGACTCTTCATTTGGAAAAAATAATACAACAAGAAAGAACACATACTACTTGCTATTAAAGAATATTGAAATAATCTGGATTATTTCCAGAAAAGAGAAAAAGAAAGAAAAGGAAAAAAGTAAAAGTGAAGATATTCCCCTGGCTCATTGCCATTTCACCCTTTGGTGTGTGTCTATCAGAGAATTAGAAACATGTATGAAAAAGTAAAAGCAATAAATGTGGAATCTTCTTTACACTTGGAATTGGATGTCAAGATTGCAAACAGGATGCTTCATTGGAAGATGGGATTTTAATATGAAAGGAAAGTCAACTAAGAACGCCAATGTATTTGTCATGAGCCATTTTCAAGGTTTAATATGCTAAGTGGCTTAGGGGCTTCGGCAGTCTATAATTTCCATGTGCAAGCCTGAAATATTGCCCTCTGGTGAAAGCTGGTCAGATGGAGAGGAGCTGTGGGATTGCCAAGGGACAGTTTTCCCTGCTGATTTTGTTTTTGTGTAGCTGTGGGATGATGTAAATACATATTTTAGGCGTCAGAAAAACTCAAGTGGTACAAAATACAGGGCATTTTTTTTTTTCCTGAAAGAGTTGGTCACTTGTTACATTGACTTTCCTTAAACATCTTTAAAATGTCTTGACTTTAAGTAAAAGTATAGTTTATTAATGTTCCTTGTTAGACAAGTGTTTTAACTCTTTGTGGGAAATTTTTCTAGGCAATTTTCATTTGATTCCACCCAAGCAGGTGCTGCCTGTCACAGATCAAAGGTGGTGTGACAGCATGCTTCGTCAAGGTGGGGATGCAACTGTGCTATTTTTCCCAATAGATTTTAATGCTTACCTGTCTCAAAACTGGCCAACTGGAACTAACTATGTACTCTAGGAGTTGGATATTCTTAGTTTAAAAACAGGTTATTACTAGGGGCACCTGGGTGGCTCAGTCAGTTAAGCATCTGCCTTCGGCTCAGGTCATGGTCCCAGGGTCCTGGGATCGAGCCCCGCATCGGGCTCCCTGCTCAGCGGGAAGTCGGCTTCTCCCTCTGCCCCTCATCCCACTCTTGTACTCTCTCTCACACTCTCTTTCAAATAAATAAATAAAATCTTTTAAAAAACAGGTTGTTACTCCCAAAATCACCTACTTGCCCTGTGTGAAGAAACACAACTAGAAAACTGGGAAACATAACATAATGCTGGGGGGTGGCTTTTGGAGAAAAAGATCAGATTACCAAATGCTGTATTAGTGATTAAGCTGATTGACAAGATGTGATCTTATGACTAATCGCCATGGATACAACTTAGAAATTCATTGCAATTTAGCTTAAAACTGTACAAAATAATATGCAATTTCAGGAGCTTCTTTCATCAGTGATGACAATAAGAGAGGGACCACATTTTGCTATTTAAACTATTTTATGTCTAAGATGAGTACCTTTTCTAACATTACTAAATACTTGATAGGGGCTCTCTTCCTTTTAGTCACTCACTAAAATTGGGCTAAAGGAACATTTAACTGTTAGGACTATGTCATTGTTAATAATTATTGGCAGGAGATATCTTTGATGTTAAAAATGTTAAATGCATTGGCTATCTAGACACACTTTTTACAGCTTTGAAACATTTGCACATTCAGAGAAATGAGAGAGATTTGACCAAGGAGTTATTAAACCCAAGCTGTGCAACTTTCCTTGTTTGGACCTGGCATTCAATAATTCTGCTCACAGGCTCTATACTGGAGTGTGAATACACAAGCAGGAGTGGGTGGTTGAACATGGGATCATAGACAATAGAAATAGAACCTGGTGAATGTGTCCTCACCAAGTTACTAAAGAGGAATTATGGGTTGAGAATGCAAAAGAAAATGTGAAGTCCTTTGACTTTATTCAAAAAGTACAGATTCAGGCTCCGTATTTTTGTCTTGCAGAGATTCCTGAACAACTCCACTATTTGCAGCTTATATTTTTAGTCCTTCTGCACAAATCTGATTTGTTTCATCTTCCCAATCACTACTTTTTTCCTTCTACACTCTGTCTAAATTTTAGGAATTCTGCTAGGGTTCCTCTCCCCAACTCCTCTTAATGTCCACTCCCCAAGTGTTTGCGTGTGTGCACGTGCACTGTAAGTTTCTGGTCTTGAATAATTCTTTCTGTTACTTGGGTGACTTTTCTCCCAAACTGATGTTTCCTATTACCAGGTTTCCCTGGATGGCACCTTCTTTCCTTGAGGTGGGTGAAAGGTACTGGCTTTCCTATCAAACCAAGGATAAATAGAAAATGCCCAGTCCTTCTTAAGAGTGGGAATTGGTAAGATGGGGTGACCACCTGGTATGCCCTTCCTCTTTCCTCTCCAGTCCTTTTCCCCTTGTCTTGATCACAAAGAAAAATTTTAGATAAATTTCCATAACTCCAGACCTTGGGAGTGATCTCTGTGGTTTTGGGTCTCTGCTGTTCTCACCTATGACTTAGGGAATTCCATCAGCAGTTTCCTGCCATAGAACTGATAGCAATTTGTAAATTCCAAGAAACATTCACTTCCCTGGTTTTCTTTTTTTTTTGAGTGTACTGTGTGGCTGGTCTCAAACATACTCCTGCACAGGAAACAACTAGAATGGAAAGATAGTATTTTTTATGGTTCCCTGCAGATAGCTGAAGACCTTGGTCTGCCAGACCCCACAGAACCATAGGGCTGGGGCTGCTAAAGCTTTTTAATGTGCCTTAAGATGTGTCAGGTATGTTGTAAAAGGCAGTGTGCATGTGTTATGTGTGTGCATGGATGTATGTGTGTTTATGTGTTGTACATGTATTATGGGTGTGTCAAGTGTACATACACTGTGTGTGTGTGTGTGTGTATGTGTGTGTGTGTGTGTATAAAGCAGAGCCAACGGGTCATTACCAGTTTTGACTAGTCATCTATGGTCCTGGGAGGCATCATGGGATCTGACTTGGTGATTCTGGACAGGGGGCAAAGTCAGTTTTGGCAGGATGTTAATTTAAAAAATAAAGATCTGAAAGTCTGAGTTAAACATGTTCAGGGTTCATCCTGGAAATTAAGTACATTGTTTAGCCAAAGAGAATCCTGGGTTTTCCCAATGATGAGCCTGGAATGGGTAATGGAAATGGGCCAAGTCTTCGCCATTTTGTAGAAAGTAAACAAAGCACTTTATAGATCTCAATGAACAAAGTCTTCTCACTTCACATCAGATGCTACAATATGGAATGAATATTCTTCCATCTCACTAGAAGGCTTCCCTTATCATGCCTGGGCAGAGTGTCATATAAATGGCACTGTTCAGCTGCCACTGCCTTCTTTGTGCTTCAGGGAAGACCAGGCAGTGATTCCCTGAGCCATGCCATTAAGACAACCCAGGTACATGCCTTTGTGCCTAAAGTTATACTAGAAAAAGCACAACCAACAGGTACAAATAGAGTCATTTCTTTTCCAACTTCCTCCATCAGTGTACACTATATCTAGCTTATGGCTAGGAGTCAAGAAAACTGGGCTTCTATTTGCATATCTGTGTCCAAGACACACCTGTCCTTAAATGTAACCATATGTCCATGGCCGTGATTTCCTATTTGCCTACTACAATTATGATCATGATGAATGGGACACATCCTTTCCCCATTTGTTGGTGAGTCAGCTGCTGCAAGTGTGTGCATGCATGCCTTGTGTAGACATCTCAGGATAGCCTGGGAACAGCCCTTCCAAGCACATGGTATATTGCTGCCCCACAGCTTGTACCTATATAACTTGGAAGTAGGCTGTTCTGATCCTGGTTCTTTAACAGGACCCTCTTTCATATGTTGGCTTTGTTGGATGCCCTGTGTATGTATGTGTGTGGGGTGTGCTTACTGTAATTTTGAGGCTACATATACTTTGCTGCAACAGTGAGAATGTGGTAGCAACCTGGTATTCTTCCTGCCAAGAAGAGCACAGTGCAGAGGGGTCCTTTCCCCAGTTTTGCCCTGGAGAGTATGTTCAGCTGGTGCTAGGACATAAATGTGCAAAATAAATAAACAGATGAATGAATGAGGAATAAATGAATGGAAGTAGGCACTTGGCTGAGCATGAAGGGACCAATATTTAGAAGCAGTTTTAGTTTCTTGGAGAAAAGGTGGTTGAGGAACTCTTGATTGCCTAGTAGCCAAAATGAGGACACCAGAGTCACACTCCCAGTGAGGTCTTTATTAATTTAGGACAGTGGTTCTTCACCCTTTTTGGGTCACAGACCTCTTTTGGAATTTGATGACAACTATGAACTCTCTTTTTAGGAAAATGCACATATTAAACATATACACACATTTTTGCATATAATTTAATTTTGGGGAGTTCAGAGTCCTGCCCTCCCACCAACTTATTCATGGCCCCCAGGTTAAGACCCCATAATTTAGATACATAGAATTTGGCAGTAAAGTGGCAGAATGGAGAAAGGACTGAGGCTAGGAGACTTGAATTATAGTCCTGTATCTGCTTCTAACTAGCTCTGTGCACGTAACTTCACTTCTCCGGGTTTCAGTTTTCTCACGTGAAAAATGAGGGAGTAAGCTTAATTCTATCCAAAGAGTCAACTGGTGTGAACATTCTGGAGGGAGAAGAGACCAGTACATTCCACAGGAACAGTATTCCTTCCACCAAGGTTCCTCTGTGGGCTGCCTCCTTGGTATACATTGCTTTCTTTGTACTTTGAAAAAAGCCTTCTTTCCCTTCCAGGTAGGCTCCTCTGAACACTTGTGGTGCTAATTTTAATCTAACTTGAAAATCTGCACAGAGATCATAGCTCTCTGGTTGCCTCACTTCTTCTTCCTTGTATGGTACCCTAGTAGATATCAAAGAGGACTTCAAACAGATCACCTAGGCAGAAGGGGGGCAGGGGAGAGGCAAGGCTGGGGAAGACATCATGACACTGCCTATTTGGGTGAACGGATTCTAGCTCATTCACTTTCCTCTTTGCTTTCTCCTGGACTGGCATGAAACAGAAATAAACAGTTGTAACCACCACGGGGAGGAACTCTGCCATGTGCTGGCTGCAGCCATCCTCAGGTCTTTGCCAGAGAATCCACTAGTACTAATTTATTATTTTCCTCCATGTCACAGCTTTACCATGCTTTTAAAAAGTGGGAACTTTGTCTTCAAATACCTGGTGCTTTTTGTGTAGCACAAACTTAAAACCAAACTACCCAGCAAGAGTGTTCGAATATTCAATCAAGTCAGGCATAGTAATTAAATAGCAAGTGCCCTTCCCTCCCGACTCTCATCTCCAAGGGCCTATCACCGAATGGTGATCCAGCTGAATTTTGAATGTCCTGAAATGAACAGGAGAACTCATTGCATCTTCATATAGCCCTAATTCTGTGCCCAAATCTGCAAAAAATGTACTTCTCTATAGCTTTACATCATGGGCCCTAGTGCTGCTGTGTGGGATAGAGAAATTACAAATAATATCTTGAATTTCTTCTCTACACCAGCCCTTGCCATGAGCGCTTTCTGGATATCATCTCCCTTGCCCCTCACAGTAAATCTGCAACATCACTCAAATGTAGACTCTCCCAGGGCTGGTATATTTGATCTGTTCACTGCTCTGTCCCCAGTCTCTAGAACAATATCTGGGTGATATTAGGCACTCAGTATGTATTTGCTGAATTTAGAGATAGTTACTGTTATCATTCCCATTTTGCAGATGAGAAAACAGAGAGTCACAGAGTTCAAACACTACTACAAGCTGCAGGGCTACTTTAATAGGATCCAAAGGAATAAAGCCATTCTGAGGAGGATACCATTTGTGTTCAAGAGGCTCTGCCTCTGCCACACCCCTAGTGTGGCTGCCCCACCCACCTGTTCTTGAGATAGACCCAGCCACGCTCCACTGCGGGGGGCTGGAGGAAAGTGGTGCCGTGGTCCTGGAGTGCCACTTAGAACAACTGGGTGGTGGTTAGTTAAAATAACAGGGTTATTAAGGGCCTCATTTAGAGCAGCATATTGCATAAATAGCCATAGCCATGGAGGATGGCATCTGATTACCTCCTTTCTGAGTGAAAATTGAGGGGGTAAAAATGGTAGGAAAGACGGGAGCAGAACAAGCAAACACAAACAAACACTACAAACCAAACCAAAGCAGAACAAAACCCCCAAACCCAAAATCAAACCAAAACAAAACTTAGGAGCTGGAACAATGAAGAGGGAGCTTCATGAGGGTTAGTCTTATTTTTTTCTGTGGAGAAAATGTCCTCCTTTTAGCCCGAAGAGCCCTCATGGTACTTGTTGTACCATTGGTATAGGGCTAAACAATAATGCCCTGTTCCGGTATCATTTTCTTTCTTGCAAACCCCAAGTTTCTTGCGAATTTACATTTTCTGCGGAGTTCTGTTCAGTGAAAGAATATCACCCTGACCCTGACTTTTCTTTTTTTCACAATGACTGGCCAAAAACGCCCAAGTGTCACAGTTTTTTAGTTGACCAGGAGAAATATTTTTGATGAATGGAATGTTTTCTTTGGTAAACAAACACCAACTCAAAACCAACCAAATAAGTTTCTTTGGTAAAGTGAACATCAATGTCTTGGTTGGAATTAATTGAAAGATAAAACTTTTGCAAGTGTTTGCTAGGCTTGTTCCTTCCCTCTTTATAACAATTGAAAAAGTAAAACTTCATGAAGTAAAGACTTAAATTTTATGGGAATGTGATTTGGAGTTGCTTCTGAAGTGTCTTCTCCATGGTGGGGCTAAACTGATGCTGTCAGAGCAATAATCATTAACAAGTAAATAATAATGATCTAACAATAAATAATAAATCTTGGCATGCAGAGTCCCCTAGTTAAAAAAAAAAATCATTCCACAGTCAGAATTCCATAAGCCTTGATTTCAAGTGCTGAAAAGGGAAGTTGACAAGGTTGAAAATGCCCTTCATTTAAAAATACAATATTCCAAGGTATACAGAGACTCAATCAAGTTGGAAAACTACTATCTGTCATAAAACAAAGTTCCACAGCAAGTCATTCTGGTTGACCAAATTGAATGATTAAATTCTCAACAAAATCCATTTAATTGGTGTGTGTGTTGTATCAGTGTTGTGGAGTCGCTTTAACCCGAGGTGCTCCACGTGGCCGACACTAAATCAATGGCTGATTTAGAACACACTGTTCAGAAAATGATTTAGCAACATATGATTTAAGAATAAAACCAATCCCCTCTTCGGCTGTGTTTTATAAATAATAGCCTAGTTGCAGGCCCCTTGGAGAGAGAATTGATTGCAGGTCTATTATGCGAACTTGCCCTTTTTCGAGGACTGTACTTGTCCTCAGATTAAAGCTCATTATCTTCTAGTTGAGTGCATAACACGTTGGTATGATCGCTTAGTGTGTCTGCAGGAGAGACTGAACAAGTGTGTAATGCACTAGCTATGTATTGAGAACTGTGTGAACAACAGTACAGGAAATAGAAAGCACAGGTTTGCACTTGGTGCAGTTACATCTGAATCATTTGGGCATTTTTGCTGTTTGGAAAGACAATGGCAAACCTAAATCCCAAACATTACCCAGACATTAAAAAAAAAAGTCTGCCTTGTGGCCAATAAAGTCCTATGTTCTTTCCTTGGAAATGTACTTTGAAGGGAGTAATAGCCCTCTTAAGGGAAAATCTTAAAGTGGCCTGCCCTGTCTTAGGCATGCTAAAATGATGGAAACACTCTAGTGGTGTGACCCTGGCTGAGTCGCTTTATTCTCCTAGGTCTCAGTTTCCTCCTGTGCGGAGGATGGGGGAGTTGCACAGTACATTCGCTAAGGTCCAGAGAGCAAAGGTGCTTTGGGGAAATGCTTACCACTATAGATGTCTGAATAAGCTACATCTCTAAAAGGGAAAAATACTGTAGACATTTGCCTCAAATGTGACCAGGAATTAGCTTCATTTTTATAGACATAAAGAAATGCAGGGGTCTAGGGCAGCATACACAGCCACTTCCAATCAAAGTGTTTCCGTTTAGAGCCTGTAAATACTGCAATCAACAGTATAAACATCTAGGCTCGTTAATGTACAGAAGGGCCATGCAGCGCATTAGACGGGCACCAGCAAAAGTGTTGGGGGTTGGGGGGGTACCAGGAAGATGAAAGTGCAGCCAGCTTAGCAGGAATGTTTGACTGCCATCATTGATAATTGTGTATTTGTGATTACATCTTCCAGTCATTTCCATCTATCTCCACTTCCGTCCTTCATCTCCCTGCGGGCACTTCTACGAAGTTTCTCAGTTTTGGGACTTAACACTCACCAAAGAACTTCCTTTTCTCCTCTGTGTCTCTGAGCAGCCATGTCTCATAGTGAAGGCAGACAGGCTCTACCAGTTGAAAGCTATGGCAGATAACCATTTCAGTGTTCATTTCTCCTTCCTGAGCTATGCACAGGCAGATGTTGTTTCTGGGCATCCACGCAAAAACTGCATGTAGGGTCAAACCACAAACAGCTGTACCAGCTGGCTGTATTTTTTGTTAAAATGGAGACACTGCCTCTGGGTTCAAGTTGACACCAGCTTTTCCTCAATCCTGCCAGGTATTTGGGTTTGGCTCTGCAGTTTGGGGTACTCAGAGCCTCCTGCCAAGAGCTGTAACTAATAAAGCAGATCCGTTTGGTGACAAGCAACAAGATATTCCAAAATAGAATTGCTACAACTCTGCAGTGCTGGGGCTGTCATTGGTTTAAAGGTGTATTCACCAAATCATACAAATGCTCAAAGTATACTGATGGGGGGCTATGATGGATTCATTCTAGACAACAAAACTGCCTCACCTGGGTGAATTTAGGGATCACTCAATTTCATTCCACAGGTGATGGCCACTCTACCATGGGTCACTTCCAAGGCTGTGGCTTGCTTTTCCTGGCCAGAATTTTTGAAAGCATCTTCTTGGGGTGCTGGGGAGCTAGATGAGACAGCTAAGATCTCAAACCACAGACTCTGCCTGGAGCTACTGCTCTGCAGAAGTTCTGGAAGCTTTATTGTTTGAACAATGCTTAAAGCTATTTCTGCCTTGGCAGCTGACCTTTCAATCAGTAGGTTTTTGTCACAATATCAGCAACATCTGCAGTGTGAATAAAATAGGATTCTGCTTGCTAATAAGCTTTCTTCTATTTGATCTTAGTTTAAGAGACGTGTGTGTGTGTGTGTGTGTGTGTGTGTGTGTGTGTGTGTGTGTGTGTGTGTGTAAATTATTTCTGGTAGCAATCCTTTTGTTTTAAAGACTGAAAATATGCAATGCCCATTTCCCCCCTTGTCATTTACTTTGGCAATGTCTGTATCTTAAAAAAGAAAGAACAACTTTGAATTTGTTTCATTAACATAATCTCTTTGCTCTCAATAAGACCTAGGGTGAAAATATACAAGCAGACTCTATCACACTGTTGTAATTTGGTCAACCACTCGGGTACTGTCAATATCCACCATTTCCACACATTCAATTTCCTCCCGGTTTTCAGGATTTTTCTTCTCTTTCCTTTTTTTCTTAGAGGGTGGCAGGAAAGTCAGTATCACAGGTAAAATGGCAAAGCAGTGAAAGAAGGTGACAAATGCTATTAAAAACAAGCACCTGAACAGTGTACAGGTCAGATTTGAAGGCACAGCTGCGAGAGGAATCAGACCAACGATATAGCAGAGGTAGCTCTGTAAAATAGCTACCCCGTGCACTTCCAGGGCATTCTTTACCCATTTAGTTCTTGTGAAATCCTTGCCCAGAACGAATGTGGATAACAGTGGAGCACAATTGTCAATTGTGTAGTTAATTCCATAAATTAAGCATAGCACAGAGATGCAGTCCAGTTCTACTTTCCATAATGTCATGAAACCTATAACTCCAAACTCCACGGACACAACCGTTAGAGTGAGCCATACATTAATCAGAGAATCTGCAACCAGAAATGCCGAGAAGAAGAGCAGGAACAAAGCACTGATGCAGGAGTTGTGCAGGGGGGCTCCCAGAGAGGAGGCATATCGATCCATATACACGAAGGATGGGTTGAAGACAATGAACTTCACCTTGGAGGTGACAGAAAGTCTCCTGAGGGTCTCCAGGAGATCATAGAGTTCTTCTCTGTTAGTTTCCATGGTCTTGGCCACCAGAAACATTCTGGAGGCCACTACATCAACCTCATCATTGTACTTTTTAGAGAAGATGATGTCCTCTTGAAAATGTGAAAACTGGGGAGCTTTCAGGAAGGAATTCCTCAACATGTCTGTGAAGTTTTTCTTAGGTAAGCCAGTAGACACATTGAGTTTCCGAAGGTAATTTAAATAGCTCTCAAACCAGGATATCCGCACGAACCCCTTGGTGTATTCTAGCACATCTTCTTGGACACTAGTGTTCCAGTATTCTATGGACTCGTATATATAAAACCCAATCACCGGACTGTAGTTACTAAAGTACTTTTGCTGGGCAGTAGTGTACTCAATGGTTTGCGTCGCAGTTGCTACGATGTTACTAAGGTCTGACCCTTCACTGACCTGCAGATAGCCCATTAAGGCAAAGGAAATATAAATAAGGTAAAAGAGAACTACAAAAGGCTTGACATAGGTGTTGGTTATCCAGTCACAGTAATAGCGTTTGAGGAAACATACCAATAGGTGACTCTCGTAAGTATTCGCTTCCTCGCCGTCGGTTGTGTCCTCGCTGAATCTGGCTGTCAGGAGAAACCTGTACCATGCCGGCTTCTCCTGCAATGCCTCGGGCTTTGGGACTTTTCTACAGAAGATACTATGCTGGTAATTGTTTTCTATGTAGCCAGTGAATACCAGGCTGGAACCATAAAACGAGAGTACATAGAGGTAGTTGAAGAAGATTGCAATACAGGAATTGCAGCAGAAAATCCTGGCTGCCTCAATGTTCGTGAAAGGGCTGGCCCCTATGCCAAAGGTGACCAGGTACATGGCAGTGGTGAGAGAAAAGGAGAGCATGGAGTCTGCATAGACTGCTGCAGTTCTCTCTTTAACATGTTGGTCTTCTCTAGTTTTCCTCCAGGAGGATAACATTTCAAAAGTCCCATATAATCCATGACCTGAGGGGGCAGAAAAAGACCAGATCAAAAATTTGAAGGGAGTAACCTCTTGAAAGAGAGGAACTAACTTGGTCATGGGCAACTACTGGGTCAAGGGAAATACAACCAGCCTTGGTGGTGACAGTTTGTAAATGCCAAGAATTTCTCCTGTGGGAGAGAGCCCTGTATTTTAGTGAATCCTAAATGGTAATGGCAAGTGAAAGAGAAGATCAAGGGGCTAAGATCTTCATGCTCCCTTCTGGCTTAAGAATGCGGGGTGGACTTTTGCCTATGGAAGCCAAGTAGACTGGCGTCTGTCCCTTGGGGATTATATACAGCGAGAGGTTAGGGCTGTGGATGCAGCTTGCAGAGTTTGTGTTTCCCCTGGTTGGTGGAACACTCCAGAGAAGGTTCCTGGCCACTCACCGCTTGGCTTGTCATCCCCACAAGTCTGGCTGGAAGTCAGCACAGAGGAAGGTAGTGGGCAGAGGGTTCTGAGTTAATGTCTCATCATCTCCTCTAAGTTTGGCCAAGTGGAAGGCTTTAGGGAGAAGGAGGCACTGTATTTAATTTGAGTCTTGACGGGAACCTAAATCACAGCCTCTTCCCCATGCCCCCCGCCCCCACCAAGTATCAGTCCAGGGAGCAAGAAATCTGAGACATAGAGGGAAGCACAATAAGTAGCACTGAGTTTGAGTGAATAGGAAATGTGGAAGATGGAACATGATTCACACAAACTCTCCCTGCAACTGATAAAAATCAAAATTCCACTTGTAGGTGTATAGCTTGCATTTTGTCTTCAGGGATCTGTTTGACCAATTTTGCTTGTTCGTAGATGATGTATCAAGCAGGGGCTGACTCTGCTGGTTTCTCTGCACTATTTGGCAATGGCGTCTGACGAGGAGAGCCAGATCAATAACCTTTTTCCTTAACTACTTAGTGCCTTGGCCTCCTTGGTTAGTATTCCAGAAGCACTGGAATAGCAGAGGTACACTAAGTGCCCATGTTTTCACTCCATTCTAGTGCTTGAGGCTGGATCTAGCTAGACTTCCCCCACCTCTCCTGCTTGGAGGCAGACACTCTGCCTGGCTCTCCTGGGTTTCCAGGCCACTGTGACATTGAAAAGCCCACCGGAAGTGACCTGTTGTGGCTTTCAGTAACCCCTATCTTGGCACTGGGATCAGCAGATCTAATTTTCTCCTTCTATGCCTTGGCATATTCAATCCCATTATTGAGGATAATAAAATCTCTACCCGGTGGTACAATAGTCTTGTTTTTAAAAAGGAATTAAAAATCTCTGGCCAAGCGTAATGCTGAGTGAAGTGAGTCACTGTTATTTTGTGTGTACAATAACTGGGTGAACATCTTCCCTTGTGCCCAGGCTGGTATTTATATCCTTATTGTGAAGTCTTGCTCAGTCTCAAACCTGAATGCCCATTCCATAGTCGTGATATAGACCTGTTTCCTCAGAAGGATTTGGCATTTATCTTAATTTACTGAGCATCGTTCTGCAGCCACTTGAGAGGGCAGGTAGAGACTGTCAATTAGATAACTAGCACTGTGACCCCTACTAAATTGGAGGCACCTAAACTCCCCAGACCTGAAGTCAAAAGTGCACTCATTGACTGGCATCTGCTTAATTATGTTTTAGAAAGTTAACATCTAGTCTCAGAAGGGAAGACTATTTGTTAAGTTTGTTTCCACATTGTTCTCAGGAAGGATTGACAGACCTTTTATTAAAAGTAACCAATTCCAGGACAATGAGCATAAAAGGAGGATTAATATCTCCAAGGTGTCTGCACCCTGGGCAAACAATACTGACCATTTCATCTGGGGCCAAGTAGACTAAATTCTCTTGGATAAAACACACTAAAGTTTCCCTGAAAATGGCAAATGAAGATTTTTTTAATAGTATTTACATGCTAGAAACAAGAAAAATGTTTTAAAACAGGGCTTTAGTACTGAGTCATTAAATATGGTAAGAACATAAGAAGGCATATAGCAGGATTAGAATTAGTCGTGCAGTGCATTAGAGGGGCACCAGAAAAGGTGTTGGGGGCTGGGTGGGATGTTTTACGACATTATCTGACCCTGACTCTTGTTGGAAAATACCCTAAGAATCCATTTCTTACCATGCTGTTGAGTAGTCTTAGAGGCTAAGTGATGAAAAGAATTGGAATTAACAGAGCTATTAGGTGAAGAGAGTGAGGCTTGAGGGTCCAGAATGAAAATAATCAAACTCAAGGAAAGATGGAAATAGGCTTTGAGCTTATCTCCTGAGTTCTGTTGCTGCATCTTAAATGCCTTGTCCTTCTACAGTTTGATCATTTTTATTGAGTCCTGACTCTCTTTGCATATGCTCTTGGTTCTGGGGGCAGCTCCAGAGAGAATTTTTATTTCATTCTTAGGGGCTGTTGGAAACTACGCCTTTCCTTCTCTCCTCTCCCTACAGGGGTGTACATGTGGACATTCGTAGAGGCAAGAAGAGGAGGCCCCAAGAAAGAATACATTCTACCAGATCATTCAGAATTTGTTGCTAGTCATTGTTGGTCTTGCCTCCAAAGGCCCCCACTATCCTTCCTGATATAAGGCCAAATTCTTGTTTCTCAAGCCACACCTTTCTGGCAGATAGATGCCTATACCCTAAATTCCAAACTGGAGGTGTGCAGTGTCTTTGAAGAGCTCTTTGGATTTCAGGGACAACTGCGGACACCATAACTGGGCCTCCTTCCCGCAGTTCAGTCAGTCAAGAGAAGGACGAGTGCCAACAGAGCTGGAGGTGCCTCCTGGGGATTAACAGCCTGGGGCGCCTCACTGCAGCTAGACCTGATTCACAGCTGGGTAATTATGTTGAAGAGGTCAGTCTGTTACCCTAAAGGAAAGCTGAACGACGGGGTCTCTGTTTCCTGGCCTGGACTCAAGGGGAGTCATATTCTGGGAGTCCTAGGACATGACGAATACCCTGCCTGCTCCCACAACTCCCCAGAATGCCTACTCTGCCCATAATTATAGCCAAATTACCTTTGGTTTTGGCCTTCGAGGGTGTTCTTATAAATGCAGACCCCTCCAGGACAGTGGTGTACTGAAGCAGCTTCCCTTCAGTCTGGGGGTGGGGGGTGGGACAGAGGCTGGAGATGGGGAGGCAGTGAAGAGGAAATTATAGGTAGGTGGATTTCACAGAGACTAAATCCTTTGCAGTTTTTCCTTCAGCCAGCCCTGGCCTTAACTCTTGTAGCCACTTCAGAAATGGGCCAGTGAAATCAAGAAAAGGCAGGGGAGAAAGGTTTTGGTAGGTTCCGTTCCTCTCCACTTTCCTCTCTCAGCAGGTGCCTCCCTTCTTTAGTGTCACCATCATCCATCACCTCTTAGTTTTGGGGCTGAGGTCCAGTAAACAGGACTCTGAGGCCAAATCTCACAGATGTAGGCAAACAGATACTGCATGTGGATGGAAGATACTTTTCAGAGGTTTGGCTATCATTTCCCCTATTTTTAAAAGATGCTTTAAAAGCAGAAATATTGCTGTCTTCTTTGCACTTCAGTTTTTAAATTTTTCTCTACGAAGTCGGAACTCCGTAAGCCTCTCTATTAAATCTGACCAAGGGGCGTATGTCATTGGCGCAAAGCATTATTTCAGCAAGGGACCATTATCCATCTCCAATGTTGCAAGACTGTTCACGAGCACTCCCTCGTAGCAGCACTCACATAGGGAGCTACCCAAACCTGAAGTTCCAAACAGACTTAGCCTTTGGTGACCAGAGGCCCTGTGGTGGTTATAGGAGCCAGGGCTCCACATCCCAATGGCAGGTCCATAGCTCAAGACCCGGAAGTAAAGACTATCCTGAGCACGCCAGGAACTGATCAATATCCCACAGCTTCCCTGTCTTACAGTTAAAGTGTTCAAGGCTGAAGAGTTGCCAAAGGGAACTGTTAAACACCACATATTGATTCTATCAAATTCTTAAGATAAAGAAGCTTTTAAAGTATTCACTTGTCTTTTAAAAGCACATGCAAGATGTTTGTTTCTATTTTGGCACACTGCGTGTCTGTATAGTTCCATGGGTGTCAGTATGTGTCAGGATACATGTACAGGCCCAAGTTCTAATTAATCATGAGTGAACACTTTGAAGCGGTGGGGGCTTTTAGCCAGGTCCTGGGATAAGGACTGTAGAGCTCTTCACCAATGTTCAGATACAGTTTGTACCAGGAGTGCAATTAATGTTTTATTAGCAGTAGGCTTTGGGACTGTCATTTAGTAAAATCAGATACTAGAGAATTTAGGCTAATAGTTTTCCTTCTTTTCCAAGTGATTTTATATCTGTATGTGCACATGAATTTCAGGCTTTGGAGCCATGAAGAGAAAAAGCAACACAAGTGATAAATAACACTAATGGTAGAAAAACCTCAACTGGCTATCCTCCAGTCACTTAGGGTGAGGCTCAAGAACACTCGCAGATTAAATCTCATCCTCACCCAGACCCTTTTCTGGGGCCTGACCAAAGCCTTCAGGGTTGTTTATAATCCACTAATGCAGGAATCCACCAACGAATAGTTGAGAGTTAACCCAACTTTTCCCAGTAGATGTGCTTCTGGAAAGCTGTTCATGAAACGAATCATATTTTCAATGTATTTAATGGTTTTGCTATCAGAGGCAGTCTGGGTGATTTGTTTATTTTTTTTGTCAATGAATAATCACAAGCAAATTGATCTATTTTGTGCATCTGGATTCTGTAAGGCAGATTTTTCTCCAGGCCCATATTCTCCTGCCTTCCCCAACACACAGTGACATAGCACAGAGGCTGATGCCTTTGGGCACTACTCACATTTTCATCCTTTCCATACTAGCAGGATTTCCTCATCTGGAGTTCCAGAACATAAGGAGTAGCTGAGAAGATGAGGAGGTGAAAAGGGATGGCTTGCTAATGGATGATCTTTTAGTTTCAGTGCAAAAACATTTAATATCAGGAGACAATGAAGCCATTTATAGAATGCCTGGGCAGTGCCAAATTTCTTATGTGGAAATAAAATTACTACATTCTTCTAGAAGATCCATAGTATAATGAATGCATGAGCAAAATCTGCTAAAACATATTTTACTCTTAGATGAGCTTCACTAAGTAGCTCATGTTCTTAAAATGCTTTACTTTCAGTGACATCCCCATAAATTCATGATTTTTGGTTTTTTTGGGAAGAAATTTGAAGTGTATGAATGTCTGGGTTGAGTAACATCTATTTTCAGGGAGAAGTTCATTAATTGGGTTACATTTACACTTTGCTAGTTATAAACATTTATTTTCTATGCTGAATTGTTTGGTTTATCACAGCCTGTTTTGTGTCACAGTTAAGAGTGAGAGTAAAGGGGGGCGCCTGGGTGGCTCAGTTGATTAAGCGACTGCCTTCGGCTCAGGTCATGATCCCAGGGTCCTGGGATCGAGCCCCACATCGGGCTCCCTGCTCAGCGGGAAGCCTGCTTCTCCCTCTCCCACTCCCCCTGCTTGTGTTCCCTCTCTCGCTGTCTCTCTCTGTCAATTAAATAAATAAAATCTTTAAAAAAAAAAAAAAAAGAGTGAGAGTAAAGGAAGGTGTACTCTGCTTAATTTAAGAAGGATGCACACATCAGGGCAAATACACACATCTTATGCTTTCTACCAGAGACTTGTCACAGTTTGGCAATTCTAATCATAGCATTGGATTTTAATCTGAGAAATGCTTTTCCCTCATCAGAGAGCTGCAAATAAGAGTCCAAGAAATGAATATGCTAATAGCTCTTCCTTGTTGAAAGAAAGGTATTTAGATACTGAGTGTGTGTGGGCACTATATAAAATCAGTGTCTGTAAATGGGGCCCACAGTATATGCTATGGTCACTGTGCAATATCTTTACATATAAGAGACATATGTAATATATAAATATATACATATATGTCATATCCTATTCAAACATATTTTATATATTTACATATAAAATGTGTGAATATATACTACATAATAGGGAAATATATAGTATTTATACTCAAATATGCAAACAATATATGTTACATAATGCTATAAACACATGAAATACATATATATGTACATGAACTTATTGCATAATACATATTACATATATACCATGCGCGCGCGCACACACACACACACACACACATACAATGAATAGTAGGCCGATTTGAAAGTTATTTTACTGGTAAGGAAGAGAAATGCGAGTGCTACTACACTATCAGTGCAGAGGAGAGGCTAGAATCCCTCGCTTAGGTTCCATCTGCATTTTGGTTCTTGGCTGCTGAAGTAGCTTAGGTGAAATGCAGGATTTCCTTGAGGATGACTGTATATCTGCTTGCATTGTGAGCTCCTATAGACCCATCTGGTCACTACTACCTGGTCCCAGCAGTGACTTTCTCAGATGCTGGTCCAAATGCAACACCAAACTAGGTATTTTTCTTCATGGTCTATTTTTACCAGCTCAGTGTCCTGACGTTGCCTCTTGCTGCCTGACCTTTGTAACATCTGCCGGTCCACCAGTCCCTAGACTAGGTGGGGCTAGACGACCCAGAGTATACCCGGAGATCAGGGTCAAGGAGGAAGTGTCACTGCATTCCTCTGCCTTACTGAGCTCCGCATGGACCTGCCCCCTCAGTCCTATTCTTGTCCTCCTTTATGGTTAAGAATAGAACAATAAAACACGTTTTGCTCCATCTCCCCAGACCTATTTCTCCCCACCCACCCCGTACTGGAATATGATTGGTGGAGCATAATAAAAGGGTGAAAACTACCCACAAAACTAGATTGCACAATCTCCTTGTAAATCAGTCCCCAAATGACCGTCAGACATTACAAAAAAGATATCCAGGGAAAAAACTTTGAAAATATTGTATGGAATTACTGTCTTATTTTAAATCAGATGTAAACAAAACTGAGAACAATAAAACCCTTATCAACCATGGTTTTTTTCTCCAGAAATTACCGAACCAATTAGTGATTTATATCCAAGCAGAGTATTTCCACAGCATTCTGCTCCATTATGTAGACTGTCATATTGTTGCAAATAACGGACTTGTACAATAACATATTAGGTTGACCCATAAGAAATTACTGCTTTGTAGTTCAAAAAGGGCTAGATATTGGTACTAATTTTGTAGGTCAAAAATAGTTGAATATTGGCAATTTCTTATGGTTTGAACTTTATTATTATCTGGCTGATTTCCCTGCCCTATGTGTCTCATAATTTTAGAAATATGCCAGAATGGGGTGCCTGGCTGGCTCAGTCAGTAGAGCATGTGACTCTTGAATTTGGGGGTCCTGAGTTTTGAGCCCCACAATGGGCATAGGGATTACTTAAAAAAAAAAAAGAAATATACCAGCTCAACCTGAAAACAAAACCTTTCAGGTTTGCTTGAGTTTAGAACAAAAATAAGAGTTCTGATTTCTCAGAACTAAATTTCCTGCACAAGAACTTTCACCTCTTCAAAGCCTGAGCTCCATATTCTGCATTATATTCCAGGTGGCATCAAATGAGAACAAATTCTTGGAAAACTGAACCTGATCTTCTGGTTTCTGGTAAATACAGATAATCTTAGAATATACCTGAAAGGTACCAAATGCCCCTGCTATTATTCTCCTAGCACTTAATTACATCCTTTCTTCCTTTCCCATCCTTGAATTTGAGTGGCCTGGCTTGATAATTCAGAAGGAAGAGGGTACCCTGGATGTGGTATTTGACCCTCTCAAAAGTCCCAAACATTTGAAAGGGCTGTAAATCCCCAGTAGCTCACTGTGATCGTATAGTGGTTAGCACTCTGTGTTGTGAAAGGGCTTGAAGAATATTTTTCTTGAAGAATATTTTTTCGTCTCATCCGATCTCCATGGCTCTTTTATCTTGATAAATGCAAAGCAACCCTTATAAATTAGATTACCACTTACAAACTAATATCGAAACTCTTTCACCACAACTTCGGTTCTCCCCTTTCAGCTGGTCAGAATGTACATGAAGCCACAAACCTTCCAGATGAAAAAGGAAGAACTCTTCCTTCTGTTCCCTTCTATATTCTTCAACATTCCATTCCCTTCCTGATTTGTGTCTGACCAGGAATGCTGTGGAAATAGTAAGCCTCTAAGGAGAGCTTGCATGCACAAAATCTTTGCCAATTTCTTAAATCATAGCCAACTGGAGGACAATGGTGTAAATCCTCATCCTTTAAAGGAAGTTCCATAATGGATTAAAATGATGAGTGTCCTGTGTTTACAAATGGCAGCTCAAGTACTTCAGTACCTGATATTAATACAGTTTGGAAAAAAAGGATAGTACTTTATGCATAACGGGATGATAGAAGCTCTTCTCCAAGTTTATAGTAACTAAAAAATGTCAATGGGCATTTATAATGCGGTAGACCTTTAAGGATTTCAGCTCTAAATAAACTGATCTGACTCATATGGACGGGGTTTTGGCAGAAGTGGGATTGTCTAATATGCATGACACTGATTAAAAACATTCTAAATCATGATGTATCTATGCTTACATCATTGCCAAAATGATTCATCTGTGTAGGATATATTCTTATTGCCAGAGATGTCACGTATCGTCTTGGCTAGAAACACATAGTCACATCCCATTATGGCGTACTCTCAGAGTTTTTCCAAATTCTTTCCTATTCTGGAATTTTGTCAGGTTAATACTGCTTGACACACGTGGTCTTAAAATTTTCCATTCTAAATCTACTGCCATTTTGGCATTTGGCTGGATCTGGCCTTATGTGACCGGCATCACACTGAGAATGTTTAGTTTGCTGAATTTTAAATATAATGTTTATCACATTATGGACCTGTTGTTGGCCAAGGAAATCTCTGTATTAGAGCCTTTTTTCTGAGATACTTTTCCTTTTAAATGAGGCCATATAGTTTTAAATTTTTATTTGATATTGTATTTATATAACATGGAAAATCAAGACATTTTGCTTAAATCTTAGTTTAGGCATAGCCATTTTATGTCATAGACAAATTTTAAAACTGGACAGTTTATTGACTCATAGTGCAAAACCCTTAGCACTGCATTTCTTCTTTGTCGTTTGAAATATTTATTGGTATTTTGGGACTGGTCATCAAAAATCCAGAATTAAACATGGGCCCTAAACGCAACATTTATGAACATGCTCTTGCCTATATTTCATTTTATAATCAAATTCTGAGAACAAAGAGTTTATCTGTGAAACACAGAAGGGTGACCATCCTAAATCCAGGCACTGTTGGCTTTCTGAGCATAGTAAGCACCCATTACATGGTGCAAAGTATTTATTGCAGATGGGCCCTAGCTACTAAAATGCATAGCTTCCTTTCATGTTGTGACTAAGTAATAGATCTCTTTGGGCTAAAATGTGCAGAAAGTTTGCATACTGATTGTCAGCAGGGAAAACTGCCATCAAATCAATGCATATAACTTTCCTCACAAATTGCAAACAAGGGAGTATTGGGTACCTGCGGCACTTGGTCTCTTTCACCATGAACGCCAGATTTTTCTGAATTGAACTTTGACGTCAAGTTCAGTGATCCTCGGTGTCTGGGGAGTTGCGGCGCTACTATTTCTGGATTTGTTTTCTAAAGCCAATTCTCAGCTAACATCGTCCAATCTCTTACATCCTTCCTTGCACCAGTCCTAGCTGGTATATTCCTTTTTGTGCTGCCTTTGATTTACGATGTTTAAAACTTCTTTAGGAAGTACAAAAAGAAGTTTTAAGAAATCTTAAATATCATAACTTAGTTTACTTAATAAAATTAATTTAGAGAAGTTTCGAATATGCTATTTCATTTTATTTGGTGAAATTGATTTTTTTGTGAGGTTAATGTTAAGAAGTTTTGACTATTGCTATGTTGTTTTACTTGAAAATAATTTTAAGAAGCTCTAAATATTGAAGTTTTATTTTAATTAACGCAGTTAGTTTTTAGGAAGTTTTAAATACTGTATCATACTTGGGGCTCACTGGTCACAACTTGGGAGTGTCATCAAACCTGGGCCAATAGTCCTTTTTCTAGATTTGACATTCTTTCTTCTTGATCTTAGAAACCCACTGCCTCCCTTCAGTCCCCCACTCCTTCCTTATTCCTGTTTTTTCTTCCTCCCGCAAAAACAGTCACAACAAAAACCACTGCATTTTTAAAATGAAAAGCTAAAAAATAAAACCCAAGCGTGGGACTAATCATGGGCAAAACATCTTCATTTAAAGAAACCTTGACTCAAGCCTCCATGGAAGCTACTACCCAGTTGCACTGAGTCTTCAAGGAACTGCCGTGGAGCCCACCATCAGTGCACATCGTCTTGGGGTTCAGGAGGCTTCTTATGCTTCCTTCTTAAGGGACTGACTTCAGGAGGAAGTATGGCAGCCCCCTTCTCTGTTGTGTTTGGCAGTGATGAGCAAAGTGACCTGGTGAATGTAGGACTTGCTCCATCTCCACAGCGCCCCCTTTCCCAGGAGCTACCATATATGTTTTTATTGCCCAGGTCTGCATTCCCACAGGCCTCAGAGCCTGGAGGGCAGCATGTCATTCTGCGACCTTGCAGCCCTGCCACTCTGCTTATCATTTAACTGAAAGGCAGCTGAGATCTGAGTATATTCTTTTCTTTCTTTCTGCTACCCCTAAACAGGGCATTAGGCATTCTAATGAACTCAACCATAGTTCTTATCTCATTCAATGAAAAATACAACTTCATTTGTCATGTCAGTATCTGATTCCAAATGACATTTTAATTTTGCTAAAGGAATTGATGAGAAGTGGCCACAGAAAAGGGACAAGCGAGCCCCTGGAACCCTTGGCCCACAGGAAGCCTGCCATCAGGCTTGCTGGGTATGCCATCTTCAATACCAGATGAACAGAGCAACTGACACTGTATTATAACCACACTGGCTTTGTTTTCACCGTTATCTCTAATAGGAAATTCTTGCAGCCCCTAAGAGAGAATATACTGGGATTCTCACACCGTCATTTTAAAACATTCCCCTGAGTTTATAGCAAGGACAGGAAAAAAGATACCTTCTTATTTATTTCTCACTTGTTGCTTTCAAGGTTTTTGTACATTTATCATGTCCCTTTTTTGTGATATTCACATCCATTCCATCCATAGGGTGGGGAAATGGAGGGTAGCAGACCCTGTCAGTGCCGAACCTGTGTGCCCTCCTAGTCACTATTCTGGAGCTCAGGGAAGGCTTCTCACGACAAACACCATCCACCTGGGGGATTTTTGCAGCTGCAGGAATGTGTTCAGTCTTCCCCGGGGAGAGCCGTCAATGACTCATACACAGGGTTTCTGGGTACATGGCCCAGCTTGCAGCTTCCTCACCCCTCAAGGAGGACCTCTCTGAGGTGTGTTCTGTTAAGTCTCCCAAAGGTCCCCAGTGGGATTGAGCCACCAGAGCCTAAAGCAGTAACCTGCCCATTAACATAGCCTGAATTGTCTTCCTTCCCTGACTCACATTCTCACTCCCACGCAGGGGCTTCCTGGGCTCACCTCCTAAATTAACGACTTACATCTAAATCCTTGTCTCAGGGTCTGCTTCAGGGGAAGCCCCACCTAAGACACTGGGGAACCAGAGAAGATTAATATGTGCTGAATGCCATACCACTCCTTACTGGAGAACCAGGGCTGGGACCCAGGGCTTGGGACTTAGGGCATATTTACCAAGTGAGGTTGCCCCTTGCCAATGGCCAGCACATTATAGAATTGGTCCCAGGACTTTTGGGCAAAAAGAAGACATGATAGACAAAACAAAGTCATGAGATGGCTACTCCTTGCCTTTTAGGGAACCAGTCACCACCAGCAGCAGGAGGAAATAAAAACAAAACGAAGGGCAGTAATTACCTAGCATGACGAAAGGGACTCCCAGGAAGGTGGAATTGTATTTCCCACCAGTAAGATTGATGATTCCGGCCGCGGTGAGAGTGGCCAGGGTTATGGTCACCAACCCGAGCAGGCCCAGCCAGGGTTTGCTGCGGACGCAGTCCTGCATTGAGCAGCACAGGATGGCCATGGTGACCACCAGGATCAGGCTGGTGACCAGGTAACGTTCCGATACACGGCTGGTCTTCTGGAAATCTTCCCTCAGTGAGGAGGACGTGTAAGGGTACATTTTGACTTTGCTATTGGATTTCTGGAACAGTCGGACAGTGTCGCAGAAGCTGGACTCCCACCTCTCAGCCACCATGTCATTGAGACTGTTGATTGACTGCAGGTAGTAGGTGAGCTGGACGGCCTCTGCGGATTTTACCCGGTCCTTGCTGTGCACAGTGACGCCTCCAAGCTGGTGTCCGTTGTACACTGCCCTCCCATCCTTTAAGTGAGTGATCGGGTATGTGATAGCAAAATTGGTCCGGTTGGTGGCCCGAGCATTCTTTAGCTCCTCCAGAACATGCACTATGTCATCCACGATGCAAGTCTTATCATTATTCAGGATACATATGTGGGCGAATGTGTAATTAAAACCAGGCCTTGGAACCTGGATCCTGGTCACAGCAGCATGCAACTATGGGAGAAAAAAAATGAAAGTCAATTTATTATTAAAAATAAGACATCAATGCATGATATTAGCTCTGTGGATTCAAATATCTCTATTTGGGGTGGTGGAGTCACTTGGGTCATCTCCAAGTTGAAGAGTTCAAATGAAATGTTATAACCTTATGATAGAAATAGGTAGTAAGGATGCAAAACCAGCATCAGCACAACTTGGGAACTTGTCAGAGATGAAAACTGTCAGACTCTACCTCAGACCTGGTAAATTAGAAATCTCTGGGGTGGGGCCCGGGAATCTGGGTTTTCACAAGCTCTCCAGAGGATTCTGATAAAGGTACAGTTTGAGACGAGCTGGGTCAAAGCACCAGCATTATTTCCACATGTTCTCTTCTTTATTTGTGACTCAGTTGGTCTATAAATGTCTGAAAATCTCACATACGACCACCGTCTTGAAGATGTAATGTACCAGGTGAACTAAGGTACGACTTCTTGTGGAAGCCCATCCTCTGCTGCCAATTTCTAGGGCCCCTAAATGACTTCCCCATCCAATTCAGTCACTTGGTGCCATAAAAGAAAAGAGGCTCACCTTGAGGGACCTCATATTCTCTGGCTTTCCTTGTCTGCTTATATGGGAGGGGAGACGTAACTGCAAGAGTCTGGCTGGGCTATATGGCGGTCACGCTAAAGGAGCACAGTGGGATTTATTCTATACACCTCACCCCAAGTCAGATTCGCCATGTTCAGGCTCCATACACCTGTGATCAAAGCGGACACTAGGAATACAAGCGCTCATTTAACAACTCCTACCATATGCCAGGCACAATTCTAGGCCCTTTATGCAGATTAACCCACTTCACCCTTACAAGAAACTACGATGTGGGTACAAGTACTAGGCTCATTTTACAGATGAGGAAACAGACGGTTGCTTGCCCAAGGTCGCACACATTGTAAGAGAAAGAGAGAGCTAGGCTATCCCAGGCAGCCTGGCTCCAACACCTGTGCTCCTAACCCCTGACCACAGACCTCTAGGCTAACAATGCCGGGAGTTGAGTCAAAGTTCTTGCTAGCAACTAATGGTTAAATTGGGGCTTGCCCTGCCCAAGTGCTAAGGTGGCCTAAAAAATCACAAGTGCTCAAGTTCAGATATGTAGGAGTATATGTACTCTACAGTCTAAGGTGAGAAAATAAGCCCTTTTCTCTGTAAAATGAGTCCAGTCTGCAACATGAGGCCAGCGGTAGACATGTAATTGAGTGTTCAGTAAATGAGTGTGCCTGTGCCTCCCACTGAGTGGGCTCTCGCAGGAGCAGAGATAGCCACTGTGTATCTAATGAATGAAGAAAAACATTTCATATGCAAAGGGAAGGAAGTTTAACATCCAGTTCTACACCGTGACTGTGCCATTATAACTCATAACCTTCTGAGCGTCTCCATGACCCTGATATATTTTCTCTTACATCTGCTCTAGATGGATTATTTGTGAAGACATTTTGCTGTGCATGTGCCAGGGTGAGTGGGATATTTATTATGCTTTTTGAAAATGTCGGAGGGGTACCAGCTGGCAAAGTCCTTTAGTTAGCATAGAGCATGAGTTGTTAATCCTAATTCTCAGCGCACCCTCCCCCACATCTCCTCATGGGCACCAACCGTCAGGTTCAGGAAACACTTCACCATATTATGTTTGGCTGAAATAATTTTGAGTTCTTTCCTTCACTCACACACACACACACACACACACACACACACACACTCTTGATCTCCCAGAGATACCGAAGAGATTATTTTCACAAAACTCTTACCATCTGCTTAATTTTTGCTTTGGTGCTTTGGGATTAATGATGAACAAAATGTCTTCAATGATTTTAAACTCTGTGTCTTTTTATCCATTCTTCTCTAAGTATGGCCCAGTGAATTTTGATTAAAAGAACTTCTAACTACAAAAAAAAAAAATCCCAAATATAAAGTTATTTTAGGGGAGAGAAGAAACGAGAGGAATTTAAAGACAAGAGAGAGTTTTGATTAAGTGTTGAAAGAAAGACTTTGGGGAAAGATTCAGAATAGGCTAGAAAAGGAGTGGTATTGAAAGCATGCATATGTGTAATATTTAGTGCATTGTTTGTTCCTATGAACAGTCTAATAAATCTCCCTTAGAGTGATTACTAAATATGTCAAGAGAAAGATTGCCAAATAAGATGGTGTTAAGCCACAGGGCCAAACCCAGTTATAGCAAGGGGATATTTTCCATCCATTCTCTAAGGCGACCATGCCCTGCTGGGTGGGGAGTTATAAACTATTTAGTGATCTGCCAACTCTGCAGATCTGCTGCTCCGATCCTTGGGACCACAGACCAAAGAAAGCAGACACCCTGTTAACTCCTGTACCACCAGATCATAGGAGGGAGACTTGGGAAAGCAGACCTTAGTAAAGTTTGAGAAGGAACGTTTCTTAATTCTCAGCACCACAGCTGCCGTGAGACGCAGCTGCTTTGAATTGCCAATGGAGAGGTGGGTAGAGCGTGTGTCACTCTTGCTTCTGAGTGGCAGAAGCATCCATAGAGGGAGTGTTGGCTGTGGCCACCCACCTGGCAGGAGGCATCTGTGGGATTCTACTGTGGGATAAGAGATGAGAGGATAATAAGAGGCATGCAGAAGAACCGGAACTCCTCAGTTCTGATCTTTGGTTCTTATGACTGCGTATCAAGCACGCACGCGATGTATTCTTGGCTGCCTGCATAGCCTTCGGCAGGTATGCTGCACATGCTACCTGGATATCACCCTGTTAGGGTTTTAGAATGCCCTGATTTACTTTCCTAAGGGATCCCCACTTAGGACAGCAGACACATTAGTAGGCATTCTTAGATATATTCCCAGGGAAAAAGGGAAGCCAGAGATTGAAGCTATGCTCTCTCTCTCTCTTTTTTTCCTGTATACTTACTTTAAATTTCTGCACTGGGAAAGGAAGATGAAAATGATGACAGGTTAATTTATGGTGACTTCATCTTTGTCTTTAAATTAATGTTTTCTCTTGGGGCCAGAAAGGGGAAAGCAAGCCAGGAAAACATGAAAGCATGATAGTGAAATGGTGACTAAGACACCTCTGTCTACGAAACGGACAACCTCCAGCCACACAAGCTTGTTTTTTTTTAAAGATTTTATTTATTTGACAGAGAGTTGGAGAGAGAGCACAAGTAGGCAGAGAGGTAGGCAGAGGGAGAGGGAGAAGCAGGCTCCCCACTGAGTAGGGAGCCTGATGTGGGGCTCGATCCCAGGACTCTGGGATCATGACCTGAGCCGAAGGCAGCTGCTTAACTGAGTGAGCCACCCAGGCGCCCCCACACAAGCTTATTATTGAGCTTGGTAAGAGACCCTCAGAAAAAACAAGGGAAAGTGACACAAAGCAATAGTCCTGACCCTTAATACAGTCTGAATCTGTCATGTAAATCAACACATAATCCATGTTTCCATAACTATGTATAGATTCTAGATTATTCACTCAACACACATTCAATAAATACTCATCAAATCTACCGTGTTGTCAATAATAGGATAATTTCCCTGAATTTAGTGTGCTCATGCTCACACATGGAAAATCACAGAAAAGATACAGCATTCGAAACAAAGGGAATATTCTAACAGTGGACAATGCCAAACACTTTGTACTAGTAAAGCCCAATCCAATGTCGATCCTGATCACAATATTTTCTATTCTGTATTTGCTGCCAAAGAGGCCAGAACTGAATGTTAAATTGAGATTCATTCCCAGGCTCTGAACATACCATTTCAGTTGTTAGCTTCTTTGCTCTCATCACCCCTCAGGTTAAGAATGATAACAGTAATAGTACTACTCTGCTAAGCACTAGCAGTACTAGTACTGCTAAGTACTCTTTACAGTTTTAACAATTTATTCAATATAAGACTCAATGGAAATGATTAAAGGATTATCCTCATTTTATAGCCGGAGCAGTTGAGGCCTCAAGGATGTCAATAGGTCACCTACACTGACCCAGTGAGTAAAGGGCAGAGGTAGGATCTTGGGGGTAGCGGGATGCGTGGCCCTAGCCCAGCACAACTTTGAATGAGGACTAAGAGGATTTGGGGAGGGGTGAAGCGCTGTCAGCTCACCAGGTTCACATGACTGGCCATGGCTGTGATTGAGCTGTGGGATGGCCATACTTGGGGATCTGGGGTCCATTAAGAGAGACCACACGTAATCCAAACAGCCGAACCTCATCTGTAGATGGCAGCATTACGTGGCAATACTAATAGGTAGCAAAGGGGATGGGCTTGGAGCTTCCTGACTTTTCTTATTCTCTGTCCAGCCTCTGTAGTTGCCAGATAAAACTTTTCACAGACAGGCTTACCAAGAAGAAAGGCTGTGGGACACAATGGAATCCAGTAATAAGAACTTCTGGCTTCAAGTCTGGCTTCCGCTGCTTCCACTGCTTCCGTGGGAATGTCAGAGACCCTAGGAATGTCATTCCTTCAGGTCTCAGATTTATCAGTAAAAAACAGGAGGTTGGTTTAGCTAATCTTTACGGACAGACCCTTTTGGTTCTAACACGACATAATTCTAAGATGAGTGACATCCACATACTATACGATCAGATGCAAGGTGAGAGAAAGTTAACTTCATAAATATCAATTTGAGATTTATTATAGCAGCTTGAAGTATGCTTTTCCAACACACTGAAGTTCTTTTTAGGTCAATGACAGATCTGATAGTAGATGAAACCCAGAAAGAAAACCACAGGGTAGGGAAAATAGGTTTACTGAAAAAAAAAAAAAAGACTCCCTTCTCTGAGTGATTTCCCGTTACTGGGGAGGCACTGGCTCTTCTAATCCCCTTCTGCCAGAGCCTGGGACAAAGCCAGTGTAGGCTGCCGGTCACGACAGGCCAGAGTCTAATTTCCTCTCTGCCTCTCCTTGGCACACTCAGATCTTCCTCAGAAGACAGCAGGGGCACCTTGTAGAGAGTACAGAAGGGATCTGGGAGGAAGGAAGTGTCTGCTCCTGAGTGATGATTAACATAGGAAAAATACCTGTGGGTTCACAGGATCTTCTACAAAACCTTTCAGCTCCTCTTTGTATTTGTTTTTTATTGACAAAGGGTAGAGTCAAGGCCAGACGGCCACTCTGCCAGGCAGGGCAATTAACTGGCTCTGGGAGCAGCATCAAGCTTTCCCCAGCAACCTCGCCTGTGAGGAGAGAGCAGCAGGAGGTGAGGGTCCCCAGCTCCCTAGGGGGAGTCAGTCTTTATCAGCTGCCTTCCTTTCCTTGCCTCGCCTTCCTACCCCCTCCTTCTGACTGTCACAAATAAGTTGCACTCGTTAAAACATTTTTTAAAGATTTTATTTTGAAGTAATCTCTACACCTAACCTGGAGCTTGAACTTACAACCCTGAGATCAAGAGTTGCTTGCTCTGCCTGCTGAGCCAGCCAGCCGGGCACCCCCATTAAAACACTTTAAAAAGGGAGGTCGTTAGTTAGCCTTTCTAACTTACATCATTTGCCCCCAAGTAATTACCTTCAAAGTGACACTAAATCAAAATTGCTTTAAAAATGCTTTCAAGGAATATCTGGTTTTCACCCCCAAATGAAATCTTTTCTTCGTTGAATCCCTCCAAATTCCACGTCTTAATCTGGGTCTATATTCTGCAGCTGTAAATGGGTAGGAACCGACTGGCAAGGGATCCTCACCCAGGACACGAGAAAACACCTTGAAGTGGATGGACCTGGTCTCGGCAGTTCATCAATTACACTAGCTCCCTTGGTGTTATGTTCTGTCTTTGCATGATCTCACTCTCACCCACTCTCTTTCCTCTTCTTTTAATAGAAATGCATTACATCAGAACACCAGAAGTCGCAAGTTGGGGATTGTTACCGTGATTCATTTGTAGTGCAGCCAAAAGCAAGTTAGTCATCCCTTAATAAGTGAACAGAAATATCATTCTGCCTTTGAAACATTACATGTTTGGAGGACACCAAATTTAAGCTGTGGATGTAGCCAAACAAGTGACTATCTGTCTACACGCTTCTTCTGTACATGTGTGCCCAGTGTTGGCCTGACCTGCTCTAGTGTCACAAGACAAATGGGTGCCTCTGTCAATACTGTTGTGTAGTGGAGCTCTGGGAGAGTGGCATGTGTCTGTTGTTCTCCTTGCTTTCCCGCCAGGGGGTAAACACTCTTGCTGCTGATGTTGACACTAAAAAGCAGCCAAGAGAGCCCCACATTGTAATTCCCCAAACAGGCTGTTTGTCTTTGCAGCCTTGGCTGAAAAAGCAATGCAGCTTTCGATCTGAAGCGAATAAATCTGAGATTTTAGAAACAAAAAACAGTAATGATGGAGGAAAAGGCAAGTATAATATCTCCTTGCAGCTTTGGCCCAATTCCACATTGGTCTGGAGGAGAAAGACTATGTGGTGAGGCAGAGGTCCCGTAACCTCTATTTGCATAGTCTGGGGGAAATTTTCATGTGGTCTTAATTTAAAAAATTCCTTGATATCATGAAGACCCCTGGAAATGTGTTATGTTAAACTTTCTGATTAGAGTGGTTATCTTTTAATCCCATTGTCCTCACTTGACTTGCACGGTCAGGAGTAAGCTCTGGTAGAGCAAGTTTGTGGGTCATGAGTTTTGCTGAATATCTCTAAGAGGACAGGATGCCCTCAGAAATGGGAGAATGTTAAAGCTGATTGGCCAAGAGGCAAAGAAAAGTCCCAAAGAGCCACATGCCTGGGGAATATGCAACAGCAGTTTTAAGATTTGGTCAGGAGAACACAAATAACTCTTCAAGGGACCAGAAAAACAGAGTACCAAGGACATCCAAGTCTGAAAATGACCATGAACCTGAGTGGGAAAAGCACTGGATCAGGGGTCAGAAGACTGGAATTTAAATCCTGGTTTTATGTCTTGCTGATCACATGAGTTAGAGAGAAATTTTAAAAAAATGGGCCTTTAAGAACATATATCATGCCACTTCCGTGTTCTAAATCCTGCAGTGGTTCCTCCCAGCACTGAGAGCCAACACCTAAGTCCTGACTGTAACCAACAAGATGGTACACTGTCCTTGCTGACATCTGGGGACTCACGTCTCACCATCCGCTAGTCACATGGCCCATCCCTCTCTTAGTTCTGCCAGGAATGTCCTGCCTCCACACAGCCTTGCTTCCTTCACTTCCCTGCTCAGATGTAATTGGCTTCCCTGACCCCACCCCCCATTTTAAAAAACAGTATCCCTCGTCATCACCATCATTTTTTCTCACTTAAAGTTTTTCATGGCACTAGCTGTGATATGATGTTATATTATGCATCTCTTTTTGTTTCTTTATTCTGCTGCCCCCGCTAGAACACGAGTTAAGCCACGCCGGTGTGTCTGTCTATTGGGTCTACTTCTATGTAGATCTTTGCTACCTAGAACAGTTCCTACCACATATGCTCAGTAGTTACGGAGTAGACATATGAATATAATAATCTTGTGCATGAATGGATTTTAGTCTGTGTCATGTGCAAGAGGCGGGCCAAATGAAATGATAGAGTGTGTGCGTTTTGTAAACTTTAGAGGGCTATGCAAAGGTGACTGCAGTTATTCTACAGCAGGGAAGCACGGGGTGGTATTTCTTGTGGGAAAAGTGTCTTACAGCTGTCCACATATGACCTAGAGTTGATTCCTGATCATCCTGCAGGCCCTGATCTTTCCTGGGTTTTGACAATATCTTGTGCTTTAGTGGGAGGGACATGGGTTATGAGGTCAGATGCCGCAAGTTCAAATCCTGCCTCTGTTGGTGCTACCTATGGGACCACAGCAGACACGGCTGGGCCCTGCCCTTGTCCTCTCACGACTTCGGTGCAAACTGGCCTTCCTTCCAGCCTGATGCAGGAATACAGGGGCATTAACATACTATACTCTCTTAGTCCCTAGCAGCCTGGAGCTATGACTAAAAACAGTTCGTGTATAAATACCCCAGCTCCCGGTCCCCAAGGTGGGATGACTCCGGGGCACGTGTTCCTCACCATTTCCCAGAGTTCCCCGGCAGGATTAGGCTGCCGTTCCCCGGGGGGGGAGGAGGGGGTAAACTAGCTTGACAAGGACCTTGTAACTGACCGCTTGCTTTCCCTGTTGCATGTTGCCACTCTCTGACCAGTGTTTCCTGGGATTGTCTTCCAGATAGACTGCTCGTATGGAGTCCTTGACTCTGGGTCAACCTTTGGAGGAACCCAAACTAAAACAATGACTAGGCATTTAATTCCATTTCATTGTCTGTGAAGTGGGGTCATAGGGTCATTAGGAGGATCGAGTGTGAGAAGATAGAAAAGGTGTCTGCCCTGGCATTTATTATGCAGTAAGCCATATGGAATCGCCATTTGTGTAGGGAACAAAGTGGTTCGGTGTTGGCAATTTTATGTAGTTCACCAAACTGACCTTCAGTGAGGGTCTGTTCTTTCCCCCCTCTTGGCCCCTCTTCCTTTCCAAGAGTCCTGACAGAACCGGGGCTACCCTCGTTGGAGCACCAGACAATCTTATTTGGTTTCCAAGGTATAGTTTGGTGGTACCAGGACCGGCTTTTAGGAAAAAGACAAGAGTTCTGGGCTGACAAATGTCTCACACATCCACAAACAAGACTGCACAATGAGCCCCTGCATGCAGCTGGAATTCACACGTGTAGCAGTTTCGGCTTAAGAAAAAAAATGTAAAACATCATATAACCCACATCCCTGAAATACTTGAAACTGCAATAATTAATAATAATGTTAAATCTACAAAATTATGAAAAAGTGTCACCATCAGATGAACTCTGGCAATTTTTTTTTCCTTTTAACAATTTACTAAGTTTCTCATGAGCACTGAGTTTGAGCACAGTGTAAATTATATGGCTGATAAAAGAAGAAACAAGAAAAAAAGTTCCACCTGATGACGTGGTAATGGCCATCCTGAACGATGGACCGTGAGCTTTCTGAGGCTGAGCATGTGATGCAGTTCATAAACGAGTGTGTTACCTGATGCTGCATTTTTTCCACTGGAAATAATATTGTTTTTGGTTTTGTTATCAAGCTTCTCTAACAAAACTACTGCCCTTAAGAATCACAGGAGTGATCCCGCCAGTGCCCTCCTTTTCCAGATCTGCAGAGGCCTATGGAGCAAATAGCCAAGGGTGTGATGGTGTCTGTGATTCAACGTGCCCGGGGCCTTGACCCTTCTGGAAGTGCTACTGCTGGTGGCCTACTTTGGCTTGGCGGACGTTGAATGCTGGCTCGGGCACTTGGGAATTGTGTGATCCTGGCCACAAAGCTGTAGCAGCTCTTTGTGCCTCACTTTCCTCATGTGTAAAGTGGGGCCTAGAGGGGACTATGAGGAGGACCTACGTAGTAGGACTGCTGGAGGGTAAGTGAGAAACTGCGTGTGAACTGCTCGATACTGTCTCTGACACACGAGTGGTACCCAGTATAGGTTTGTTAGCAAAAACAAAATGCCCCATTTCTATCCTCTCCTTTGCCTTGTCCCCCATAATGTCTTTTTCCTTTAACTGAACAACTGTTTCTCAGTTGTTCTTGAAAAGCATATTCAGTGGGATGTAAAAGTGACCTATTTGTGTTCACATCTTCCCTGAGGGACTAAGGGGTAGATGCCTGCCTCAGTACACAGATTTGAAGAGAACAGCTGCGTTGTATGCGTGTAAAAACTGGCGCTCCCTCATTCCAGGATCAGCTACGGCCTGACACCATCCCACCTTTTCCAGGTGAGCTGCAGGGAACTGTGGGGTGGGGGGCAAAAGGAGGAAACTAAAAGGTTTGAAGTGCCTACTGCATGCTGGGTTTTGTGCAGAGAATGCTGCATCTGTTACCTCATTTATCCTTGTGACAACTCAGGGAGGTATATGGTACATTCACATTGGCAGGTGGGGAAACTGAGCCACAAGGAGCTTAAATAACTTGCCCCTGGTCACAGATTGAGGATGTAGATCAGTCTACATTTAAATCCTGGGCTTGGAACATTGTTCCCTCATGGGAGTTCCTTTGGCAGAGTAAAGACTTCACACTCTGATCTCTGTGCCTTGGCCACTGGGATAGTGATGAACCTGTATTTGGGTACTGGGCTTCAGCCCAGTCCAGCCACAACGAGAGATGTTTAGCATCAGTTATGAATTGAAAGGAGTGGTGATGTAGCAAAGTCAAGGGGCCGAACATGACAAAGCAGCCTAGCAGAAGCAGCAAGATTCAAGTACTGAACACTGAGGCCCAACCAATGCCGGATATTTACAACAGAAACCTCAGGGAGAAGCCACAACCCTGTTACCAATGACAGGCATGTACGACCCACTGGAGATGAAGAAGACAGATGTGTAAAGAGATGAGACTTTCATCAATCCAAATAACATCCTTTCTGTCTTGCATGTTTCCTGTGTGACTACCCGCCTCCCATCCCATGCACACGCCGAAGGAAAAAGGGAAAAAAGTGCTTTACAGAACATACTAGTGGAAAGGGCTAGCAACTTCGGAATTTATTGCAAAACACTAGGCTGAAGTTGGGGATGCTATAGGATGCAGGTATCATCCCTCCCCCAAGGCTGTTTAACACCAGAATATATATGTTCCATGAGGGCAAGGACTCTCTTTCACTCCATCCCGTATCCCTGACACAGACGGGAAGCCCAACAAAGATGTACTGACTGAACTTTCTGTGTTTGTTCCTTCTTGCTGATTTACATTTTCTCTGGTGACACTGAATGATACTTCATTTGTACCCAAAGGCTACTGTGCTACATGCATATCATTTCCATCTTAAATAAACAGATGACATTGAATTTAGTCCTGTCGCTTACACACTGCAGACAAATGGCTGATCTCATTAGATAAATGGATATGGTTAGACTATAATCTAAAAAATATAAGAGCAGAGAAGCACTTTAGGTAGGAGATTGGTAACTGGAATAATTATGTATTATACTTCATTATAGAGTAGTTTGAAGTTTTATTGTGTATTTGTTTGATTTCTGTTTTTGAGGGGAATTCTTTTTAAATACAGAAATGTTTAGAGACTAATATAAAAATGCTCAAGTACCTACATCTAGTGTCATTCTATTTGAAGATTCTGCCCACCCCCCCATGTTAATGCTGTCGGTGGGTAGGTTGATCATATAATTTATCATCCAGACTGGAATACTTTTTAGAGTGCAGGAAGGCACTGTTTTTTTTTTTTTAAAGAATTTATTTATTTGACAGAGAGAGACACAGTGAGAGAGGGAACACAAGCAGGGGGAGTGGGAGAGGGAGAAGCAGGCTTCCCGCTGAGCAGGGAGCCTGATGCGGGGCTTGATCCCAGGACCCTGGGATCATACCCTGAGTTGAAGGCAGCTGCTTAATGACTGAGCCACCCAGGCGCCCCCAGGAGGGCACTGTTAATTTCACAGAAACACCAGGCATAATGTGGGACTGTCACAAGCAAAGCACGATATTGTCCTTATCTATGAATGTCTCAGAGGATGTGAGCACTGATGTGACTTCATCCATTTATGTCTCACAGTGGGCATGAGATGGCAGTCCTTTGGTTTGCAGACCCATCGCTGCTGATGGAACCTAGACTTTTACTACAGGTGACACTAACCTGTCATCAGACAGTCCTCTGGGAAAGGAATCTGGGAAAACTACTTCTGTCTCTAACTACTTCCTACTCTCCCGCCATTGCAACTGCCTTCCATGGTAAGGCTCTGATGTTTTGCAGAATTCAGCTCTCATGTAGCCCAGTTCTGCTCTTTAATGCGGAGGTGGAGTGCATCTATAGCATCCTCAGAACATTCCATCTACTTGCCCCTAAGCACACCAGCCCTGCTGGAATTGACAGATGGCTTCCACTTAGTTGTCTCAGTGACGTGGCTTCACCCAGCCAGGAGCAAAGATTGCTTTCATGTCCAAAGATGTCACTCTGGGTGATTCTGTCTTGCTTTAGGGCTGGCAATGGCTCACAGATTTGGCTGATTAAGGTTTTCAAGGCTCGCACATGTAAAGTCTTTGATTGGTCTGAGAGAGGCAGCAGGTGGAAGGCCAGAGCATTTTTGCTTTGTTGCGAGAAAGTCTTCTCCATTTCCTCGCCAGTTATAGCAATGAACCATTTACTCAACATTTATTAAATGTCTACACTATGTTGGTTATTAAGAAGCCCTGGGAAGATAAAGAACATCAAGAGAGTTTTACCCTCAAGAAACTTAAGAATCTAGCAGAAGGACTTCAGGCAGAGTCTCAGAATTGATTAGCACATGCAAACCACAAAATGAAGTAAAGTGTTACAGTTCCATGATAGAAGTAGCTAAAGGGTGTAATGGGGCTACGGGGAGACTAGTATGTTGGCATGTGTGTGAGTACAAGTGCACGCACACAGCATGTGTGTAGCAGTGGGAGGGGCACGGTGAAATGCAAAGTTGGAGCCGAAATGGGGCCAGATGAGGGAAGATCTTCCCATTCACCCATTTGAGGAATATTTCTTAGTAGCTATTAGTAAATCTTACATCAAGCTGTGTGAACAAGACAGATAGGGCTCTGCCTTCACAGAGCATTCAAACTCTGAGAGATACACCAACAAGGCAATTACAAGATTTGCATGAAGTTCTAAGATGGGAGAAGTGGGAAAGGGCATCTCTGGCAACCTTGCTGGCACCAGGGAAGACTTCTTGGAGGAAGTGACTTAAAAATTGGCACCTGAAGAATGAAGAGAAATTAACCACAGGCAGAGGCTTGGCATGGGGGTATGGAACCAGTGGTGACAATTTGGGCAAAGTCTGAGAGGCACAAAATGGATGTCAGGGGAAGCAGAAGTGGTTCGGGCTGGTGGGAGAACACGGGGGAGCCAGAGGCAAACAAAGTCCAAATCACACAGGGCCTTGTCTCCTAAACTTGAGAGAAAGACTTCGTCCTGCTGGTAACTGGGAGCCAATGAAGAGTTTCAAGCAGGGGATAAGATGATCAGAACTGTGGGCAGATTACTCTCTCTGCCATGTGGTAGACAGCCTGGGAAGGCTGGAGAGCAGAGGCAGGGAGATGGAAAAGAAGGTCTGAACCACAGTGTACATATTGGCAGGAAGGAGGCAGAACACTGATGTCTCTACCTTTTTAGAGATCGGGATGGCCTTAGCCCAGGGAGTAAGCCACGTACTCAAATTTGATGATAATGTTTAGATCCATGGTACCGATTTAACATTTGAGCTGCATTTCCTAGGTTTGGGTCTTAATGTGTCATCTATCAATTGTGGATTTATTATTGTGCAGATCTAACTCATGTGCGGCCTTGCACTTTTCTATATGTCCGCTTCTAAAGTACAGTCATAGATCACCCAAGTACAGAAGTTCTTGGCCAATTGCTTTAAGTTCCTCTGTAGCAGATGCACTTGGCATCCTGCTCGTATCCTCTAGTGCTTACCTCTTGAGAGCACACCTGCCCCACTGCAAATGCCAGCACCCATGCTTCTTTGTCAGAGAGCCCACTTTGCCATCTGCTTGGCAGACCATAAGTTCTGGGGCATTAACACCCCCTGGGAACAGACTTCAACCAATGACAGATGGGAGTTGGCATGGAAATACCCAGTTTCCCTCCCCATGGGTGGGACTATTCATGGGGGAGTGTGTTTTAAATTGGTTCCCAGAGCTTCCCCAGTGGGGGTGTGCTCCATTTGTTTCCAGCCATGGCCTGCCTGATCACACACCCTTTTAGGCTCCTTCCCCTTTCTGTCTTGCTACCTTGTTCCCACCCCACTTCTGGTTGCCCTTCACCTCCCAAACAAACTACCTTTACTTGGTTTCTTGTTTCAAGTACAGTTTCTGTGGGAACCCAAACTAAGAAAATGTGTAACCATGGTCAAAGCCTCTGGAATTGGAGTTTCCTACTGTTCTCAAAACACTAAAGCATTCTAAAACCAACTGCTAGTTTCCTGTGTATTCAAATATGTTTATGTCAAAAGAAACAGACTCTTAACTCTAGAGAACAAACTGATGGTTGCTGGAGGGGAGGTGGGTGGGCGGATTGGGTGAAACAGGTGAAGGGGATTAAGGAGGGCACGTGTTGTGATGAGCACCGGATGATGTATGGAAGTGTTGAATCACTATATTGTACACCTGAAACGCATATTACACTGTATGTTAACTAACTGGAATTTAAATTAGAAAAAAAGTAAGTATTTAGAGCCCCCCACGCCAAAAACCCCTCAAAACCTAAATATGGTTCTGTCAAAATAAAACAACCCATAGGGAGCAAAGTTAGGATCTTTCGAGCTCCTCTTTATACTCAATCTTTTGATGGTGGACACATGTTTGGGGATGGTGCCCACTTGCATACAGTAGGTACGTAACAAATATTTCTCAAGTGGCTCTGAAAAGTTCATGAATACAGATGGCTGATGCTATCAGCAGCACTTCTCCCTCATTTGGGATATAGTCCAGTCTTTTCATTCAAGTTTAAAGCTAATCACATGTTGGGTCCAAGGTACACTGACGACAAGAAGGCACCATAACTCCTCAAGAAGGGCTTAGGCCTGCATGCTGCCGGGAACAGGGAACTGTGAGATGACATGATCTCTCATCTTTCTTCTTGATGATGATGAAGCAGGCATTTCTTTGGCTTTTACTTTATTTGGAAAAAAAACCACCCAGAGACACAGCAGCCTCTTTGCATCCTTCTGGAGTATGTCAGCAGGTAAGGTCTCAGGCTTCGGTGTTTTCTGTTGACAGCAAATCCTGGAATATTGCCCAAGTTGGATGAGAGTCCCTATCTTTACATTTCTGGGTTTCTGCTGTTATGGCGGTTGGTGTGTGGGAGAGACAGCTGATGTGTTCACTGGATTCCTTCCCAGGCAGTGATGTGCCTGGGGAGTATGTGCTGATGGAGGCAGATTCTTCATGTGTCAGCCCTGCTGCCGGTACAGGTGTGGAAAGGTTCTATGATGGCAGTGTGTCCGATGTCAGGAAAACTGAGCTGACTTGTCTGCCAAGATTCAGGCTGTCTTTCTTGTCGTTCCTTACCACCGCTGGCTGCTCTGCACTGCTAGGATGGTAGCCTAACTCTTCCACCTTATTCGCAGGATCACTAAATAGAATGTATGTGAGTATACTCTTCATTATTGAGGTATAACATTTATAAAGTATACAAATCTTAAGCGTACAGCTCAATGAATTTTATGTGCACATACCTCTATAAGTATTGCTCGGATCAAGACGGGACAACCAGCCCCCTGACCCCCTGAAGGCTCCCTCATTTCCTTTCACAGTCAATACCCCCACCACCCCCAGGGCAAAATTATTTTGATTTCTAACAACGCCGATTAGCTTTGCTTATTCCTGAGCTTCTGATCAATGCAACCATGCCGTAGGTACTGTTTTGTGTCTTCTGCCTTTTACTCAACCCACAGCTCGTGAGATTCATCCATGTCGTGTTTATCAGTAGTTTTTTTCTTTTTGCTGTATAGTATTTCATTGCATGAAGGATACCAGAATTTATTGTTCTTTCCTGTTGGAGGACCTTTTGGGTGGTTTCCAGTTTGGGGTTTTTATAAATAAAACTGCTGTGAACATTCTTGTGCAAATCCTTTGGTGGACATACACGGTCGTTTCTTTCAGGTATATATATAGTCGCGTTGCTACGTGTTTAACAGTAAATTCTCTAACCTAACAAAAACAGCTCTGATGGCCGATTTCAAGCTCCCTAGGGGACGTGAGTTAGGAAGAGATATGCCAGGAGCCAGTAGGGGGCGCCAGCCTCAGGATACCACTGGGTGGGTAGACAGGCCCAGGAGTGGAATTTGGGGATCAGAGAGTAAGCATATATTTAAAGTTTTCCAAAGTGATTGTACCATTTTACATTCCCACCAGCAATGGGTGAAAGTCCTAGTTGCCCCATATCCTCAGCAACACTTTGTCTTTGAAATTTTCACCATTCTGGACAGTGTGTACTGGTATCTCATTTTGGTTTTGATTTGTGTTTCCACGATGCCTGAAGCGAAGCTCCTTTGCACAAGCACATGAGCCCTGTGGCTATCCTCTTTTCCAGCCTTCTGCCCCTTCGGATGGTGGGTTTGTTTTGTCTTTTCCTTGTTGATTTGTAGAAGAAGATCTAAATCAAGACAATTGAGACTGACTGGAAGGACTTCCAGAAAGAAGCGCTCCAGAGGCAGTCTGGCATGCTAGAAAGAACCTGACACTGGGGTCATACAGACTTGTGTTCATAGAGAACTAAGTCAGTGACCACCTGGTAACCTTGAGCAGATTCCCCCCCCCCTTTTTTTTAAGATTTTATTTGACAGAGACACAGCAAGAGAGGGAACACAAGCAGGGGGAGTGGGAGTGGGAGAAGCAGGCTTCTCGCGGAGCAGGGAGCCCGATACGGGGCTTGATCCCAGGACCCCGGGATCGTGACCTGAACCGAAGGCAGCCACTTAACAACTAAGCCACCCAGGCGCCCCCAGATTCCCCTTCTTGAGCCTGTTTCCTCCTCAACAAAATGGCATTACTACCTAGAAGAGTCCGTGAGTTCTGAATGAGACAATGGAGAGAGCGCGCCTGGCAGAAGAGCACATGACAGGTTCTTAGTAAATGGTGGAACCTCTCCCCACCTCAGTCGGAAAGTGTAGCTGGCACTTTCGCCCATGGGTTGCTATTCATGAGACACACGATGGTTTTCATTTAATGCCTGGAAAGCCCATATTCTTCCTGGCTGACTAGTGGTGTTCTTGTCATAGAGCAACTGCCTGTCTCTTGATGTGAGGGTTTCATTCTTTGTGAGAAGCAGCATGTGTCTTTTTGTGGGAGGTGCAACAGCAAGGTTTGCTATCACGACATTCTGTCATGCCTTATTTGATGTGAGGCAGGGAGGATCTGCAGGGCACTTTTTAGAGGCCCATCTTCTATTTGAGGAGAAGCGGCTGCAGGCCAGCAGCCCTAAGAAGCAGGCTGTGTTGGGAAGGGCTGCCAAATGAGCAGTCCAGTCTCGGTCCCCAGCCCTCCCTTTCAGGAGTTAGGACTTGTGAGGAGTGATGGGCCTGGCTCACGCATCACCTTCTCCAGGAAGCCTGCCCTGGAAAAGCAGATGAGGTCCTCCCTGGTCCCCTGTATGGGGACACATCTGTCATCACAAGCCACGTTATAAGGACGTCTTCTTTCAGCTCTTTGAGCCTTATTCTTTGTTACATTCCCTCCTCCCAGCACCGTGTAGCACACAGTACTCAAGACAGAGTTCTGGACAAGCCAACAAACTCTCGTCCAGTCACCTTGCCATCACCGGCATGCATCTGTGTCCTGAAACCTGCTTAAAGACTGTGACTGACTGGACTGAGCAGCAGTACTAGCTAGTTTGTGAAGACTTGGGGGAAAAAAAGCAACCCAAACAAAAAGGCAGACAAACAAGGGCGAACTGGAACAGGTTGAAAAAGATGACCGTTACAATGAGTATATATGTACTTTTATGTCAAAAGTTAAAGATGTTGTGGCAATTTACACACAAAACCAAATAGCATAGCAATGCTTTTCCAGCCCAGCCTTCAGGGGAATACACAGGCTGATATTAATATATGTAGCTCCTGAAAGAACAAGACATTAGAATTAGGAATAAAGAGATTTTTAAACTCTCAGTCTGTCATTTCCACTCTCCTTTTCCAAGCTTTAGTAGCTTTATCAGAATCTATAAAAACAAGCCTGCAGATTGCAAACTAAGTTTAGATTCATTTAAGAAGTGGATGAGCTTAGGTGTTACTCTGTTACCTTGTAAATAACATAGCTAGTAGAAGCTGAGGTGGAATAGAAGAACCTGGAACAGAGAAGTATCCTTGTAAATGCCACCTTAACATTTTTTTAAAAGATTTTATTTATTTATTTGAAAGAGAGAGACACAACGAGAGAGGGAACACAAGCAGGGGGAGTGGGAGAGGGAGAAGCAGGCTTCCTGCTGAGCAGGGAGCCCGATGCGGGGCTCGATCCTAGGACCCTGGGATCATGACCTGAGCCGAAGGCAGACCCTTAACTACTGGGCCACCCAGGTGCCCCCACCTTAACATTTTTTTCACATTAACCATTTAAAAGAATCAAAGTCTGCGATGTGCTTATGTGATTTTATAATGGTTATGATCAGGTTTTGTAACTTCTCTTTTTAAGTTAAAAAATGGGCAAAACTGCACTTAAAGGGGAAAATTGAAATGCTAAAGAGCAGACCATTTTGAAATGGAAGCATTTTCACGGTGCTTTGCACACAACTTTATAAAGACAGCTCCCAATAGGCAGCAAGCAACTCTCAGTAGGGAAACCCCAGATTGTTTTTATGAGCGGAGACTGGTGGCTTTGGCAGGTCACCCTGTAAAAGACAATCCATTAGCCATCGGCTGCTTCCCACTTGTGGCTCTGAAAGCATGGTGCAGGCTCCCAGAACACCTTCCATGCCATCTGGGGCTTTATTAGCAGAGAGTGCTGACTTCAGAGGCCCCGTGTGCCTGCTGCCCCAGGACAGTGGGGCCAAGGACCACACTCCGCACCTGTTGCAGAGTTTGGATGGATTCCAAAACACGGCGTCCCAGGAGCAAAAACCAACCAACCCAATATCAAAGACTTGGGTGGAGGAAGATGGAAAAAGTATCTGGGTGGATGAAGGAGAGAGGTTGGGAGGGGTTTTCCAGAATCTGCAGAGGGACCAGGAGCAGTAAAAACAAGGAATTTCACCTTGTTTCCAAAGCATTTAGCCCCAGCCTCCGGAAGATTTCTTTACTTATATAAATGTTTCAAAATTTGGTGTTAACAGAAAGTTGTTTTTAATAAGCTGACGTGATGTTTAGATGACACAAACAACTGAACTAAGGTTTTATTTTCATTTAAAAATAGATTTGTTTAGATAAGCCACGAGACGAGAAGATAGCTAGGTTGCAAGGATTATGGATTTATACACTTTAACTCGAAAGTTTTACAATTTTACTCAACATACAGCAAGTGGAAGAGGAAGGGCTACCTCCCTGATTTATCCTGCTGTCTCTTGGCTGCCTCCTCCCCCTCTCTGCTGGTGAGCGGCACGACTGGATAGAAAACCTGTGAGGTTTCCCCTGCGCTTCCCGCCGCCTCCTCAGCCGGAGCTGGCTGCTCTCAACCCTGCTCACTGGGGACCACCTGTGGAGCGCTAGGAACTCAGAAGCCTGGGCCCAGCCTCACCCCTTGGAATCCGACTCTCTTGGCCAGGTCTCAGGCATCTGTATTGTAAAGAGCTTCCCAGGGGCCTATACAGGCAGCCAATGTTGACAATTCTTGAGTCGCTCAACAAATCCTGTTGATTTCACCTCCCCAAACTCGCAGATCCATCCTCTTGTGTTCCATTTATATTGCTCCTGATTTGGTTCTGGCCCTGAAAATCTATCTGGACAACAGACATGGCTTCCTAACTCTTTTTTTTTTTTTTTTTTTTTTGCTTTTAGTCAGTCCTCCAAACTGCCACCAGATTTATTTTTCCAAAACACAAATTCAAACCTGTCATCTCTGCTTTAAATCCTCCAATGGCTCCCTTCCGAGTGAATGACGGAGCCTGTTTATTTCTTAGATGATGATGGAAAACAGCTGTTCCTCATCCTAGGCAGGCTCTCTCTTAGCTTAAAATGCTTTCTTTTTAACTTTATATTTTAAAATAATTTAAGACTCGCAGGAAGATGCCAATATAGATCAGAGTTCCCATGTATCCATCACCCAGCTTCCCCTAATGATAATTTCTTAAATAACTATAGCACATGATCAAAACCATGAAACTGGCTTTGGTACAATACTATTAACTACAGGTCTTATTTCGATTTCTCCAGGTTTGTATGTGTGGGCACGCACATAGAATGTGATGACGTTTATCACATGGGTTAAATACAGTTTAAAAATATCTCTTTTTCTATGTAGCAGCAGTTCTTAACTGTGGTTGCACAGAAGTTCCTGGGGGACCTTTAAAAAAGTGCCCATGTCTGGCCCCACTCTAGACCATGCTTTAGTTCGGCATTTATCAGATTTTCACGTGTACACAAATCAAATGGGGATGTTGTAAAAATGCAGACCCTGATCTAGTAGGTCTCGGTGGAGCCTGGGATTCTGCCAGGCGATGCAGCTGCTGTTGCTGCCAGTCTGTGGACCACATGTGGAGGAGGCTACCCTGTTTCCAGACACAAAGAATGAGAATCTATGGGAGTGAGACCGAGGCATGGTATATGTGAATCCCTCCAGTGATTCTACCATGGAGTCAGGCTTGACAACCACTTAGGTATGCGATGGAATTTGAAGACTATGTCACCCTTGGAGTTCACAGTCCCAACCCGTATTCGAACCATTCTAGGTCATGTCAGTCTCCTCTGATGAGTCATCCAAATGCCAACCAACTTTTGGAGTTAAGAAATCCTTCTTTCAGGCACTTGGATGGCTTGGTCAGTTAGGCGTCTGCCTTCGGCTCAGGTCATGATCCCAGGGTCCTGGGATTGAGTCGTGCATTGGGCTCCCTGCTCTGCAGCGTGTCTGCTTCTCCCTCTGCCCCTCCTCCCACTCATTCTCTCAATCTCTCTCTCAAATAAATAAAAAACTTTTTTAAAAAAAGAAACCCTTCTTTCTACATAACCCACATTGTTTTTCTGAAATTTAGAAGTATCCAGTGTGAACTCTCTCAACTTGCCTTTCACTTCAATTTCTTCTCTATACTTTGCCCATCTTGAGACAAAAGGGAAGGTGAGACTCTTCCGTTTTCAAACCCAAATTCTGCTAAAGAGATGGCTTCCAATTTACTACCAGTTACTACCTCATTGCCTTGTCAATTGCCCTCCACGCCCATAGATAATAGACAAATGCTCACTTTCTTTAGCACTTGACAAGATGCACTTTCGGCTACCGACCTTGTTTTCCGTCTTGCTGAGAAAACCCCAAGCCATCATTTAGAAATTGCCTTCACCTTGCTATCACCACATACAAATATCCACATCTATCTGTTTCTATTCTCTCACCCTGTGGAAATCAAGGCCCATGATCCTCCCTCTAAGATCCATTTCTTCCACTGGGTTCTGGCTTTCCTCTCCTTCTTCCCAGTCTTATTAATCTCCTCTAACATGCCCTCTGTTTCTTTTCTTTTTTTTTTAAGATTTTATTTGTTTATTTGACAGAGAGAGACACAGCGAGAGAAGGAACACAAGCAGGGGGAGTGGGAGAGGGAGAAGCAGGCCTCCTGCCGAGCAGGGAGCCCGATGTGGGGCTCGATCCCAGGACCCTGGGATCATGACCTGAGCCGAAGGCAGACGCTTAACGACTGGGCCACCCAGGCGCCCCATGCCCTCTGTTTCTACTAGTTCCTTCGCATGAGCTTTGAGATACACTCATGTCTTTCCCATGTTAAAAAAAACAACAACAAGGCCTCGGTGACCCCACTTCACTTCCAGCTTCTGCCACATCTCCCCTTCTGTAAAGAGCTCTTTACATTTTTTGTCTCCAACTACACTTCAGAGAGTGATTCATGCTTGCTAACTTCATTTCCTCACCTCCCACTCACTTCTCAAACCACTCCAGACTAGACTCTAGCCCAGCACTCAACCAAAACTCAACAATGACTTCTAAGCATGTACATCCAATGGCTACTTTTCAGTCCTCACTTACCTAAACTCCCAGCAGATACAGTTAAGGCAATAATGTGGGGTCAAAGTAATACTTTAAAAATATCTAAGATGATTAAGCATGTTGAGATTTTCAAGGGGAATCCAGTCGGCTCCATTAAAGCATGGGTGTGCTTTCTTCCCTGCTGCATCCTGTACTATATGCCTGGCAAACGAAGGTGCTCAATAAATATGTGTGGTTTGACCTAAACTCTACCTCTCTGCCATGATGAATTCCATGACACGACTTTCTCCTCTCCTCCTGCCTCTTAACCTGGCTATCCAGCGTTGGTCTGACTCCTCTACCTTTGCCTACCTTGTACATCTGATATTACTCAAGGTTCTGTCTCTGGCACTTCTGATTTTTTTCACATTCGAATGCACTCTTCTTAGGCAATGAATTCCACTGCCATGGTTTGGCTTGTCACATTTATGCTGTCCAATCACTGGTTCACATCAGTGCCTCACCTCTCCAACTGGTATATATCCAACAGGAGAAGCTTTTCTTCCAGATTTTTCCCCCACCTGCTTCTTCTTATGGTTTACAGCGTCCTCTTTCTACTCACCCAGGTGGGGAACCTCTAGGCCACTGTCACCTTTTTCCCTTTGTTTACTCACACATCCAGTGAACCTCAAGTCCTATTAATTCCACCTCCCTATTTTAGGGATAGTATTTTCCATGTGTTTTGAAGCATGTTAGTTCCTTGGGATGTTAATAGGGGTCACCAAAAAAGTAAAAAGTATCCATGACCAAATAAACTTGAGAGATGCTGAGCTGGACAGAGTTAAATAGATTTCCTTTGAAAGCCTTTGATATGTTAATGTGCACTCACTATGGGGGTTCTGATATGTAGATACCATAAACATTGTTTCCCAATGTTATTTTGTCACAGAACCCAAATTTTTTTTTGCAACATCAAAGGAAACTTTCCTAAAACACATTTTGGAAAATGGTGGTCTAATCTAGCTCCTTTTTTCTCCTATAGCTATCCTATTCAAAGCCTCTTGCTTACAGACTTGAAGTGAAAATTCTCTGGGTGGAGGAGGGGATCTCCCTATCTCCAATATCTTGCTTCTCCAACTTAACCCCTACAATTCTATAAGAGCTATCCTTATAAAAATTAAATCATGACTCTCCCCAGATTATTAAACATCCTGCCGCTTCCTTCTGTCCAAGTCATCTGTATACTTACTGACTTTCTGCCTGTTTGCCCTGTCAGTTACTGACAGGAACGCTGAAGGCTCCAACTATAAGAGTGGGTCTCTTTCTCCTTTCAGTTCTATCAGTTCTTGCCTCATGTATTTTAATGCTCTGTTGTTAGGTGCATACATGTTTAGGATTTAATATCTTCTTGGAGAATTGATCCCTTTATCATTATGTAATGCCCTCTTTATTCCTGATAATTTTCCTTGCTCCAAAGTCAGCCACATCTGAAATTAATATAGCTATTCCAGCTTTGTTTTGATTAGCGTTAACACGGTATAGCTTCCTCTATCCATTTATTCTTAACCTGTCTCAGTCTTTATATTTAAAGTGGGTTTCTTATAGGCAAGATAGAGTTGGGTCTTGTTTTTTCTTGGTCCCCTCTGAGTCACTGTCTTTTAATTGGCATATTTAACACCATTCACATTCAAAGTAACTACTGATATAATTGGATTAATATATACCGTGGTTGTAGCTGTTTTCTCTTTGTTGCATTTGTTCTTTGTTTATTTTTCCTCTTCTTTTTCTGCCTTATCTGGTTTTAATTGAGAATTTTAAGTTATTCTGTATTGTCTCCTCCCTTGGTATATCAACTTTACTTCTTTCAAAAAAATGTTAGTGGTTGCTCTAGTACTTAACACTATGTATTTATACCTAATCTAAGCTCATCTTCAAATAATACTGTAATGCTTTATGTGTAGTACAGTTGGGTTATAATAGAGTATTTCCAATTCCTCCCTCCTGTCCCTGGTGACATGGCTGACATTCATTCCACTTAATCTCTATGTTATAATCACGTAATATGTTATTACTATTATTGCTTTAAATAGTCATCTTTTAGATTAAGAAAAAGAAAACTAAAAAGACTTTATTTCACCTTTTATTCCTTCTCTAACACTCTTCTTTAGTAGATAGGAGTTTTGGACCCATGTAATTTTTCTTCTGCCTAAAGAACATTTCTTGCAGGACAGGTCTGCAGGCAGTGAATTCTTTCAGTTTTTGTTTATCTGAGAATTTTTTTGTATCTCCTGCACTTTGAAGCATAGTTTTGCTGGATATAGAATTTTAGGTTGGTGAGATTTTTTTCTTTCAACTCTTTATAAATATTTCACCCCACTGTGTTCCTGCTTGTGTGGTCTCTGATGAGAAGTCTGATGTAATTCTTATTTTTGTTTCTCTGTATATACAGTGTCTCCTCCCCTGCCCCCCACACCAGGCTTCTCTCAAGATTTCCTCTTTGTTTTTGTTCTTTTCTAGTTTGAATATGATATGCCTAAGAGTGGTTTTATGGGTACTTATCCTCCTTAGTGTTCTCTGAGCTACTTGGATCTGTAATTTAGTGTCCATTAATTTTGGGAAGTTCTTGGTCATTATTACTTCAAATATTTTTTCTGCTGCATTCTCTCTTCTCCTTTTGACAGTCTAATTGTGTGTATATTATACCTTTTGATATTATCCTACAAGTCTTGTATGTTCTGGGGTGTTTTCACTCTTGTATCTCTGTCCTTCAGTTTGTGAAGTTTCTATTACTTTATACTCAAGCTCACTGATTCCTTCCTGGACTGGATTGAATCTACTGATAATTCCATCAAAACCATTCTTCATTTCTGCTACAGTTTCAGTTTCTAGCATTTCCTTTTGATTCATCCTGAGGGTTTCTATCTCTCTACTTCTATCATCTATTTGTTCTTAATGTCTCCTTTTTCCATTAAAGCCCATAACACATTAATTATAGCTATTTTAAATTTCCTGTCTGATAATTCTAACATCTGTGTCATATCTGAGTATGGTACCAGTGCTCCTTTGTCTCTTCAGACTGTATTTATTTTCTTTTGGCATCCTTGTAATTTTCTTTTCCAAAGCTGGGGATGTTTTATCAGTTAATACTAACTGAGGTGAATGGGCCTTTACAATGAGGACTTAACATTACTCTAGGAGTTGGGGTGTATTTAATGTTTGTTGGGGCTATATGTACCAGAAGCTTCACATTCCTCCACTGTCATTGTTTTTGTTTATCCTCTTGACTTTGGGCTTCCCTAAGTACTCCTTCTCAGAGAGAGTTTATATCTTGCAGCTGTAATCCACTATTATTATACTGGAACCTTATGGATATGGTGGTAAGATTTAGGGAGGCGAAATGCTATATAATAATCTCCTGATGAAATCTCAGTCTTTAAGTGGGCCTATGCTTTGGGGCTATGACTTCCACAAATATTTCTCCAGTGGTATAGCTCCCCCCCCCCCCACTTCCTTCCCTGGATGTAGCACTTCTAGTCTGTTTCCTTGAAGTCTTGACATCTGTGGACTCTTTTCCCCCCACTTAGGTGAGACAGGAAGGCTGAAGGGGGCTTCAGTGGGGAGGAACCTAGGACAAAGTTTCAGAATTGCACTCTAGCAACATCCTCTTCTTTAGAGAGTAGGTCTTTGTTATGGAGAAGACTGGGTGGATTTCACAGTGATTATTCTTCCACCTCTCCCTGCCAGATCTTCACCTTGGGAATCTGGTGGGGTTTCTGGAGATGAAGCCCAAGAAGATGTGAGCCTCCTGATTCCTTCCCCTATAAAGACAGTGACTGCAGTTCCCAGGAGTCTCTCACTCTCATGCTAGTCCACACTCAGGCTCCATCAATTTATCAAAATTACCATTTAAGTGTTTCTACTGGAGCCTTCTGCTTCAGGTAAGCAGATTATGTCTATGTCTGTATGGATGTGCCTGCCTGTACAGATTGTGGGATGACAGTTTCCCTGTGACCTTAGTTCTCTGATGTGTCTAAGAGAAGTCATTGATTTTCAGTTTGTCTATGTTTTTCTTAGTGTATAGATGGGAGTGACAACTTCCAAACTCTTAACATGTTGAAGCGGAAACTGAAGGTTCTCCCCCTTACTCTGTTACTGTTTGAAATACTGCCTCAAGGCCATCAGACACCGAGCTCATGCCTCACTCATCTATTTCTGTATTTCATGGAGGCAATCTGGTATAGTTGTTTTTAAATGATGTTTTACAAGCCAGTCCTGTGTTTGAATCCTGATTCCCCTGCTTATTAGTTAAGCCATAGGATGTATCAGTTATTTTATCTGTGAAAAGCAGCAGTATTGGATAGAAGTTTCTCTGATGGTGAAAATGTTCTTTACCTGTTCTGTCCATTACAGGCACATGTGGCTCTGGGGCATTTGGAAAGTGGCTACTGCAACTAAGGGAATGAATTTCTAATTATATTAACTTAAATTTAAGTCAAGTAGCCACATGTGGCCAGTAGCTTCTGAATTGGACAGTGCAGGTCTAAGGCTTTAGAAGTGTCAACAGTGGAGGAACAGACAGGCTATTTTTTATTCTCCTTGGGTCTTTCAAAGTAAAAATATAGACCAATGCAGTATTACACTATCTAAGAGTATGAGGCCATGTCAGCAAAGCTTCTGCTTCATAAAAGGTAGTCACTGACTCTACAGGTACTTTTTACAAAAGGAAATGGTCATATGAAACATGTCAACCAACTAAGGTACTTACTCTTTTCCCTTAGGAATCCCCAGAGGCTTGTTCTCTTGCCCTGGACAAACATGTGTATTCAGTGCAGGAATTGTGAGATTAGTGTGGCCTTAGGCATATTTCACTTGATGAATTTTGTTCATACACCTGTCTCCTTTTATCTTCCAATCCTGTGATGATGATGTTGCTGATCCCATTTCATGAGTGAGAAAATTGAGACCCCAGAGAGGTTAAGTGATTTGATCAAGGACACATTAATGGTTCACAGCCTCAAACACAGAACCTGGGGGCTCTGCAGTGCTTATTCCACTGTGCCCAAACCAGTACTTACTGAAGTTCACTCCAGCTCTACTTTACATCTCTTTAACAGCACTGACATCAGACAGTAGCTGAAACTGAATAGTAGCTGTCGGGCCCTCCCTGGGGACACCTCGCCTCTGGCAACTACAGAGCTGGGTCCTTGCCTCAAAAACACAACATGCAGCTCCTGTTTGTACCCACTGTGCCTTCTGGTTTGATGTAAAAGAAAGTTTCTGCAAAAGCAAATGGCAGGTGACCCTGTGTGGGAAGTCTCTGGAAAAAGGAAACTTCAGCAATCACACGGTGATGGTAGCAACAACATCAACAGCGTATGTGCAGGTATGGGGCTTATGTCTCCCCTGCCCCCACTCCATCTCAGACTGTCCTTTCTTCTTCTCAGCCCTTTTCCAAAAACCCCAGACAGGCAGCAGAGCTGGTCTCTCTGTCCAATACGCTTGCCTTAAATTGCAAACTTAAAAGGTTCACACTTACGAAGTAGCATTTGCACAATAGCTGCTGCAGCATCATTCAGAATTAACTGCTGAGCAAATATATCTTGCACCCTGCTTATACCTGTTGGCCGGGTTCTACAGAGAGGGAGACTGTATTTTTGGAATTAGACCTGGCAGCTAATTACCAAGATGCTTTATAGAAGTGGCTCTCGGAGTGTGTTCCCTGGGCCAATGGGAACGGCATCACCTTGGGAACTTGTTAGAAATGCAAATTCTCAGGCCCCACCTCAACCTACAGAATCAGAAACTCGGGTGAGACCCAGAATCTGTGTTGGAACAAGCCCTCCAGGGGATACCCGCTCAAACTGGAGAGCCACTCCCTTACAGTATGGAAGCAATTCAATGGCACTGAGTAATTAGTCAGGATACAGAAAGGTTCCTCCGGTCCACTAAGCCACTGCTGTAGTCAGCATGGTTCTCAAACCAGCAGCAGCAGCCCTGGGAGCTTGTTAGAAGTGTAGGATCTTAGGCCTGCTGTCTCAGACCTACTCTGAATCAGAACATGCATGTTAACAAAATTCCCAGGGAATTTGAAAGCATATTCAAATTTAAGAAGAAGTGCTAATCCTCACTTACACTGAGGTTAGTTCCATTTGAAGAGTTCTGGCAAAGAGAACCAGGTAGGCAGGGGGGATTTTCTTTGGTGGATTTGATTTTGATCCTAAATAATTATAGATTTCTTTTATAACCCCATAAAAAGAAATTTTAGAAAGGGGAAGGTGGGGAAATGCACTGACCTAAATGATTAAAACCCCCAGTCAGCAAAATTTTACATTTCACAGTTTCAAAGGGCTTTACAATTATCACTTTGCCTGGTTCTCCTGATCTCTGGCAATTCTGAGGGCACTTTCCCTTTGAAGGGCTTGTAGATCTACTTATGTGGGCAAGATTTCTCAGGGAAACACTGTAGTGATGTAAATTAAGTGAGAGAGGAGAGTTATCAACTCTCTCACCTAAATAGCTGGAGAATCCCTGTCTGGCATGCTGTGAGGAGTGGTGAAGGGAAACTTGAAGCGGGAGCCCACAGCCTCCCAGAGCTTATAATTCCAAAGACACTTCCCTGGGTGGGAAGTGAAGGCTTCCTTTGTGTGTGAAGCCCTGTCAAGCATGAAGATGAGGTTCTGAACCCCGAGAAACCACCTCGAGGAGGCAAAATGCAGTCCACCCAATCGACAGCTCTGCCTGCCTAAGAACTTAGGAGCTGCATGTTCAGCAGTAGGATGAATCCAGTCATCTGTTACAACCCAAATGGAGTCATTAAAAACCAACAAATTGCCAATCTGAGTATTAAGAATGGAGATTGAGCACCCATTATGGCCTGCTGGATCAAAGGGGGAAAAAAAGTTTAGATGTGTTATTTACTCAACAGGCGACAATGGCTCTGGGGGAGTTGGCACTTAGGAAGGAATGACAGTCATTTTCAAGGCCAAGAGCAATAATGATCACATCCCCTACAGAAGGCTGTGGTTACACAGAGCCGTCAGGTACCTTATCTCAGTGTGTCCTTACCATAAGTGGGTGCAGAGGACGCGATTACACTCAGTGTGGGTGAGGAACCTGCTTCTCCGGGAGGCTCGGCAACTTACTCAAGTCACGGAGTTCTGGAAATTGGGACTTGAGCTTGATTTCCCTGACTCCAAATCCAGCGTTCTGTTCACAACAGCTAAGTCCGAGCCTTGCTACTCAGCATGTGCTCTACTGCCCAGCAGCGTTGCCTGAGAGCTTGTTAGAAATCCAGACTTGCCGGCCCCACCCCGGGCTGAAGCAGGACCTATATTTTCACAAGGTGTCCAGGTGACTGGACTCTTAAAGAGTCCAAGAGCAATTCCTCTTTTACTCAGTATGACCACTCGCCTAGATGCCAAACCGAAACAAGAACAAAAATGAGGCGATAAGGTGAACCTCACAAAAGTAAGGTATTATCACAAATATTTTTTTTGAGTGCTTATAGTGATCATCCTATAGCCAAGATGCATTTTTTTCCCTTGAGACAATTAGGATTTGGCACAGCTGTGGTATTTGGCAAAGTCGTGGTACCCATGGAAAAATGGGCAAAGGAATCTCACCTTTAATGCTGAGAAATTAGTTCTAGTGTGACCAAAATAAATCAATAGGGAAGGGAGAGCACATTTTCCATCCTATAAACCATCAACTGGCAATAATTTATTAACTACCTGCTGCACACTCCACATTATGCTAGGTTCTGGGAGAAATTTGGGAATATGAGACATTGTTCCTGCTCTTGAAGAGTTTATGGTCTTATTTAAGAGAATATATCAGGTGACAATACAGTGGATTATATAATAATGTATAGTTAAGTATTAAGGAATGTGGACATGACTGAACGCCAGATAGATTTAAGGGAGGGGGGAGCCATGAATGTGGGAAGGCCTCACAAAGTAGGAAGCATGTGAGTTGGACCCGAAGTAAGGAGTGAATGCATTTCTAGGGAGGAGAGCAACAAGAGTCCCTGTGTGCAGATGGAGCTATGAGAAGCAGCCTGCGGACTTGTATTCATGAAGAGGGGCTGGATCGGGGCCCCTCAGACCTGGGGGTTTGGCATAGAAAACCCCCAGTCCTGGTGGTGTCCAAGCCCTGTTGGGAATCATCTTTACCAACATCCAGTGGCGGACCTGAAAATGAGAACGGGTTTTCGAATTCAAGAGTAACGAAACAGCTCTGCTGGATCATTCTTGGCTGTAGCTTCATGGAGATGCAGTCATGGCCATTTTGTTGAGTGAAGGGAGGAACATGGCCTAGGAATGTGAGCCCTAAGCTCCGAGACATGTAACCCTAGATGGGGGTCAGACCTGTGGGGCGGACGCTCTCAGGGCCCCCTCCCCTCCGCATTACAAGTCCTCTTACTAGAAACACCTGCAGCTCTTCGCCTGAGGCTTTCATAATGCAACAAGGACAGTTCTGATTCTAGGGGGCACATAGAGCATCTGGAATTGTCAGAGGCTTATTTAGTGCCCCAGATGCAGCTCGATCGACTGATGGTGGCTGGAGAGTTGGGGAATAAATAGCTGGCTTCTTCACCCACAGGTGGGAAACTTGGACATGTGTGCCCCAGTGTGTCTCAGAGCTCCCCAGCCACACTGAGCCCCGGGTGCCCATAGTGGACACCTGGCTCCCCTGACTGGCTGCCCGCCACCCCGTTTCATGTCCCCACATTCTTACCGGGATTTTTGTATATCACCTCCCAAGGTATCTGCTTGCATGAAAATCCTCATCTCGACTCTACTTGGAACCCACAAGTTAAACTTAAAGTGGAAGACCTAACAATGGGGATCTTTCAAAATATCAGAAACAATATTCTCAGGAGGATTTCTTAGAGAGCAAGAAGATAAAAATAGCTTCCTTCTTCCCTCATTGCCTCCTTTTGTTCAAAATATGAATTCTGAAGTTGAAGGCATGACATATTATTCAGGGCTTCCCGTATGAAATAACAACTAGTGTTGATTTCCTTTTTTTTTTTTTTTTTTGTCTTCTAAAGGTTAGCTATTACTCACCTCCCCTGCTGGTCATTAAATCAGTCTGGCAGGAGTCCTCGGAAGTTCTGCGGCCTTCCGGGCATGTGGCGGCGGCACAGGCAGCCCCGCAGACAGGCCTGCTTGCTGTGATGTGCTACCAAGCAGGTGACTTCAAAGGTCTGCTTCAAGCCTATCTCAAGTATCATTTGGGGCTACCAGATGGTGCATCTCACAAAGTCAAAGTTGATCAGATTCCCCAGCACCTTGCACCTCCCTAGCTCCCGTGCCAAGGGATGCTGCGCCCTCTCAGGCAGGAATCAAAGAACTTCTTTTAGCTTCCTTCTCCTTCTCTTAGTGCAAGGAGTCACCCGTTAAATGCTCATCTGTTCTTTTTGCGAGGTTTGTAAGTCTGGTGAGTCGTGAGAGGTTCAGTTTTTGTGTTAATTTTTTAAGATCAGGCTTCTCTTACTCTAATAGAGCATCTATCAAGATACTATGCATCATTAAAAAGGTGGGCTTCCTATCCCGCTATGGCTTTATTTTTACATTTCAGTTTAAATGAACAGTTTATCCAAATTTGCCCCCAGTGGTCATCTGCATGGGGAAGTAAGAGATTGCTCCCCAAGTCTAAAGGAGACAAGCAGGGTGGCCATTCGAGGATACCACTCACACCACTGAAATGTACAGTGAAGGCAGACAACCCTAGCATGATATCGTGCTTGGATTACTGGGATGCACCATCTATGAAATATAAGGAGAATGAATAGTGATCTCGGTCTCTCCTTAATTTTCCCCTAGTGCACGGATAAAATGCAAAAGGCCCGTGGCTGGCCCAGGAGATGAACAAATGCTGCCCTTTCAGGCTCAGGCTCCATCTTTTCTAAGAGTACCTGCCACTCATGTAGCTCACCGAAGGGACTGGGCTGCTCCAGTGGCCATGGCACCTGTCACCAGAAAAAGCACCCTGAGATGCTAAGAGCAGATTCCAGTGTCAGCATCTGCAAAGATGACCTTTAAGGTGGCCTCCAAACCCAGGGGTCTTTGGCCCACTGTTCCTTGGATGCAAGCTCTTTTTTCGTTTTGTGTTCTGAAAAGCCAAGCAGTTGGACCAGGCAACAAAGCACAGCTTCCCGCCTCCTCAGCAGGTCACGGCTCCCAGTGGGGCCTTACACGCTGTCGGGAGGCGCCTGGCCTAGCAGACGACTGTTAGAGCTGTGGGTCCGGCCTGCCGGCTACAGCCATCCCAACAGGTCTGAAGGCCAGCGTCAATGGAGCAGCTTTGCCATTCAGGCAGCTACACTGCTTTGGGTTTCTTGGGTTCCTCTACAGCAGGGTTTAGACTATAAAGGACAGAGGTGGGAGGGAGAGCAAGAGAACTGTATCTTGGGGAAGATTACACTGGAGAATCTGATCTCTGCCCAACTGCCCTCAAAAAGCATCTCCTCAAGAGGTCATAGTATTTGTCTCCAGCCAAAGTTCTGTAAGATGTGAACTTCTCTTTGGCATTTTTTCATTTTACGTAATCAGTGCAGCTGAAAAAAAAAAAAAAAAAAAGCCCTAACAAAGCCAGAGAAACACAAAACACAAACCCTTGAAGCAGGGTTTGGGGCCAGATAATTCTCTGCTATGGGGCGCTGTCCTGTGCCTGCAGGATGTTTAACAGCATCCATGACCTCCACCCACCAGATGCCAGCAGCCGCCCCCCCCCAGTACTGACAGTGAAAAATGTGTCCAGCCGTCACCAAGTGTCGCCTTGGGGGCAAAACCACCCCTTGGCGAGAACCACTGCCTTCCACTTGACTTAACAGTGCTCACTTCTGGAAATTGCTCCAGTAAAGGGGTTTGGAAGACAGTACGGGAACTTCTTGATGTAAAGGACCAAAGGGTAAATAGATTTAGGCTCTGAGAGCCACATGCCATCTCTGCCTCCTATTCTTTGTTTTTGTTTTGTTACAATATTTTAAAAATATAAAAACACCTTCTGAGCTCCAAAGTCGGCTGGAATTGGCCCACCCTTAGACTGCAGAGAGAGGAACGATGGCTCTTCGCACAGTGGTTACAAGTGCTGGGACAGTATTTGGAAACAACTGGCATCTGGATCCAGCTACGAGGTCTTCGTGACCCGGAGCCAGCAGTTCGGCCGCCCTTCTTGGAAAGCCCGAATTAATGAACTCCAAGTTAAACGCTGTTACTCTTGTTTTGCAACTGAGTTCTATTTAACGTATTTAAGTGTAAAAAGTTTTTTTTTTTTTTAAATTGAAACTCAGTATTTGAACAAAATGAGATTCCCCCTAATTGGAAGAATGTCTGCATAGTGAGGATGTGTCTTTCCATTGGTTTGGAATAAAATATCCTAGGAGCTTCCTTCAAAGAAGAAGAAGTTGTACAAAGTAAATGCCCCCACACAATTTGAAAACTGAAATATGTTTTAATAGGACTACAGAGGTTATCAAGGAAGGAAGAATGGTATCATGGAAAAAAGAGAAACCTAGAAACTGCAAAAATAAAAACATGTCATTTTGAAAATACGTTTCAAGGTAGTTTCTATGGAGTTTTCTTTACCCCTCACATAAATGTCTGAATAAACTAGGGCAGGTCCATGTTACAAGTAGTTAGTGAGGGTTTACAGTGTGCCAGCGACTGTGTGAGGCACCGGGGTTGACTCCACCTGGACGGTGAACACTGCTCAAGTAGGAAGTAACTTCACACAATCATCCAGAGATTTTTCCAGTAAAACATTTTATCTTTCTATCTTTGTGTATTGCTAATTCCACACATCTTATGCTTTACTTTGGGCATTTAGAGTTTCTCTCTGGGGATTTTCACGGACAGAATCAGTCAAGAAAATGTCCTCACCATCCAGCTACCACTGTCAAGACAACACTGTGAGATGAGAATGAGACTTTAGTCAAATATACTTCGTTTGGATTTAAAAAATGTACATTTAAGTCATTCGAGTAGTTTATCATATGCGAGGCAGTAAATTCGAGTGTAGGGTGCTGGATGGGAAGTCAAAACCCTGTTCTGTCCCTGTCCTCATCTTCTTGCCACGGACAAGTCAGTGAATGTTTAAGGAGCAGATTTCCCCTCCGTAAAATGGGATCACAGCACTTTTACCCTGAGGCATTTGCTGTGTTTAAACGTACTGTGTGTGGTATTCTTGTAAGGACTGGGCTAAACTGGTTCTTCATTCTAGGGATGATTCTGGGATAAATCAAGTAGTGTTCTGGTCACCGCCCGGATCAATTACCAACAAGACCTCCTTACACTTCATTTTTGGTGATCAAGAAGAAACAGGTTTATACAAGCTCATGAGGGGCTACTCTGAAATTTGCTCCAAGATGAACATCATGGATTTTCTGTTAAAATATAATAATGAGCTAAATTTAATCTTCTAGAAACGAAGACTTTTAAAGATGTCCAGAAATTAATGGTTGATCCTTTATCAGCACCATCAGGTCCCACCCCCTTCACCCCAAATTACCTCTTTGCCCCACAGACCTCAGAGGAAACCATTGCTAGGGACAGTCACCCCTCATAGTTTGCGGTGGAAATCTACACTGCACACTCTGAGTATGGCAACCATGTCACCTGCACAAATTTGAGAAAGCTTCTCCGAATGAGACCAGTGTAGATTTTTTTCCTTGGTGTTACTCTCAATTGTATTAAAAAAAAAAAAAGTCAACCTGGGTTTGTATATTCTGTTGTCATCCCTTCCCAGTCTATTTTTGCTGAGAAAATAGCTGGACTAATATCCCAAGAAAGATCTCCTTCATAAAATGGGTACAACCGCAGAGCACCATGAGGAGTAAATGACACAGCCCTGCAAGGTACTTCCTCTGGTTTTGTAACGGGGCCTGAGAAAGCCTTCATAATCTCTGCTTATGTTTTGTCCACTTCGTTTCAAATGTGATGCCATCAAATAGACAGGAGCTGGATGGTGCTGTGTGCAATGTTAGCTGTCAGGGCTATCCTAGATTCCAGCAGCAAAGTATCAGAATAACACAAGTACGGGCAGAAACAGTGACTCTAACCCCTGACACCTTTCGTAAAGGACACATCTTCATCTCATGGGAAGAAAGACAAATGATGATAAGTGCTCATTTCCCCACTTCACATTACCATGACTACTGGAGGTCCATTTTTCTGTCCCCCAGCTCTGAACCGTCCAGATATAAGAGTTAGATGTAGAAAGAAAAAAACATATAGAAAATTGAGGCAATTCCCTCAGTTTCCTAGGTCTGAGTTTTATAAATTGTATGAATTCATTTGGCCAGAGAGCCATCAGCTTGAAATGGCTTCTGACCACTATTTGACTTGGTTTTGATTTTCCCCAGACACCTAGCACATGAAAAACCATCTTGAATCTGAAAACAATTTACTGACAAGACAGCTGTCCTTTAAAGTTGCCCTTTAGCCATGGAGGCAAAGACAGCCTCCCTTTCTCTCCAGTCCCAACTTTCTCTGATAATATGGTTTTGTGTCCTGAACAGATCAAAATCAAATAGAAGAGAAACAATCCTGTTGAAAAGAGGTCTGATGTGCCTGTTGATGTCTCATTAACCTTGAGAGTGAATGTAACTGGTGAGTGCCCGTCACAGTGGCGTGACGGTTTGTTAGGGGGGGAAAAAGCCAGTAGAAACATCACCTTGGAAAAAAAAATACAAAGAGAAACATCATTTAGTAGATCATCTATCAAAACGTGGGGCAGCTTTCCAGCTGTCAGGACTGGCTAAATTATAGTTTCCTTAAGCCTGTGATGAAACTACTATGTGTTTTCTTGGGGAAGCATTTGGGGCAGTATTTTCCTGTGTCAGAATATGTTCACTGGAGTATTGAGACAAAAAAAATAAAAACAACAACAACAAAAAAACCCCCCTCACTTCGATGTTGGAAGCATAATCATGAGAAAAGCAAGTATTTCCAGACCACTGTTACTAAGGTTCTATGATGATGTGTGTGCCATTTAAAATATCACAAGCCACTCAACGTGGGAAGGTCCTAATTCCACTGAGTCCCTAGTCGGGTTCCCCTCATTACTAATTGCCCATAGGTAACACATCCACAGAGAGAGGGAGGGAAATAACACAGGAAAATTAGCTGGTCTCCCGGGATATAGAGGGTACCTGTAGAGGGAAAGAGGAGAGAGTTCCCCAGGTTCACTGGCTGACTCCCCATGGCATAAGTGGACTAGAAATCTAACCAAACTCTAATCGCAGATCTGGACTGGAGACCCTCACAAAACCAGCCCCTTTTATGCCTCCGCCCCAGGGCTCCAGCTGGGACTGGTTGTCCCCTGCCCTCCGCAGAGGGGCACCTTAAGTAAACAAGCCCTACAATTCCCACCAGGGACTTGGATGGAACATTCTCACCTGTTTTTGCTTTTCTCTCTGAAGGTCTCCACTTTTCCATCTCTAGTCCTCACTCCTCTGCTTTTCTTAGGAACTTCCTGAAAGTTATCACCATTAACCTCACTTTTCACATCAAATTTCCACCTCAGGCTGACGGCACAACCTGTTTCCACGAACGTCCCCCTCTAACCAGCTGCTTGGTTTCCTGTGCTTTTCTTAGGGCCACACAGCTGGGCTTCTGTCCTCACCCTTCTGGCTCTGCCCCTCAGCCTCACGCCCAAATGAACCCAAACAAAAGTGGATTAGTCGAATCCCTGTTTTCCCAAAGAAGTTTTTGCATTTCGGAAGAAGGGAGCTACTTGTGCAACACAAAATAACTGCGAACGACAGACACCATTTCCTACCCCGAAAGACAGAGATGGCCACCTCGCTCTGGGAAGAGGGCAGCAGGGCAGCCCCGCGTCTTAGCCAGGGACCACACTTCTTTCTGGGTGGGTAGGAGACATTTTCCTCACCATCCCGCCTCACATTCCTTTGCCCCCTCACGGCCCCGGCCCCTCCGAGCAGCCTTTCTGAAATCACTCCAAAGGTCAGAGGACGGGGGTAAAGAATGGGGACAGGGAAGAGGGGTCTCTGAATCCTTCCCCGCCCCCCAAGCGTAGTATTTTGTTTTCAAGTACCAGGACTTTCTACAGTGACTTCTCTTGTTCTGCTCCTTCTTGGCCCAGTTACCCCCAAGCCTCCCCACCCCCAAGACCACTGCGACCAAAACAAGCGCACGGACCACAGCACCGTGGCTGCCGCCGCCCCAACTGTTGCAGCAGCTGCCGGGGTGGCGGCGACAGCGGCGAGGGCAGGGCCGGGCCCGGACCCGGACGCTCCCCGCCCAGGAGGCTAGGAGGCTCCGGGCGGCCTCCGAGGGGCGCGCGGTGCAGGGGAGCCCCTGCGGCAGCCGCCTGGGATGGGAGAGGCGGCGCTCTCAGCCCGGACCCCCGCGCAGAGCCAGCCCAGCCGCGGCAGCGGCGCCGGCGGAGGCTGCCCGCGCCCGCCCCCCTCTCACCTTTAAGATCAGGTCGGTGTGATGCTGGTCCAGCATGTTTGCTTTCTGGAAGGAGGTGACGATGACCCGACCGTAGCGCCCGGGGGTCTGCAGGTCCGAGTAGAGTCGGTGCTTGGAGCGGTTGACTGGGAAGAGGCTGTTGACGAGGTTGCGCTCGATCTTGGCGAGGCTGTGCTGGGGCGCCAGCAGGTGCTCCACGCTCTCCTCGACCTGGTAGCGGCTGAAGCTGGCGCCGAGCAGGATGGAGATGAGCACGGGCGCCGAGGCGAAGAAGACCGGGTGACTGGCAATGAAGTGGCCGAGCCGGGAGAAACACGTCCTCAAGCCCCTGTGCAGAACCTGCCGCAGCATCCTAGAGCAGAGCGGGCGCGGGAGGAGGGCGAGGCGCACGCTCGGCGCGGGCTCGGGCGGCGGCGGCGGCGGCGGCGGCGGTGGTGGCGCCCGCGGCGGCGACGGCGGCGGCGGCGGCGGCGGCGGAGGCGAGACCCGGAGCTCTCCCGGAGCCGCGGCACCACCATCGGGGAGTCCCGCGCCGCGCCTCGGGAGGGTCCCCTCGGGCCGGAGACACGCCCTCCTGCCCGCGGCCGCGCCGGCCCAGAGAGCCCCCCAGCCTGGCGGCCTCCGCGCCGCCCCCACCCCGCCCTACCCCGTGCGCCCTCCCCACCCCCCGCCGCCTCCCAGCCCGAGGGGCTCCGCGCGGCGGGGCCGCGTCCCGGCTCAGCGCGGGAGGGGCCCGGAGCAGCCCCCGCGGCGCGTCATGACCCCACTCACCCGACCCCCAAGGCCAACGACGGGGTGGCGCGGGGAGCGGCGGCGGCGCTATCTCGGGGAGACTCTGCGCGCCAGCCTAGGAACACGAGGACGGAGAATTCCAGGCTACACCCAGTCCCCTCCCCTCCCCGCGCTCCCCTCCCCCGGCCCGGCCCGCCTCGAACGCCGTCCCCTCCCCTGTCCTCCTCCGGGGAGACCCAGAGATGAATAAAGAAATGGCCCCTATTTTCCAAACAGAAAGTAAAGAGTTCTCCCGGGGGGCGTCGGGTGGACCCGCTCAGAGCCAAGTACCCCCAGAGGCGGAAAGGAGGAGGCTGAAGACTGCGTGCGCCCCGGCTCTCGCCAGGCTCAGGTGGTGGCGCGCACTGGCTGGTGCGGAGAGGGGGTGGGGAGCGAAGGCGCTCGAACGTGGAAATCACGCCTCCTCTCAAGTAAGAGCCATTTAAATTATCCCCAACACTGCAGCTGCCGCGGGACCACGGGGTCCGAGTGTGCGTCTGGGGCACGTCCACGCAAAAGGCGTCTGTGGAGAATCTTTCTTCTCGCCCTTATTTAGGGTCGCTCCAGAGTGTATTGGGGTTGGGCAGTTCTGCTGCGCGCCCCTCAACCTGCGCGCCCACCCCGTCGCCCAGTAGCAAAAGTGCTGGTACTGATGGTCAGTCGGTGGAGCTCCCGGACTCCCGGCTCTCCGCCCGGACTCCCGGCTCTCCGCCCTGCCTCCTCCTCCTCCCTCTGTCGTCACAGGCGGGTCTGGGGGACCTGGTGCGGCGGGGCTGGAGCGGGCGCCCCTGCGGGCGGGCGTAGAGTGTTTGTGAACCGGGAATCCGGAGCGTTACTCCCCTTCTCTCCAACACCCGCCCTCTCATTCTCAAAGACGCAAGTGTGGGAGTGGGGGACACATTTTCTCAGACCTGGAGAGATACTGGTCTCCGAGCATGCCGAGCCGCAGGGGGCGCGGGGGAGCCCGGGGGGCGCCGACGTCTCTGCAAAGTTGGGCGTGTGCGTGTGCGCGCCAGCCTTGAGCTACCAGGCAGTCACTGTGGTTCCCCTCGCACTCCCCCTCCAGAGAATTTCCCGAGAAGGCGGGCGCCGGCTTCCGGCCCGGGATAGACCTGCGGCGGCGGCGGGAACGGCCACGCACAGGTACAATTTAGCGCGTTTCGTTGTGCGCTCTAAGCCCCGGGGTCCATCCATTGCAACTCAAACCGAACCAGATCTCGGAGTCTGGGCCACTGAGGCGCTCGGTCCGGCTAAGGGGGTGGGGACTGGTGCGCGGTGAGGGGTCGCAAGGTTTTGCGCTCCGAGCGCTCGGTTTTTCCGTTGCACGCCTCCTATCGCTCCCGCTTGGCCTCCCAGTGCCCAGGTCAAAGGAGAGGCTGTGGCGACTGGAGGCGCGGTCGCTGGAGTGTAGTCCGTACTACAGAGCATGGACAAGCATACTGAAGCTGAAGGAAGACGGAATAGGGAGAGGAAGAGGAGGAGGACTGAGGGGAGGAGGAGGAGAGGACAAGAGGAGAGGGAGAGAGAAATGGGTGGGAGAATGCGATTTAGGGAGGTATTCCCCTAACGTTCCCATTCCAGACTCCCCAATGCCAAACGGCCCTTCACTTCTCAAACTGAACTTGGGAACTTGCACATTAGAAACAGGAAGTCCTGGGCTGGGAAATCCTCCTTTTTTGGTTTCTCTCTTCCCTTCCCCCACACCAGACCCTCCTTCCTACAGTCCCTCAGCAGTACCTGCAACTGCTGCGCTGCCCACCCCGGGGGCGCACCCGCTCTCCTCTGCCTGCTCCCTAGCCCCTTCTACCCATCCACTCTAGTCCACTTTCCCGGCTCACCCTTGCTATTCCCCCACACCGATCTCTGTTTCCAAAGGCTCCCCCGGGGCGCCTAGGTTCAAACAGGAGCTTCCAGCCAACACCTCCCCCACCCCCACCCCAGTATCGTCGTCCCCGGGAGGGTCACGTTGGGAGGGGCTAGAAATTCCCCTGCAACACTCCACTTGTGCCCTTCCCCCAGCATCGTAATTTCTGCTCGAGGAGACGCCGCTGCTCTGCAGCGCTTTGCTGATTCACGATGATCGCGGAGGGAAAAGCCTCTTTGACTTGTGCCCCTGCAACTGGCGAGGCAAGCGCAAGTGGCTGCGAGGGCACACGCTTTGGGAAACCACCCACCACTGTGCAGCCGAGGTGCTAAATGGCAGGGTGGATGCCCTGCGTGGCTCTCAGCCGGGACAGAAGGAAAGGCGGAAAGGGCGGGGTGTGTGTGTGTGTGTGTGTGTGTGTGTGTGTGTGTGTGTGTGCGGTGGCAGTGGGAAATACTGTGAGCCCAGTTCTTTGCCGCTGAGCTGGCGGCAGCTGGTGGGTGGGCACCTCTCAGGAGGCCTAACTAAAGTCGTTCTTTGCGCGCGGAGCGAACAGAGATGTTTTGTATGCCCTGACGCCAGCTCAGCGACAAAAGTAAGAGAAGGGAAACCAACCGACAGGTCTCCTTGGGAGCCTTTAACATTTTGGCGAAGCTCTTTTCATTCTGAAGTCTTTGTCCCTCCAAATGGTTCCCTCCTAACCTTGGTTCACTCGCGACCTGAGAATTTCCGGCCTCTTAATGTGAGCCCTCACGCAGGCTGAAGAGTAGGCATCCCCTTTCTCAGCGCCTGGGCTGAATCTGAGAGCTGGAGACACCCAGCGTTGGTCAGCTGGCCCGGGTGGGACTGTTGTCCTCCTACACGGAAAGGCCTTTCCTTTGAGACCCAGGCATTTTGCTTCTAGTTCTTCCAACTCTATTCCTAATCGTCTCGATGTATATTTGGGACAGCTTCCACCCTGCCTCCTTTAGTTCAAAGACACTGAATGGCCTCAGAGTGGATCTTGCTGCCACTTTATATTGCGGGAAATTCCGTTAGTATTACCTAAATTGAGTTGGAGCAAGAGGGTGGGGTGTTGCCTCCTCCCGATTTGATTTTTCTTCTCTTGATTCAGATGTTCAGGGGAGCGTTACCACCACCAAAGACCTGGGTTTGCATTTGGGACAATGACCTTGGGAATAGAGCTTCCATCAGTACATTTGTAAATTATTCCTTTGTCTGATTAAAAATTGATACACTTTAATCGTAGAAAATTTAGAAAATAAGAACTAGAAAAAGAAGGAAACAGAACGACTCTGTAGCCCTGTTACTCTCACTGCCTTTCAAAGGCCACCGGTGATAATTTATTGTACACATAGACAATATAATGCAGAGGTTTGGGCTGCTGGTTCCATAGCCACTGAGTTGAATCCATGCTCCACTACTTACTATGATAAGTTGGGTGAGTAACTTCACCTCCTTATGCCATACTTTCCTGTTCTGGAAAATGGGAATAATTAATAGTACCTATCTCATAGAGTCGCTGCAGGGATAAATTGGTTAAAAGATATAAGGCACTTAAAACAGTGCCTGGAATATCACAAACACCTAGTTAATGATTATCTGTCATAATTCTAGTCTTTCTTAAATATGTGTGTGTGTGGAAAAGAAAATCAGTCCCTGCCATCCAGGAGCTGGCCTGGTATTATCATTTGGGACTTGGTATTGCTAGGAGCTGCCCTGGTACTCACAACTAAGCTTCCGTGTTCTCCTTTTGAATAAAAACTATTCTCCAGAACACTAATGTCAGATAAGGTCATTTGGTAACTGTGATGGATCCAGACAAAATTAGGATCACTCCATAATCATGTCTGAACACAGATGAAGAAGCATGAGCGTTGTCCAAATCCCAAAAATGACCAAACAAGTCCCTATCCTGGCTAATAGGAGTGATTATTGTGTTTTTTATTTTTAAACAAATTCCAGCTCTAGCTTTGGTCTAGTCTGCTCTTTTAGATAAAGATTTGTTAAAACACCCAATCATAAAACTACCCCTACTTCCTGACAGCACCCAATCTACAGCAAGCCCCGCTGCCTTAAACTTTCCCCCAAATTACTTAACACAAACACAAACCCTTCTTATTGAGATGCCCCTCAGTTCCCCATGGTGCATGTTCTCCTTCACTGCAACAAAAAATAAACCCAGCTCATTCAACTACTGGTGTGTTCCTGGTGGTCTTTGGCAGGAGGGCTTAGGCAATGTATATGAAATGTTTATACACTTTTTCTGAAATTGAAAGTCAGGGTAAAGGTTCTGTTTGGTAAACATTTTTTTCCTGTTAAATAGATCGTAAGCTTTTTCTCATGTTGATTAATATTGTTATAAAACATTTTAATGGCTGCATAGGATTCCATCAAATGGCTAAAACTGGATTTATTTAACTTATATTCTATTTTGGGGCATTTAGGTTTTCTTTTTTTAATTTTTACTGTTGGGGTGCCTGGGTAGCTCAGTTGGTTAAGCATCTGACTGCTGATTTTGGCTCAGGTTATGATCTCAGGGTTGTGAGGTCTAGCCCCGCATCTGGGCTGTGTGCTGGACAAGGAACCTGCCTAAGATTCTCTCTTTCTATCTGCCCCTCTGCCCCTCTAAAAACAAACAAACAAACAAATAAATAAATTTTTACTGTTATAAATAACACTGAGATGAACATCCTTTACATAAATCTGTGACTACATCTCTATTAGGGTCAAATATCCATCACTACTCTTTAAGTAGACTGCTCCTTAGAGATGACTTTCTAATTATTGTTAAATTGGAAGGGACAAGGGCATTACTTCATGGGAATTAAATTTGTTGATAAAACTAATGAAGTATTCTCACTTGGGAGGGGATTCCTATCATCTGTTACATTTGGAGTAAGTCTCTTGGCTCAGTCTTGCTCGGAGATGCCAGAGGGATTAATCATGGTGTGGAGGGAGTGGGGACTCAAAAGAAAAGCGTATTTGGTTTGATAAGGTTAGAAACGGGTCTACTCTTGTGTAACAAGTGTGTCACTCACTAGCTTTCAATAATCACACCACCATTTTCTGCCAGAGAAACAACAAAATATTTTCATGTATATATGTCAAATCTAAACAGTTCAATGTCAACCATGAAGTCACTATGCATAGCAGGATCATGCAAAGGATATTTGGGCAGCTACAGTTTAGTGTAGCACTTAGGATAGTGTGCTTATCACTCCTTTATACTATTCCAATATCAGTAACACTTATATTTTTTAAGTGTTGGGTGTTTCTGCTATCCTAAAGGAAAGTGTGCTAATTGGATATCTTGTGTTTTTCAGGGTATTCTGCCAACTCAGTCAGTATCATCATGAGTCTTTTAAAAAAGTGATCTATCATGACATAAGGAAAAAAGTCATGCAGAATCATTTTCCTGAATAAACATAGGACTCAGGGCTAAGAGAGACGGATATTTCATGCACTGACTCAGGGAGAGACATTTTTGGGTTTTTGTTTTGTTTTTGTTTTTTTGTAAATGGGATTTAAAAAATTTCTTTCTTTCTTTCTCTTCTTTCTTTCTTTCTTTTTATTTTATTTGTTTAAATTTTAGGTAGTTAAAATACAGTGCAATATTGGTTTCAGGAGTAGAATTCAGTGACTCATGACTTACATACAACACCCAGTGCTCATCACAACAAGTGCCCTCCTTAATACCCATCACCCATCTAGCCCATCCCCCACCCACCTCCCCTCCAGCAACCCTCAGTTTGTTCTCTATCTCTTACGGCTTAGTTCCCTCTCAGGAAGAGACATTTTGGAACACACTAGCTGGGTGTCTGTGCTCACCCAGGTCCAAATCTGTGCTTTACTTTTTTCTCCTAACATAAAGCATGACCTTACCTTCTCATCGCGTTCCAAAACCTTTCCATACTTCAAGGTTCTCTTAAAATCCTAGCTCACATGTCTAATAAGCTTTCTTTGGCACACCACCATTGATTATTTTAACTCGATTGGGTAATTTTATTCCAATTAGCAGTAAGTTTCTACTGTATTCAACAACTAGGAGAAATAGAGCAAGGGATTCCCTGCTCTCAACAAATTTTTAGTTTAATAGAGTTACTGATACATGTACCGAAGATTAAAATATGAACCTGAGTAAGGGAAATGTCAGAGGAGAGGTCACAACAATGGTGTGGGTCTCAAAAAAAGGCATAGATGATATCTGGTTAGTCTCTAGTTTTAGAAGGCCTTTAGTCTAGAATTAGCATCTTGCTGATTTGAGTGTCTTTGTTATCTAATGTTATAGATATCTACATGTTAATGATATTATGTGTCAGTTTTTTTTATAGCCCTTTGATCACTTGGCTGAGCTGCTAGAGGATCCCTTCTCTCTTCCCTTGGGATCATCTTAAAGTTTTGGGACGTCCTGAGTAATGCCACTTTCTTGATATCAAACTAAGTGCAGCTCAGGTTTTTTCATTTAGTTAAACTAGCTTTCCGTCCACCGCACCTAAATGAGGAGCGTTTAGGTACATTTTTCACTTTCAGCACCAGGGACAGATCCACTTAAACCTAGGTGCTCCTCCCCCTTCCAGCCCCCATCGCTTCTAAACCGTTTTTAGAGAAAAATTAGAGCTAAAGAGATTCTTTAGAATAATATAATCCAGGGGATCGACAGTTTTTTTCTAAGCCAGGCCAATTAAAATGGAAATATATTTAAATTGGTGGAACACTAAATCCAATAGAATCATACTTAAAATTGTGCCCAATACTTGTATGCCTTTGTGATGTGTTTGTATGGGCAGGGGGACATTTACAGGGATACATTAGAACTGACTCTAAAAAATAATCTCTTGAATTTTAGGACTAATTGTGCAGACAACTTACAGAAATAATAGAACATGGGGGAAAGAACATTTATAGCATTTTATGTGCTAAGTTTAGCCCTAGGCACTTTCCCATATCTTACCTTTGTAATTTGCAAAATTACCATGGGCTATTAAGAATTGTGATACCCATTTTAAAGAAAGAGGAGACTGAGGATTAAGGAGATTAAATATCTTGTGCAGGGTTACACTGCAGTGGAAGTATAAATAGAATCTAGGCCTATCTGATATCAAAATCTATGTTTTTCTGTTCACTCATTCTTCTTCTCAGCACAATTCACTTAATTCCTTTTCTAAAATGCCTTGACTGGGGCGCCTGGGTGGCTCAGTTGGTTAAGCGACTGCCTTCGGCTCAGGTCATGATCCTGGAGTCCCGGGATCGAGTCCCGCATTGGGCTCCCTGCTCAGCAGGGAGTCTGCTTCTCCCTCTGACCCTCTTCCCTCTCGTGCTCTCTGTCTCTCATTCTCTCTCTCTCAAATAAATAAAATCTTTAAAAATAAAATAAAATAAAATAAAATAAAATAAAATGCCTTGACTGGGTATCATAATACATCAAAAACATCTTAATCAGATAACATAATATGCTATGAATATTATAAACAATTTAATGCTATTTCTGTATTTGCTGTTCATATAATAGTGTTGTAAAGTGGCAATTTTGTGACCTCCTGTCCATTAATCAGTTTTTCAGTGTTTGGATTCATTTCTGATGTTGGTATTCCTCAGAGGAGTTCTGTGGACCAACAAAATATTGTTATGGAGCCCACAGTGTTTGCTGATCTAATACAACCCACTCTTTTTGCAGATGGTAAAACTTCTGCAGTACTTGTCTAGATTTTTCTACCAAGAAAAATCCCTCAGAATGTTAAAATGGAAAACTGTCAAGTGGTTCAAAAATACATAATGAAAAAAGCTACCAAATAGACTGACCTTATGCCTGTTGAAATTCTTCCATTTTTTAGTGGTTCACCAACAGTCATTATACTGCAGAGGGAAAAATTCTTTAATTCTTTTCCTTTACTTTCCTGTGTAAAGTGAGTAGAGACCATTATAATCACCAGATCCATTGTCTTATGTTTGAACATAGGGGACATAAAAAAGCAGGGGGTTTGCTGATACAACTCTTAGCTTCAGGGCAGTCTTTCTTTGATGTTTATATATTTAATCCCTTTAAAAATTGTACTCCAGAGCATAACCTAAGAACAAAGCACTTCATCCCTTCTGTTATTAGAACTGTGTACTTCTTGCTTTGACTTTTAAAAATGACAGAGCTACAAGGCATTGTGTTCCCCATGGCTGATCACTTCCTTCCAGTGAATGGCGTTATGTTGGTGAATTAATTAATAGTAAAATCTGATTTACATATTCACAGATATTAGAATTGTAGAAAAATTACATTGGGAGGCAGTTCCTTGGAGAGGTTAAGTGAGAGGAGAAAAAAAAATCAAAGTTTCCTTTTTCAGATATAGCATAGGACTTGGCATTTCTAGGCCTGCTTTGCTTCCACCTTCAGGCATCTTCTGAATATTGTAAAGCAGATTATTCTAGATATGGAATAGTCTGTTCTGCCATGGGTTGAAAGATTTAGCCTCAGGTGAATGCTATTACCTCCTGTAGTGCGCCAAGGAGCAGAAACTAGTTTGGCCACTGGCCTAGCCATCAGCAAATGTGGTCCTTCATCTAGCTCTGTCTCATCACTGTATTTTAGCTTTCTGTCCATAAAATCAGAATGATTAAAGATGATGATGCTATCTCCCTGGTAAGGGGATTTTCAGATATGAAAGACAATAATGAATATAAAGTGCTTTGAAACAACCTCACACGTTATTGGGCTAGGTAGAAGGTCCAAGGCACTTTGTTAAATGTGGTGCATGAAGGCATATAAAGTCCTTGCCTTTGAGGAGTCCACAGTGTAGTGGACTGAGGCCAAGAGATGAAACCACAAAATTGCGGAGTGTGGCAAGGACATTGGTGCAATGGGACCAGTGAGAATGTTTCCCTAACCCAACCTGAAAAGTAGAGGTAGGATTTGGAAAAGCTTTGGAGAGAATGCGTAGAGATGCTGTCTGGTGCTCCATCCTCACCGTCTTGGCTTAGAAGTTCACTCTAGGTTGTTCCTATATACACTAACGGCTTCCTGCCTTTCTCTGTTTGAGATAATTCTTTGGCCGTGGGGTAGGCTGGAAGTGCCAGTGGGCTAGCAGCTCTGGGAGTGACTCTCAATTAATGAGGAACAGGAAAATAAGTACCCAAATTTCTTTGCCTCTCTGTGGGACAACTCAGAGATGTGTTTCACGCAGGCTCTCAAAGACTTCCCAGCAGAGTTGACTGCCCTAGTTGCCCACAGCAGTAACCCACTCTTGAACACACCCTTTGTTGGCTTTTCTCTCCTCTCCATCTCCCATCTCTACGCCCTCACTTTGCTCTTTGGGAATCCCTTCCTACGTAAACCACTTGCACCCACACCTTTGTTTCAAGATCTGTTTTTGAGGGAGTCCAATCAAAAACAAGAGATGACATCCAAATGGAGTCTCAAAGGTTAGTAGTTAGTCTAGCCTAGTGAATTTAATGGTGTGTAAATTATGCATCAGTAAAGCTGTTTGAAAAAGAAGAGAATTAGCTAACCCCCATGGAGGGAAAGAATATTCAAGGCTACTTGGAGTATTCAAGGCAAAGGAAATATCATTTGAAATTCTAAGGATGGGATAGATAGAGAGCTTAGCTTGTTTTGGGAACTATGAATAGTTCAGGATGGATAGGCAATAGTTGGGAAAAGAAGACAGGAACTGGGTTAAAAAGGGACTTACAAGCCTAGATAAGGAGCTGGGTGTTCATTCTGAAGGTGATGGGAAGCCATTTCAGGGCTTTGAATCGGGGTGGGGGGCGGGTTATGGCCAGGCTTATGTTCTATAAAGTTACTCCAATGGCCACATGGAAGGTGGATAAAGGAAGGGGAAGACTAGAGACAAAGAGACCAATTAGGAGGTCATGATAACAATTAGGATGAGAAGAGATTAGGGCCTGAAGCAAGGTAGAGGCCAGTGTGATGGAAAGGGAAGGGTTGGTAGGTTTTTCGGAAGATAATACTGGCAGGACTTAGATGACTGCAGAATGGAGCTAAGATACTGCCTCAAGATTTCTGAAGACACAGTGTTGTTCCAAAGAGCTACGCTAAACCATACGCCACCCTAGAGGTATTAGCGCATTTTTACCAAATTCCACTGGAGATCGGAGCCTCTTGTCAGGGTGAGGGAGAAGGAATGGGGAGACTGTGTCAAGCTCTAAGCTACAACAAATGGGGGTTGAATGTAAACGTTTGGACATGAGAGCTGGACAAGAGAGGTCAGTGGCCTGGAGGAGTTTACAAGGTGGAGGTGAAAACTGATCAGGTCAAATTCATAATATGGTGATTCACATGGATTGATGAATGTCCTTCTTCAAAGGGAATTGAGTTATACCTTAGGGCTTTTGCTTACATAAGGCAGTTTCATCTAGAGGAGAAGGAAAGGAGATCAATGAGAAACGGGGGTTGGGAAAATGAAATGGTGGCTTTCATGGGTGAGAGTCCCCAGAAACCTCCCTCTTTGTTTCATCTCAATTCGCTTCATCTTTATAATGCATACCTGTGATTTCCCCTCTGCTGACTCTCTAGGACCCATCCCTGAAGGTGACCGAAGAACATACTCTATACATAAGGCCCCATTTCTGGTGGCAGCTTATACATTGTTAGGTCACACACACACATTTCACATTTGTGTGCTTTAACTGACACAATTAGCAATCACATTGAAGAAAATAGGCACCGATATTTTACAGTATTAGACACTCATTCTTTGACACCTGTGTGGGGCACTGTAAATGGGAGACCATTTTAGTGAAATATTTTTAGTCCTATTATAAATTATGCTGCTATTAACATTTATCACAAGTTTTTGTGTGGATATATGTTTTTGTTTCTCTTGGCTATGTAACTACCGCTGGAAGAGCTGGGTCCCATGGTAACTCTATGCTTCACGTTTGAGGAACTGCTGAACTGTTTTACAAAGGGCCTCACCCATTTTACATTCTTACCAGCAGTGTTTTCTGTTTGTTTGCTTGTTTGTTTTAATCATTATATGTAATCGTTTTTTCTCTACTTATTGTTAGATGTTAGTTTCACAAAGCCTTTACAATCTCTTTCTTGTTTTTTTTTAAAAGATTTTATTTATTTATTTGACAGAGACACAGCGAGAGAGAGAGAGCACAAGCAGGGGGAGTGGGAGAGGGAGAAGCAGGCTTCCTGCTGAGCAGGGAGCCTGATGTGGGGCTCGATCCCAGGACCCTGGGATTATGACCTGAAGCAGATGCTCAACGACTGAGCCACCCAGGCACCCCTCTTTCTGATTTGTCTTCCTTTTAAATTCTTCTTGGTGAAGCACTTTTTTAAAAAAATATCTTAGAATGTTACTTGAAAATCCCCATATTAACTTAGTAAGAATTAGGATAATGAGATTATCTAGAAATTATACTAGATTGGACCAGTGTATTACTTAGCTCATTGTTTGGGGATTCTGAATTTCAGATTGTGATGTCCACATCTTGCTGTGGAAACCCAAATCTTCCATAGAGTCTCCAGCTTGGGGGGATTTTTTTCTTTTTTAAGTAGGCTCCACACCCAATGTGGAGCCCAACATGGGGCTTGAAGTCATGACCCTGAGATCAGGACCTGAGCTGAGATCAAGAGTCAGATGCTTAACCAACTGAGCCACCCAGGCACCGCCTCCCCCCACTCCAAAGGCAGATTCATTTAACCTGTGGAACAGCAAAGATGGAATATGGGGACCACTATGATGGTCTCTTATTTTACACTGAAAAGAAGAAAGAAAGGAAGGAGGGCCAAAAGTAGGTGAAAGACTGAGAGGGAATTGGGTAAGGCCATGAAGATGTAATGTGCTGACTATCGTTACAGCTTTGACCTTAGCAGAGGGCCAGCGCCCAAGGTACAATAGTGGGTCTTGTTTGGACCTTGGAAGCTTGCTCATTTCACTTCTTCCCCTTCTCCAGTTCAGACCACTCTCCCCAGTTTACTCCTTCCAGTTCCACCCTACATTTATCCATCCATTCCCCATCACTCTGGCCATTGGGTAGTGAGGAAAATTGGGGAATGGGAAAAAGACAAGTGAGAACATATGTGTTCATGACACTTCCCCCACTTCTTCACCTCCCTATTTATTATCAGTCTGGTAGGTGTTCTGTTTAATTTGCCGCACCTGAAGCACTAACACTTTGATCTCTATAAAGCAGTAGAATCACCTAAGCCGTGGTAATGAACTACCCTATAGAACAATAAAGGTGAAATAAGGTGGTGACAAAATCCCACAGGAAGGACTATTAACTAATGTTATTAGGTGATACTTCTTAGTGAAAATTCCCTCCACTGTAATATTTCATTATTAACAGTCCTTGGAAGTTTAAAGAAAAGAAATACCTTTTTATTTCTCTGGCTTGATCTCCTGGTACTCATAAAGGAATCTAGGCTATGCTTTATGATGCCAAAAATCACCGGTCAATCCAATTTGGTAATAGAACAACAATCAACCACATTATTCGGAGCTATGTAGACAAAACAGCTAGTGGTTTGACTGAAATATTCACATGCAAATCAGTTATTTTGACATCATATGGGCACAGTCCAAGTCAATATTTAAATAGCAATTTGAAAAATCATTAATTGGAGCCATATTTGTTGATTATCTCATATATACAGGAATTTTTCTCATTAAGCAGATGGCTTTGCATCAATCCCATCTTAGAAATTAGTAAACACAGATTTTTCTAACTGTAGAAAGAAGTAAACACGTAAGAAGGGGCCAGAAGCAGAAGGCAACCTAAAGATAACTCTGAAAACCGAGACAGTGGTAATTCTTTAGCGGTGGTAAGGTCATCTGTGGAGGAGATGACACTTGGCAATTTGAACATTGGAGGCTGCAAGGATTAATCTGGTGTATTAGTTTCCAAGGGTTTCCTTAACGAAATTCCCAAGACTGGGGGGCTTAAACAATGGAAATTTATGGTCTCATAGTTTGGGAGGCTAGAAGTCCAAGATCAACATGTCAGCGGGGTTGATTCCTTTTGAGGGCTGTGAGGGGGAATATGTTCCAGGCCTCTCTTCTAGCTTCTGGTCATTTGCTGTCAACATCTGGCTTTCCTTAGTGGAGACTCATCAGGTTCATGTGGTGTTCTCCTGTTTGTCTGTCTCTAAATTTCTGTCTGTCTCTAAATTTCTCCTCTTTTATGAGGACATCAGTTATATTCGTTTAGTTAGTGGCCCACTCTTCTCCAGTATGACCTCATCTTAACTAATTACATCTGCAATGACCCTACTTCTAAAGAAGGTCCTCGGGGTTAGGACTTCCAACATATGAATTTTGGAGGGGGGGATACAATTCAGGCCAGAACATCTGGTAAGCGATTAATAGCACCTCCACAGAGGCCCAGGGGTCTCTGTAAGCTCTGGCAAGGGTCATCTCTGATTGGATGCTTTTGGGTAAAGATAAGGGCAAAGTAGAAATCTACTGTCAACTGGATGCTAGGATCATTTAATCCTTTTTTTTTTTCCCCCCACTTAATGCCCTTCTATACTTCCTCTCCACATTTGAGAGGACTGGGACTAAAAGTTGCTTTAAGATTTGAGGTCCAAGAGAAGCTTGAACTTGGTGAATCTCTCACATTTTCTGAGGGTACTTCAGGTCTCCCCTTGGCTTGAAGATCATAATCCAATATTCTTCCTTAGCGTGTTTCTTATGTTTTACAGGCTAGCTTGAAGTTTTGAAGATTCATGGGTATTTTCTTTTTTTACTTTTTATAAAATTACTCTCTCCCACAGGAGGTATTCTCCCCAAGAATTTTAATATTCTTAACCTAACAGGGGCTCTCAGAGTCCTTCCTTCTACTGTATTTGAAAACAGATGCCCCAGTTTCCCTGCCCCATCCCCTCCACCAGCCAACACCATGGCCGGCTCCACCCCATCTTCACCATTGTGGGGCTTTCTCCTTGAATTTCAGAGAATTACTTGGCTAGCGTTTTCCACCTGGAAGAAAGGGTATGGTGAGCATCCTCTTAAATATCCTAAACACCTTGGTTAGAACCATCATGTCTGAGAGGTCAGCCCTTGGCGTAGTGATGGGTTGTGGTTTGCAAAGCTCTCTCTTTCCTGAGAACATCTCCAGCAGTGCCTTGGACTTTCGGTGAGTAACGTCAGAGGATGTTTATGTCGGTGTTAAACTGGCCTTCGAAGGCACCTTTCTCTTAGCTGTGACAAACCGTCTTATCTTGCTCTGCTTCATCTGAAAACTTCTTCAGAAGGAGCTCCTCTTAATTGTTGATGATTTTTGTTGCAAAGCTTTTAGTAAGACAATAATAGCAGCTATGTATGCATGCTGTAGGACCAGCTGGAGGGTTGAGTTAAACCACTGGGCAGTTTGGTGGGAAAGAATCATCAGGCCAAGCTTTCATTTGGCACCTTTAGGCTAAGTGTTGTATATGTTTATACCTACATAGTTCATGATTAGATGTTTATATATGTGCATGTACAAACAAGATCATGCTGCTTAGTTGTCAAGTAGAAGTTATTGAAGTAAAATCTGGATGTCTCTCTATACAGATTAGTGACAAAATATATATTATAAGCCCACTGTATGCATTACTGGTGGGGGATTGCTAGGAGGCAAAAATCCAGATACCTATTCTCAACGAGCTTGATATCTTAGTGGGGAGATATGATTATTCATTCATTCAGGAAAAAAATTTTAAACATCAAATGTGTAGGTCCAATTTGAGAACTGGCATAGGTTGTAAGATATCATCCTATGTGAAAGATCACAGCTTATTGGAGGGTGTAGAGAGGTTGACAGAAGGTGACAAAAGTCTGGTGGAGACTTTAATAGAGGAACAAAGAGAGCATTGGCAAGACTTGGTGTTAGAGGTGTTTAACTCAGACTGAGAGGGTCAGGCAGGCTTCCTGGAGGTGGAACATAACTAAGACCAATGTTCCATCAGTGTTCTACACTCAGTTGGTGGTGCAGGTGTAAGTGGCATTCAAAGCTGGGGAGCTCACATCATGCTGGGGTGACAAGGGGTGACTTCATGGAGTGGGGTTTTTGAGATAAACTGTCTAGGTTAAGGCCAAGAACTGTACATATCTGGCCACTCCGCAACTGTGCATTGTGGAAAGTCTGTGTGGGGAGTTGGGTGATAAGACAAGCCTGGGATGCTGTACAGGTTAGAGCTAGAAGAGATGGATTTGACATTGAATCTGAGCCCAGCTAGCAGTGCTAGCCATGAGCTATCACCGGTGTCATCAGTATTTGTGTAGGTTCAAGGGTTGGTGGGGAAGGGTAGGCCTCACAGCAGATGGGTTTGGGAATAGAACAGGGTGGTTACCTGGAGTAATGGATGGATATTGGAAGAAGGGGGCTATTTATTGTGGTCTATGAGTTAGGAATGCTTTTGTCTGCAAGTGACAAAACCTAACTAAGAATGACTTTAACAAGAAAAGGACTGATTTTTTTCCTGCATAATTCAGAATCTGGAGTTAGCCACTGGGGCATTGATTTAGTGGTTCAAGAATGTCAGACATGGCATCTCTCCCATTCTCTCAGCCTTCCCTTCAAGTTTGTTGCCTCATGCTTGAAATAGAACATTCACAATTCTAGACATCAGATATGCACTTCGGGCAGGAAAAAGGGGGGAAGTTATATCTGTTCCTTTAATAAGGAAAGTAATATTTTCTTCAGAAGCACCCCAGGAGATTTCCCCTTATGTCTTCATGGCTAGACCTCTAGCACATGGCCACTCCTAAAATCAGGAGAGGTTGAGAAAGAGTTTAGGATTTTTAGCTTGTCAGAAAGGGGAGAAGGAGATTGTAAATGAGTGTTGGGAGGACCAAGCAAGAACTAGGATATGTGTGTTGGGGGGCTGGGGATGCATGGGGAGTTGCTAGGGCTACTTGTGGCCTGAGCTGGGGTACAGGGACCAGGTGCAGTACCAGTAGAGGCCTCAAGGGGGAACCAAAGGGAAGGACACGCGGCTGGGCCCCCACACAATGCTCATTTCCTGACTTTTTGGGTCTCTCCTCTCCACCATCATTGCTTCTTTACCTCTGCCCTGAATCCAGATCCTCGCCCTTTCTCTCAGATGTTGGCTTTTACTTCGATGCTGTCATTGGCCTCTTTCTCTTCTCACTCTGCACACACCTGGAGAGAAGTCAGGAAACCGACATTAGCAGGGCCTGAGACTCCTGCCAGGCCTAGAAGCTGTGCCAACCATGAGCTCCCTCTGGGTAAGGTTTGGATTTGCCAAACCTCGAATCCCAGCCAGCCAGAGAGGAGGAAAATAACAGGGGTTCGAATGCCCAATGATCAGTGCCAGGCCAGTCAGTGGGAAGCCAGACTGTCGTCACCTGGGATAAGAAATCTGTTCTCTGAAGACAAGTTTGATTCTGGACTTAGGCATTTTCTTCATGGTTTCTGCCTTTCCTGTTAGTTTCTTGGCATACTTTTCCAGAAACCCCATCCTTATCATCTCAGAATGAAAAGAAAAAAGGAATTGCCCACATCACATCAAGGAGACCCACTTCCTTACCTCCCCGGCCAGGAATGAGAGAGGCCAATTTGTCCTAGCCTGAGATTCGGGTAAGAATAAGGTGGTTAGTTAGGTTAATACCATGGAGGATGTAGCCAGGGACAAGGGTGGTTTCTACTGTCCTCTCATAAGGGCATTCCTTTAGGAGGGACTCTCAACCAGGGTCACTGGCGAGATGAGGGAATCAGAATTTCTGGCGAAGTTGGCATGTGATGGTTAAAACCAAGCAGCACTTTGCCCCCTGGAGTAGTTTTTAATCACATTGTTTATTTTGCATTTTAGAGAATATTAAAGGTGGGCATGAATGTTTATGAAAAGGTAGCATGGCCCACAAAGGCCAAGAAACACTGCTAGGGACAGTGACACAGAGCAGGGAATCACATGGAGACAAGACAGACCTGATCGTCGATGCAAAGTTGCCTTAGAGGAAAACTTCCCTGGAGTATCGGTGAGAGGATTTGGCTGCTTTAATGTGTGACCTACTGGGGGAACTAGGCTTTGGAAGTCTGGTGAAGCCTCTGAAGTCCGTCTCAAAAATTGATATTACGTGTGTAAAATAAAATATGTAGGACAACAACAAAAAAATCAACTATATTGAAATACGGATATCAAAATTTAAAAAAAATACCCAGGTCTGTGATAGACAGATACATGTGCTTCTTTATTCACATGTTAAATGGCAAGATCGAGCAACAGTTCTAACAACTGCTGTAATTTTGAAACGGTGATGAGTGTTAACAGTGTTTTGAGATGTCTGCAACAACTAAGACGTGAAATGTGAGAACAACTGTGAGCTTTATTGGGGACGAAGTCACAGGCACTGTTAGGACTTCTGAGGTTTCCTGCCTATGTTGGACGGAAGGAAGTGCCAAATTTTGGTTAGGGGTTGAAACCCAAAAGGTAAAAATTTCCCATCCAACTCATGGGCCTCCTGAATTCTACCCATAGACCTCATGGGGGTGCACAGGTTTAGAACTCCCAGCTACAGAGAGGAGGGAAGAGGAGATGACACAGTGGCAGGTTAATGCTACAATTAAGGAGGCAGTGCAGAAGACCACACTGAAGCCACGGGGGCGCTATCCATCCTTCCATGAATGGCCTGGAGTAGAAGCTGGACTCCATTTTCTGGGTCTGTTTGGACGCGCAGATCATGCCAAGTCCAGGAAATGGCGCTGCTCATTTTTTATTGGCAGTGTACTTGGTTATCTTGCGGGAGATTAATGGACTTAACATCTGCTCCAAGCCTGGGAGGGCTTCTGGTGAAGGTTTGCTCTCAGGCTTCCTGCCTTGACTGGATCTGAAGCGTTCACAGTGTCAGCCCATGTAATGTTTATTTGCCTCCTCCCTGAATGTGCTAAATGCAAATGAAAAGCCAACATCAAACACAAAGGGAAAGGTGCAAGAAAAAGATTTGGCTTTGGGTTGTCCCTCTTTCTGAATATGGCACTAGGAGTCTAATTGCTAATACGCATCGAGTCCTCAGTCAGAAGGTCACCTCAAGACTCATGTTAATCATTATTCTCATTTTGCAAACTGAGAATGAGGACTGGCGATGAGTTCAAGGCTGAGGAGCATGACAAACAGAGTGTGATGAATAGAATTTCCAACCAAAGAATCACAATCCTTCTGGCCATGGATGCAGTTAGTTACACTTTTAAAAGCATGTCCACCAGTAAGCAAGTAATTATTGAATGCATGGCACATGACCAGCAAGGTGGGGATGGAGGCCTCTTCAGCTGTGATGGTCAGGCATGGCCTCTCTGAGGAGGCGACATTGTCGTTGAAAGCCCAGTGAGGAAAAGCAGCAGCCATACAAAGATCAGGGTAAAAGTGCTCCAAACACAGGGAATGGCCTGTAGCAGTGCCCCAAGAGCGTAGCCCATGCTGGCAGACAGGGACAGGTGGAAGGCCACTGTGAGTGAGAGGGAGCATTGCAGGAGTTGCAGCCAGAGGGATAGGCAGGTGCAGAGCTGGGAGGGCTCCGGAGGTCACCGTGAAGAGTAGGGATTGTGTCCAGCTTGAAATGGGAAGCCTCTGGAGGGTTTTTAAGCAGAGCAGCCTGCTTGATCAGCACACTCTGACTTCTGATTCTCACCGTAGCTCTGGCCAGTGGGTCCTCACCCAGACTGTCAAAGTCAAGAGTGTGAACGAGGCAGACCACAGTCTCCTGATGGGGAGTCGGGGCCCCTTGGACTAGCGTTGTAGCTGTGCAGACAGTGAGAAGTGCCCAGATTCTGGAGATATTTTTAGAGGCATAGACAATAAGACATAGCGTCAAATTAGATTTGACGTATGAGAGGAAGAGTGGTATCAGGGATGACTCCTCAGAAACGTGGGGAGAAGTTTCTGAGCAAGGGAAGGCTACCGAGAGGTCGGCCATAACTGGCAGCAGTGTCCATGGGAAAAATGGTGAGTTCTGTAGGGTTCGTCTTGTGTCTTCTGGGACTTCCCCTCCATGACCCTTTTCAATACCACTACCTTCTAGGTCTCCATTTTCTTTTTTGGCTTCTCAAGGGTTGTAAGCATATATCTCTTTCTTAGAAAGCAGTACAAAGCTTAAGGGTTGTAGAGAGAGGGTAGGGTCTGGAACATAAAAGGACTAGAGCTTGAATCCTGGCCCCCTCATTGACTTGTTGTGTCACCTGGGCAACTTGCTTCTGAATATCAGTTGTTTGTCATCTATGAAATGGGATGAAAAGAGTTAACCTCTTAGAGTTCTTTGAAGACTGAATAACACAATGAATGAAAAGCGCCCAGCCCAGAGCAGGCTCTGAGCTAACTTGTCCCGACTTCAATTTCAATTTACCTCTCTCATATTCTATTTGGGTCCTGGCTTGGTGACAGCCTGGCTAGATGTTCACTAATAAACCAAATCATGTGGAGATATTGCCCTGGTTCTCCAAGCTGGCCCCACATAAAAGCAACTGACAAGTTCAAAAAAATACTCAAACCCATACCCCACCTCCTTAGGGTTTCTGATTTGATTGGTTGGGGGTGTCAAAGGATCATTATTTTTAAAAGCTCCCTAGGTGTTTCTAGCAAGCAGTTATGTTTGAGAACTCCTGTTAAATTGATGGACAGTTATAATTTAATTAATGATCATCAAGTAGCCACTAGTGTTTCTAGAAAAATGGTAGGGGTTGTAAAGATGTACCCCAAGCTGGTGTTTCTATTTGAGGAAACAAGGGCTTTTCTATTAAGAGTCCCTCGATAGCTAATATTTGTTGCATACTTCTGTGTCAATGTGTCAGACAGTGTTCAAAATTCTCTCTCTTTCTCTCTCTCTCTCCATCCCCCCCATATTCTTCTCTCTCTATATTGGTGTGTATCATCCCCTAAAATTTGGGAAATCCATGGAATTGTGATTCAGACTCATCTGCGTGCTTCAGTCCTGTGGCTGGCCTTGGCGAGGACTTCTTCCTGGGTCCTGCATCCCTCTACATGGAAGTCCCAGACTGAAGACCTGTTCAAGTGGCTTCCTATAGCACTTAGCTTGAAGAGCACAAACTTGAACAAGGGCCCTCTCTCTCTTTCCATCTCTGTTTCTGTCTCACTCTCACCTTAGCTACATTGGCTTTTTTTTCTATTCCCTGAAAGATCCCACCTTCTCTGCCCCCTCAGGGCCTTCACACATGTTACTTCCTCCAACCAGCCCCCTTCACATCCCCTTTGCCCTGAAACTCTGACTCCTGATATTGTTTTGGTATTCCTTTTGTAGGTATCTATCTACCTATTTGCCTGCTTGTTGAATATCTGTCTTCCATACTCTACCGTAAGTTCACAAAAGCAGGGATAGGTCTGTTTTGTTCTCCATTGAGTCCTCAGTGCCCAGCCCAGTACGACAATATATGTTGAGTAAGTGCAGTGGTGAACACTTCTTCCCTCAGTGTTAGACTCAATCAGGAGCACACTGTGGGTAGAGACATTCCAGTGCCAGCTTCCCAAAGGACTCCGAGACTGTCGTCTTCCAAACTGGGCCCTTGGTGCCTGATCCAGTCAGTTGGTGACTCTCAGCCCCCCTCGTGACTTCAGTGCACTTTTCTGTTATCTGGCCTTGGCCGAGACCACCAAGTGGTTTTAATAATGTTGAACCTGACACAGAAAGGGTTGGAATGTTGGACTGCTCTTTCTAAGAGACTCTGTATAGCTTCCGTGTAAATTCCTGGCTCTGAATTGATACAAGGGCTGAAGGGCTGGGACAATTTGTCCAGGCAGTATTACCAATGTCTGTGCTAGGGGCTTGACTCCACTCCACTGGCCCAAGCCCCCATTTAGTTGAGGTGTTTCATAGTGGCCTATGGGTCAGAAGCATGATTATATTAGTAGTTATACATAGTATGATTTTGGTACCTGGCTACACTTCCTGTGGAGGAATGAGTGGCGTATTTAGAAAACAAAGCTCCAAGGTCATTTTTATCCCCCCAATCCTAAATATGAAACCTTTCATCTTTTGTGTTTGTAGGGCAGAAAGGCCATGCATCTCACTGAAAGCATTTGTCGAGTGGTTTTAGTATGGGGTCCCTCATAAGGAGACCTTGATGTGAGCTATGGATGCAAGTAGTCTCTTTGGGAGTGGTCCCAGGAAGCACCGGTAGGGGAGGGGCAGAGTGAGACCAGGGAGAGAAGGGAGCCTGTACAGACACAAGTTAATGATGGCGTTAGGGCGCAGTTGTGGGTTGCTGCCCCTCAGTCCTGTGGGCCTCTGGGAGACCGTGTGCAGCCTGGCTCAGAGTTGTTCTACCTGAGCCAGGAGGAAGCAGGGCTGTGTATACACCCACTCCCATCCTTCATTGGTTGACAGCCTCTGGGGGGTGTTAGCTCCAGGCCCTTCCGGCCTGCCCCACGTGTGGACAGAGCATGCTCCTGTGGCTAAAACAGGCTTTTAGGTAGGCTGCCCCAGGGGCTTGTCGGGAAAGCCATGGGCGTGTAGGAGAATAATGAACGGCAAGAAGACAGGGACCGGGTACCAGCAGCTTCTGCTGTGTCTGCGATACTGAGCATCTCTGCGTGTGTACCACATTGCTGGGGGGGGGGGGCGAAAAAGTTAACCATTTTGCTGGAGGCTTATGAGTTCAGATAGATGATGACTCCAACAGATATACAGGACATATAATATATAGTAAATGTTCAGGACATATGCACATCTTCAGCAAGTACAAACCCGTAGACAAATGGAGAAGGAATGTACCCTGAATACAAACTGGTATGTTACACCGGTCGACCCTAGCTCTGTTCTCATTCTGCACATAAACTTGCAGGGTTCGGGGGTGCGGGGCAGATTTAAGAAATCTCAAAGACATTACAAAACAGTTGTCAGAAAAATATGCATCCTTACATTTATATACTTTTGGTACAACTTTCCACCAATTGTTAGGGACAATATGAGTGCATTTAAACTGATAAACTTATCAAAAATATTTTTTCTTCCTGCTTCGTACAAGTCAAAGAGCTGTTACACCTAATGTTGTCCTACAGATTCAGGTTTATAGTACTAGCTCTCCTTGAAAGACATATAATGAAGAAGAGTTGAGAAGAAGAGTGGTAAATAATGGAGGAAAGGTTGATGTGCAGAGCTCTGGGTGTGTGTATGTTGGAGGCAGGTTGAGGTAAAGACAAGAACTGAAGATGAACCAGCAGCTAGCTTAAGCAACTGGTAAATAAGATAGAACCACTATGAAACATTTGTCTTCTATTCTCTTTCCTTTATATGTTTTCCCCCTATGAAAAGGTAAGCCAAAGCAGGGGCCGTTAATTCAAAAAATTATTTATCCCAGTAAGGCCTTATCCTGCCACAAATATGTGGCATACAAAAAAAAAAAATATTGACTTTGGCTGGCTTGTATCGTGCTTTGGTTTTGACTGAAAACCATTAGCCTTTATTCCCAACTCCCCCCACTGCTCTAAATCACTGAGCCAAAGACTGGCTTCATTTTGTTGAGGTCATATTAGCTCTGGGCATGAGGGGCTCAGTGACGCTCGGAAAGGGAAGCTAAATGCTGCAGTCAACATCTGCCTGAGCTTAGTTTTGAATTGCTCACCTCGATTCACTGCATTAATAATTTTTAGATGGGATCTTTTTTAAAACCAAAGTTATTTATTTAGGGAATCATCTTCCTACATTTCTTGACATATTTGTTGGTTAATATTCAAAGTACAACATGACCAAAACACTAGAGAAATAAAGATATGCTACAGATACAACATAATTATGGCATTCATGTGTAAAAACCAATACTAAAGAGTCTTCAGTTTTCTAAATGATTCTTTCAGCTTGAATTCATTTCTGGGCTCTGTTCTATGCCAGTGTGGAAGGTGTTCTGTCCATTTTTTGAAAGTGCATTTACGGATGGGGTTGTCAACTATCAGGGCTGGGAACCTTTTCCTAAGCCCTGTGCTAAGGTTCTGTTTCGTGTTCTTCTCTGTGGGGTCGACTGTGTCCTCGTGGCCGAGTATAGGCTTGATTACATGTGTGGTCTCTGGTTTCTGGGAGGGTTAGTACCTCCTATGCCCCTGCCATGACTGGCAGGTGCGGACAGCCTTTGAGAGGACCAGTGAGGGACGTATGGTCGTACATGGTCTAATGTCATTACAAATCTCTACTGTCAACATGTGTGCGCTGGGTGGATTGACCGAGGGGCTTGTTGGGTAAAGGGACTCCTTGAAGACTCCCCTATATCTCTTCCATTGGAGCCACCTTTAGATGTCCACAGTAAAATGGCCTGGAAACTACATTACAGTTGAAGGAGGAAGAAAGGCAGAGAGAATCATGGTGGGGATGGTGATGCCATCCAAATCACCTCTACAGCTTCTAAAAATAAGGGATTGATCTTTCCCAAATCCCTCATCTGCAATGGAAAAATCCACTTTCTTCCTTCATTGACCGTCGCTGCCTTGGTGAGCATATCAGCGAGGGTCTACTTAGGAAAAGAAAAACCACACTAGGAATGTAAGTGGAAGGGAGACATTACAGGAACTTGTCACACAGGTGGCACAAGGCCCGAGAGCAAATGGGGCAAGTCTTGGGAAGCCCGAGAGGAGTAGTAGCCGGAAGCAGTTCCCACCCTCGACTGGGAGGACAAAAGCAGGAAGGAGTGTGTGGGGGTTGGTGCTTGGACCTCTGTGGCGCAGGTGCCCCGCTGCAGGGCCCGGGGGCCAATAAGGAGGCGGTGCGGTGGATCCTGTGAAGGCCTAGGTGACATGGCCCCGTGAGTGAGAGAGTGCCGATGGCTGGTCCTCTGACTGATCCTCTGGCACCTCTGATGGTGCAAGGGGAGGCTGCTGACAGAATGATGCTGACAGCAACTGGGAAAGAAGGGTGAAGTCCCTCTCCTCCTTTCCCACATTCCACTTTCCTCTGGGAGACCCTCCGTGTCCAGTGTCCCACTGGTGGAACTGGACAGGAGGCCGGCCAGCACGGGCACTGGGGCATCGCGGCTTGCAGAGTCCCTGCTCCAGGCTCACGGCAAGGTGGGGAGGTAGGTCGGTAGTAGGTATAGGCCAGTCACGGTGATCGTCTGTCACCAACAGGAGTGGGCCTTTGTCCTTTCCTCTGCTCCGTGCTTTGCCTTCCATCCTTCTATCTTCTCCGTGAAGAACTCCCCAGCCTGGCCGGGCCCTTGCTTGGCCTCCCGGAAGGATGTTGCACGAAATGAAGTTAAGGAGGCTTGGTCCCTACTGCACAGCCTCAGTATTTTCTCCGCTCTGGCCCGTCTACAGGACCTCCTGCAGCCACGCATGTTAGACTGAACGGAACAATAGACTTTTGATTTGACTTGAAAATATATCATTAATTTGAACAAGATCCAAGGATATTGAGGCCTGAGAGAGACAAGGAATTAAAAATGAACACATCAGAAGAGTTCAACCGAAGCAGTGGATGAATGCGTCTCCCTCATAATCCTTCGAAAATACTTGGCTGTTTACAAGTCAAAACACTCTTATTCTGATGAATTTGAGGGATTTAATAAGGTCTTAAAATCATCCTTGTTCACTTTTAAATGAACCAGCAAGCTGTAAGGTTCCCTTTGATCAGTGTATGCAAATTGATCTTCGAGGCTGATGCAGGTGACAATGGAATTTTCCAACCGCACAGCAATATATGCTTAATTATACATGGTATTGTTAGAGACGCCCATTTTTCATGGAGTTATGAAGGTTTCATAACTTTGGCAAAGTCATTTAATAAAAAGCAGTACTGAGATGGTAGCACTGATATTCTAAGTAACATCTCTAACCACCAGTGATTGCGCTTTATAGGGGTTTTAAGTCTGTGATAAATAACTCCGTTTATGTCTAAGGGTATGTGCTTTATTAAAAACATTTCCTATTTTTCAGTAACAGTTTTTGATAAGATCAGCTGAGTCAGTGGCTGATGTCCTCCTGTACCTTGCAGCAATTAGCATGCTTTACTTTAGGAAGTACTTGGGGAAGGAATGAAAGAAGTCGAGAGAAAGTTTATAGGGAGAAGGAGAAATATTTGGGTTGGTTATTTGTTTAAATGGTTGTTTGTGAAGTGCTGGAGCTGATAAACACACACTTTTCTGTGTCTGCAGCTCACAGACTTTGATTTCATATCAAGCAATTAGAACCAACAGCTAGATGACATCAATCCATGCTTTACTTTCATTTGTTAGGTTTATGCCCTGAGTTCCCTCAATCTATGGGATTTCTGAAATTTCTCCTCCTCTTTTCTTATTCCCTGTCCTGTGTACATACGTTTCTTCAGTCTTCTCTTGACTCCCCAAAGATTGTCACTTATCCGCTGAGCTGGCAAGCATCATGCTATTTTTTTTTTCCTTTTGATTATATTTTCTCAGAAAGATGGAAACAGTGGTGGCATATGGTTTTGGGTCAGGTTATTTCTCCATCGGCTTTAAATTGTCTCAGTACCACAGATTTCTTTGTAGATAAATTAGGCACTTCTGAAAACAGGATGAGGTCTTTGAGACCTACAGCTATGCTTAATTATAATACCTTATATTTGCATAATGTTCTAAAGTGCATTGTCTCCTAAAAAGACTCTTACCTCATTATATTTTAATTGTATTGTTCACAGGTCTGTCACTCTTAATAGAAAGTGAGCTCCTGGATGGCCAGAAATATATATATTTCTCATCTGGCAGGCCCAGTGCCCGGCATATAATTAGTGCTTTAATAACCATTTGTTGAATATGCGATAAATCTTGCACTAGTTTTACTCACAACGTTATCAGGAGAATTAGAAGAATCTTTAGATGGAAAAACCCTGATCGCTGAGCCTGGTACAAAGAGGGCTCTGCCTCAGGAAATGTCTTTGAATTAAGTAACAACTTTGTGATGCAAACAGGACGCTTAAAGGGTGGAGCCCTGGAATGTAGATCTTCAGCTTCTTAAAGGCAGGCTTTTTCCCTCCTACCCAAGGATTCACCACACGGACCCATTGCCAAAAGAGCCGAGAAGGGCTATTGGACTGGTTCTCTAAATAAATTTAGTTATTCACTTGAATGTAGCTATCAGTGGAGACCATCTTGATAATGCATGGCAAGACACGGGAAGCAGTGGTGAAAGGAATTCAGAATAATAGATAATCCCTCAAAGCACTTATTCCTCCCAGAAATGCAAAATGCCGCAAGGGGTAGCGGACTCACCTTCATTATTAAATTTTGGTTACAGTTGTAACAGGCTGCAGGGGAGTTCATGGGGGTGGGAGTTTAATCTTCAGGTTTTGAGTGTAAGCTCCAGGAGGCCAGCTTGTGTGATATCAGCACAGGATCCCCAGTGCGTGGCACAGTGCCTGGAATATGGTAGGTGCTGTTGTAGACTGCATTAATGGGCCCAATCTCCATTCTTCCTGTATCCACATCCTTTGCCATCTGACTTTGCAGATTGTCCCATTAAAGAGGCAGAATCTATTTTTCTGCCCCTTGGCTTTGAGTTTGGCTATATGGCTTGCTTTGGTCAATGGAATATTAAGTGGCCAAAGGCTTGGAGGGCAGACCAGAAGCTTGGAAAGCACTTGAAAATGAGGCTTATCTTATACCTCTGCTATTGCCATGAGAAGTACCTGCCTAGGCTCCCTCTCCAGCCCCAGGAAGAGGATGAGAGACATATGGAGCAGAGCTGTATCCCCCACAGCTAAGCCCTGGCCAAATAAGTCAGCCTGCAGTGGAGACCCGTGGAGGTGCCCCTGGGACCCAGCCTGAGTCATCTGCCCTTCAACTAACACATAGATTTGGGAGAGCATAGCCACGGTTGTTTAAAGCCATTTAATTTGACGTGGTTTTTGTAGTATTTTTGTGGCAACGACTAACTGATTCAGATGCTTAATGATTACTTGCGAAAGAATGAAGGCATAAACGGCATCGCATGGCCAACTGTTCTTAGGTACCCTTTTCTTTTTCTGGCATCACTTTTCTGAAGAAGCTATCAGGCAAGGAAACCTGGAAGAAGATACCTGGAGCCCTTAGGAGACTGAGGTTTTAACAGTGGCTCTGTCAAACTTCAGTGGCTTCAGTGAGACAGATCTATAAAGTGAGGATAATTGTACCAAATACATATCCTGGTAATTTCACAGGAAGGGTGTGAAGATGAAAAGCGCTGGTGGACTTTTCAAAAGCTCAATGTCCTCTGCTAACATTATTATCAGGTTCTACTATAATGACCAATAGATCTGACCTCATCAGACAATGCGATATTTCACAAAAGCCTATTTTTTTCAGGACATCTCAGTTTCTGTGTGTAAATGTCATTATATTTATTTTTACCTTTCTGTAGCATTCATCAACATAGTTTTTTTTTAATTTTATTTTATTATGTTATGTTAATCACCATACATTACATCATTAGTTTTTGATGTGGTGTTCCATGATTCATTGTTTGCGTATAACACCCAGGGCTCCATTCAATACATACCCTCTTCAATACCCATCACCAGGCTAACCCATCCCCCACCCCCCTCCCCTCTAGAACCCTCAGTTTGTTTTTCAGAGACCATAGTCTCTCATGGTTCGTCTCCCCCTCCGATTCCCCCCTTCATTTTTCCCTTCTCCTAGTGTCCTCCTTGCTATTCCTTATGTTCCACAAATAAGTGAAACCATATGATAACTGACTTTCTCTGCTTGACTTATTTCACTTAGCATAATCTCCTCCAGTCCCATCCATGTTGGTGTAAAAGTTGGGTATTCATCCTTTCTGATGGCTGAGTAATATTCCATTGTATATATGGATCACATCTTCTTTATCCATTCGTCTGTTGAAGGGCATCTTGGCTCTTTCCACAGTTTGGCTATTGTGGACATTGCTCCTATGAACATTGCAGTGCATGTGCCCCTTCTTTTCACTACATCTGTGTCTTTGGGGTAAATACTCAGTAGTGCAATTGCTGGGTCATAGGGTAGCTCTATTTTTAATTTTTTGAGGAACCTCCACACTGTTTTCCAAAGTGGCTGTACCAACTTGCATTCCCACCAAAAGTGTAAGAGGGTTCCCCTTTCTCCACATCCCAGAGAACATCTGTCATTTCCTGACTTGTTCATTTTAGCCATTCTGACTGGTGTGAGGTGGTATCTCACTGATGTTTTGATTTGGATTTCCCTGATGCTGAGCGATGTTGAGCACCTTTTCATGTGTCTGTAGGCCATTTGGATGTCTTCTTTGGAAAAATGTCTGTTCATGTCTTCTGCCCATTTCTTGATTGGATTATTTGTTCTTTGGGTGAGTTTGATAAGTTCTTTATAGATTTTGGATACTAGCCCTTTATCTGATATGTCATTTGCAAATATCTTCTCCCATTCTGTCGGTTGTCTTTTGGTTTTGTTGACTGTTTCCTTTGCTGTGCAGAAGCTTTTTATCTTGATGAAATCCCAAAAGTTCATTTTTGCTTTTGTTTCACTAGCTTTTGGAGATGTATCTTGAAAGAAGTTACTGTGGTCAGTGTCAAAGAGGTTATTGCCTATGTTCTACTCAAGGATTTTGATGGATTCCTGTCTCACATTGAGGTCTTTCATCCATTTTGAGTTTATCTTTGTGTATGGTGTTAGAGAATGGTCCAGTTTCATTCTTCTGCATGTGGCTGTCCAATTTTCCCAGCACCATTTATTGAAGAGCCTGTCTTTTTCCGTTGCATATTTTTTCCTGCTTTGTGGAAGATTATTTGACCATAGAGTTGAGGGTCCATATCTGGGCTCTCTATTCTGTTCCATTGGTCTATATGTCTGTTTTTGTGCCAGTACCATGCTGTCTTGGTGATCACTGCTTTGTAATATAGCTTGAAATGGGGCAACATGATGCCCCCAGCTTTGTTTTTCTTTTTCAACATTTCCTTGGCAATTCGGGGTCTTTTCTGATTCCATACAAATTTTAGGATTGTTTGTTCCAGCACTTTGAAAAATGCCATTGGAATTTTGATCAGGTTGGCATTCAAGGTATAGTTTGTTCTGAGTAGCATAGACATTTTAACAATGTTTATTCTTCCGATCCATGAGCATGGAGTGTTTTTCCATCTTTTTGTGTCTTCTTCAATTTCTTTCATGAGTGTTCTGTAGTTCCTAAGATTTTTTTTTTATTTATTTGCCAGGGAGGGAGAGAGAAAGTGAGAGAGAGAGCATGAGAGTACAAGCAGGGGGAGTGGCAGACAGAGGGAGAAGCAGGCTCCCCGCTGAGCAAGGATCCTGATGTGGGACTCGATCCCAGGACCCTGGGATCATGATCCGAGCTGAAAGCAGACACTTAACCAACTGAGCCACCCAGGCGTCCCTTTATCAACATAGGTTTTTGATAGAATCATTACTGCCTCTTAAAGACTCAGGACTGTCATTACGAGCAGCAATAGTTTGTTACTTCATCAACTCAACTGTAAGGTAAGGAGGAGTCAAGCTGACCTCCGGTCACCTCCAGTATCCTTTCTGCTTCGCATATTGGTCCTTTATTGTGCTGCCATGAAGCGATGTCTTTAGCTGCTATGGAAAGTTGGAGGACTCACAGGATCCATTCACAGAATGTCCCCCCACACCCAGCTGCTTTGCCTGAACGCTTCCCCCTGCAGTGTTGGTCTTGTGTTCCTCACCCCGGTAGACATTCTTTAGCTAAGGTGGATGTGTTCTGTATCTAATCCAGCACTGTCTTTCACACACATGGTCATCTGGAGGAGACCAGCAGTCTCTCCACATATTTATAATATTATTAAGTTAATAGCTTTTGGGTGCATCTTTGCTGCACAAAAGTCCCTTAACTTGGGGGTCCCATTGGTTACAACTGGTTGAGGCTGCTGCAAGTTGGACCTCTGGTTAGGTGAGGTTTTCCTGAATTGTTGGCTTCCCATCAACAGCTGTGCTTTAGTGTAGTCTTGAGCGTGGACCCAAATCACTCATCTCCCTTCACTCCACGTTGCTTTATATGGTCTGTAGTGGAAAGAGAGCCAACTTTGCAGACACCTAGTTTGCATCCTCTCTGCTTATCTCCTATTCTGCCTTCAGGTGGAGAGCACTATTTTTCATTTCATCTCATGAGGATAAACCTGGACATATTGATCCTGGTTGAGCCATTTCTGATCTGCGCTCCAACTAAAGTTCTCCCACATGGGTTATGTCACATGGCAGAGTGAAAAGAATACAAACGCAGAGTCAGATAGATGTGTACTCCTATATTGGCTTTGCCATGTGTGAGCTGTTCCACTTTACCAGCTGTGCAATGAAAAATCTCCAAGTTGTAGTTTTCCCATCGATAGAATGGGGTTAATCCTAGTTCCTACTTTATTGTCCTGTTTTGAGGTTTAAATGAGGTATATGTAAGGAAATGTATCATAGTGACTGACAGATGTAAGATTTTAATTAATGTTATCATTAATCTTATTATTAATATATATTCATTGTAGAAATTTGTTAAGATATGCAGCAGTACAAAGAAAAATTTGAAATAGAACTCCATACTTACAGAACTATATATAGTGTGTGTGTGTGTGTGTGTGTGTGTGTGTATGGGAGGGATGTGTTTGTCTAGAACTATTCTAACTATATATATATAGTGTGTATGTGTATGTATGTCTGTGAGGGGTGTGTTTGTCTAGCCCATTCTATGTTGCTCTACAAAATGGTTATTTCCCAAAGCAATTTCTGATTAGATTCTCAAATTGTGGCTCTCATTTGGGGTTTCCCAGAACTGATTTTGGAGCAAAGTTTTAACACTTTTTTTTTTTTTTTTTTAGCAAGTGTCTTCCCAAGGGATTAAAGGGAAGAGCGTTCATAGTCAAATTACATGCAGCAATTAAAAGCTTCATTTCTTCCTAATAATTTGGGCCAATTCAGTGATATTTTCTAAGCATGTGCTAGGTGGATTACACATAGACGTTTCTATGTTTATCCTAGATAAAGCATCATGAGTGGAAATGCTCTAGATTTTGCTTTCTGCAGGGCTGTATGTCCAAAGGTCAGCAATTTTTCTGGATGGATGGCAGGAATGATCTGTACAGAATAGTTACGTTTTTCGACAAGGGACTGCTATCTTTTGCTTGGAGGTACCCCACAGATTAGACAGCCAGAAATCACATTCAATGCTCCAAAATGTCAAAGCTTCAGTTGACAAAGAAATCATTTCAGAGTCATGGTGTGAAGTGCAAAGCAGGCTTTTTCCTGGAATTTTGACTAGAACTCACATCTGAGAACAAAAGGCACCGAGTCCTCTGAATTTTAAGTTCACAGAATTACCAATCCATATGAGCAGCCACCTCCTCCAGAGTCTGCCTGCTGAGAGGCTCCATTGCAGCAGAGCAGGCACCGATGCCTGCCTCTCTTTGCTTACTTGCCCTCCATCAGGCAAAATGTGGCTATAGGATGGGAGGCCATCTTTTTGGGGGGCAAATAGAGATTCATGCAGTGGCAACCACTGCCCCCCACCCTGCCATGGAGCATTTAATTTGTCTGTTCCTTCTACAAGACTGAGGGTAGCATAACTGCCACAACCTCCCCATTCCAATTCTGAGAGTAAGATCATCTTCTCTATCAAGATGTCTGAGCCCCCAAGCCAGCAGAGGGCTTGCTGCATCCCATCCTCCTGGGATGATGATTCTGGGGCACAGGGTAATGGCAGGGAGGAGAAGTCAGAACTAAGAGGCAGAGTGCCAGGCACAGCCAGCCTTTCCCCTTTGGCATGGCAAGAGTGTGGGACTTGGATGTGCCTGGGTGGATGCCATGGAAGGTGGCGAGAACATCAACTCTCTTGTTTGTGTGCCCCCACCCCCTCCAGAGGGCTGTCACCTCAGTGAAGGGGTCCCATAAACAAGTCACTATGGGGAGGGCCCCAGCACGGGTGAGAAAGAGGCCAACCTCAGTTGGATCTTCCACTCTAGGGCACTGTTCAGGGGAGACCTCCCATGGGGTCCTCTGAAGAACCAATGTGCTTTCTCTCTTCAGAGAGCCAGCATTTTAAATTCCTGCCTCACAGAGGGAACTCAGGGTAGTCAGGGTTATACAGCAT